>NC_140624.1:69930037-70020037 GCF_057382275.1 Copadichromis virginalis
AGGGAGGAAGAAATGTGCCGGGTGTAAGATCTCGGTGCACACCGTGTGCTTGGAGCAGCTGGAGAAGGTAAAAGCCGAGGCGCCGCTTTGGATTTACGCCCCCGGGTGTTTCCTGTTTCCTCTCCTCACGTCTCCTGTGTTCAGATTAATTTCAGGTGCAAGCCGTCGTTCAGGGAACCCGGATGTCGAGCCGTGCGAGAGGTCAGTGAGAGCAGATTCTTTAAAGCCTGAATGCTGTGCAGAGACGAGTTCTGTTAACCAGCTGTTGTCTTTCAGTCCAACGTCGTCCGGCACCACTGGGTCCACCGGAGGCGCCAGGCGGGCAAGTGTCGACAGTGCGGGAAGGTGAGCGTCCGCTCGCCGTCGAACGGCTTTTATTGCTGTTTATGTTGAAAAACAAACAGAGCCGAGAAGATGATGACAAAACTGTTTATTTGAGCCTTCATTACGTTGGTGTTCCCCAAAACCGTCCAGCTGACCGGGTTGGAGTCTTTGCTGGGCCAATGCTGGCCCCCGGGCCTGATGTTTAATACCCCTGGTTTAAAAACAGCTTCTTATTTCAAACTGAGGTCAGAAGCTTTGGAGCTGACTCAAGTTTGAGGTAACAGAGGCAAAGAAACGAATAAATGATGGCTTATGAGAACGACGCAGCGTGAGCGATGAAGACGGCACACAGGAAGGAAACGCTGAAGACGAGATGCAGGTTAACCTGAGTCCTGTCTCACCCACAGGGCTTTCAGCAGAAGTTTGCCTTCCACAGCAAAGAGATCGTCGCCATCAGCTGCTCGTGGTGCAAACAGGCGGTGAGTGCTCGCTTTTGTTCGGGTTCAAAGTTCACTGAGAAAGGCCAACGAGCTAAACCGATCGTCCCGGCCCGACGCCGCGATCGTGCAGGTGCTGGATGACGCTCTCAGCTGACTTCCTGTTTGTGTTTCAGTATCACAACAAGGTGACCTGCTTCATGCTGCAGCAGATCGAGGAGTGCTGCTCTCTGGGCGCTCACGCCGCAGTCATCGTCCCGCCCACCTGGATCATCAGGGTCCGCAGGCCACAGGTACAAACACACACAAACACACGCGCGCGCACACACACACACGCTGATGTCTCTGTCCTGTCTGCAGTCGTCGCTGAAGTCCAGTAAGAAGAAGAAGAGGACGTCACTGAAGTCTAACAAGGCGAGCAAGAAGGGCGGAGAGGTGAGGAAGTGACGTCATCGTTGTTTTGATCCTGACAGCTGATTGGTTTAAGCTGTTAGAGGTCAGACTGAGAGCTCTGAGGGTCACGTCTGTTCACGGCGTTGGGGCTCATGCATTAACCTTTCTTTTGGTTCTCAGGTCCAAGATGGCCGCTGGAAGCCCTTCCTGGTGAAGCCCCTCCCCTCTCAGCTCATGAAGCCTCTGCTGGTGTTTGTGAACCCAAAGAGCGGTGGGAACCAGGTACGGTCATCCTCCAATCACTCACAGAAGTAGGAAAATGACCAGAATGCACTGCACGGCGAACCCGAAGCCCAAAAGGCAGACGCAGAGCGGCGCTGGGCGGTCATGTGACTCCTGTGTTTTGGATCGTTTCCTCCAGCTTCTCATCAAACACCTGTTTCTGTCTTCTCCTCTCAGGGAGCAAAGATCATCCAGTCCTTCATGTGGTACCTGAACCCGCGGCAGGTGTTCGACCTGACGAAGGGCGGGCCCAAAGAGGGGTGAGACTGCCCACTCGTATCCTGTGACCTCTGACCTCACCGCTTCAGTTAGACCGAGCAGATCGTGGGGCAATGAGGATGAACTTTGACATCGTAACGGTTTGGCATTGTAAACTCAGCTGCTGTGCTAACCTTTGACCTTTAGTGGTGGTGCATCATGTTCTGGGGAGACGCGACGACCTGAAAAAGGTCCAAAAGAGACACGCAGAGAGCACAGGTAGCTCAGTGGATAGGAGGGCGGAGCCTAAATCGAATGAAGCTTAACTGATGAAAACCTGTCATGTGATTCCAACACTTGGGTCTTCTGTCCTGTCGCCCTCCCCTCACGCCCAGCTGGTCGCAGCAGATGGCCCCTCCCTGAGCCTGCTGGAGGTTTCTTCCTGTTAAAAGGAGTTTTTCCTTCCCGCTGTCGCCGAGTGGGCCTGGACATGCACTGGCTTCAGCAGCGGAACACGTCTGGCACTGCGGGATTTGATTCCCTGCCGTTGTAGTGTGTTACTGATGGTGACCTTTGTTACTTTGGTCCCAGCTCTCTGCAGGTCATTCACCAGGTCCCCCCGTGTGGTTCTGGGATCTTTGCTCACCGTTCTCATGATCATTTTGACCCCACGGGATGAGATCTTGCGTGGAGCCCCAGATCGAGGGAGATTATCAGTGGTCTTGTATGTCTTCCATTTTCTGATGATTGCTCCCACAGTTGATTTTTTCACACCAAGCTGCTTGCCTATTGTAGATTCACTCTTCCCAGTCTGGTGCAGGTCTACAATACTTTTCCTGGTGTCCTTCGAAAGCTCTTTGGTCTTGGCCATGGCGGAGTTTGGAGTCTGACTGTTTGAGGCTGTGGACAGGTGTCTTTTATACAGATGATGAGATCAAACAGGTGCCATTCATACAGGTAACGAGTGGGGGACAGAAAAGCTTCTTACAGAAGACGTTACAGGTCTGTGAGAGCCAGAGATTTTCCTTGTTTGAGGTGACCAAATACTTATTTTCCACCCTGATTTACCAATAAATTCTTTACAAATCCTACCATGTGAATTCATGGATTTTTCTTTCACATTCTGTCTCTCACAGTTGAAGTGTACCTCTGGTGCAAATTACTGACCTCTGTCATCATTTTAGGTGGGGGAACTTGCACAATCGGTGGCTGACTAAATACTTTTTTGCCCCACTGTAAAATGGACTGAGGCTGTCAGATAGATAGATCCAGCGCAGCACCTGCGATACCTACAGCGCGCTCTAATCGTGTCACCACCGCTTCACCCTGCACTCCCTCAGTGGCCTTAGATTTGTTGGCCTCTCTCCATCCGTTCAGTTCATTCTAAACTGAAAAGAAACTCTAACAACGCTTCAGCGTACGATTTTGTTCTTTGTTCTCATATGTGCAGTCTGCCTCCACCTTCCTCCCTCAGCTTCCTCCTCTGTCCTGCACTCACATTTTAAAATCTGTCGTGTTTCCTGCAGGCTGGAGCTGTACGCCAAAGTGCCCAACCTGCGGATCCTGGCCTGCGGGGGGGACGGCACCGTGAGTCACAGACGCTTTATTCCTCACCAGTATTTAACCAACAGATGATGGTTTGTCATCAGCGTGTCTGTGTGTGTGCAGGTGGGGTGGATCCTGTCTGTTTTGGATCAGCTGAAGCTCCGCCCTCAGCCTCCTGTGGCCATCCTGCCACTGGGGACTGGCAACGACCTGGCAAGGACTCTGAACTGGGGAGGAGTAAGTTAGTTCCACCACCACTTCTGATCATTTCCAGTTTGTTCTCATTCTTGGGCTCCAGAACAGCTTTGCATGGTTCACAGTCAGAATAATCTTTCTTTTCATGACACCGGGCCTCAGTGTAGCTGCTCCGTCTGAAGCACGCCACTTTAGCCCCTCCAGGCCCCTGAAATACGTCCTGTCTCCATCCTGTCATCCTGTTGGTCAGCCTCGGTTGTTTTTAAATGTGCTTTATAAATAAACTTGACTTGACTTGACTTGACTGTCACCCCCAACCGGCACACGGCTGCCCTGATCCTGGTTCTGCTGGAGGTTTCTTCCTGTTAGAAGGAAAGGGAGTTTTTCTTTCCCACTGTGGCCAAAGTGCTTGCTCACAGTCTGATTATTGGGGTGTTCTCTGTGCTTTACCTTACAATATAAGGCGCCTGCGATTTGTTGCAACATAAATAAAATTGAATTGAATATCATTTAAAGATGAACGTATGAGTACAGGTGTTATGGAAATTAGCTGTGGGGACCAACAGTTTTTAACATGGGACTGACTCACTGCTGCCTCTGCTGGGCGTCAGAAGAACTGCAGGTTGTTTTGTGAAGGTTCATAAAAATTCAGCTTAATCATAAAAGTGGAGAAGCTTCACTGCAGTTTAACGCTGAAGCACGTTCACTCAGAGGACTCGTGTAAGAAAATCGTCACTGTGGATCATTGTGTGAACGCTGCTTCTTCTTCTGTGAAAATAGGAGCCAGCGTTGCTCCTTGTGTAACTCGTCCTCTTCCTCTTCTTCTCCCAGGGCTACACCGACGAACCGATAACGAAGATCCTCTCGCACGTGGAGGACGGCAACATCGTGCAGCTGGACCGATGGAACCTGAACGTGGAGGCAAACCCAGAGGCGCGGCCCGAGGACCAGGACGAACACCAGACAGACAAGGTGAGTTTAACGCCCACCTGCGAGAGCCGACGCCCACCCGAGGAGGATCTGACGGTCCGTTTCATTCTGCTGCTTCCTTTCAGCTCCCCATCGACGTCTTCAACAACTACTTCAGTCTGGGCTTCGACGCTCACGTCACGCTGGGCTTCCATGAATCCAGAGGTCAGTACGCTCACAGGCGCGTCCTGAAATCCACCATCATGTCTTTGATAGTTGAGCTGTCCCCTCCCCCTGACAGCGTGTCCACGGCTGGTTTAATAAAAGATGCACGATGACTGTGCCACAGTTTGCATCCGTACTTTAAAATGGTTCTAGCACCAAACCTGTTCCCACACGCTGAAGAACAAACAAAAACGGGGACAGGGCGCCCCCTTGTGGAGCATGACTCTCTAACAGGATTATTACTGATGTAAAGAGACTCCGGCATGACGCCGCTCCACGTTTGTGGGTTAACAAGTTATGAAGAGCGAGTGTGGCTGTGGCGTCCTCCGCTCCTCTGTGGGGCATTCAAATAACACAGATAATAAGTTAATGGAGCCCTGCGACAGACTGGCGACCTGTCCAGGGTGTACCCCGCCTCTCGCCCTATGACAGCTGGGATAGGCTCCAGCGCCCCCCGTGACCCTGAAAAGGATAAGCGGAAGCGAATGGATGGATGGATGGAATAAGTTAATGGCTAAAATGCCAAAGCAGTAAAGAAGCCGGTCCTGCTGGGTGTCTCTTCCTGCTAAAAGGACCTTCTTCTGCCCCACTGTCGCAAAGTGTGGAAGCAGGACGGGACAAGAACCCGGGCCGATGAGGTCGAAGGTTTTACCCTCTGTCAGGCTGGACATCTCAAAGGTCAGGGGTCAATAAAGTCAGAAATACAGAACTCATTCCCGTTTCTTCTGGGTCGGGATCGAATTGCTCGGATCGATGTTCAGCACACGAGCTGGCTCTGTACTCGAGTACTCTGCAGGCTCTTCTTCGTGGGCGGCTTTTACAGCGGGACGTTCATGTGTTGACTGAGGGCCCAAAGCAGAGACTGCCAGCTTTGATTCAAAGTCTGTGCAGACAGACGCGTTACCGCGAGGACGTCTTACGACTTTGTGTCTGAGACTGGGAATATAGAAACGAGATGACCACAAAGACAAATGAGGAAGTGAAAACTGCTTAACGACATCTCACCAACCAGCCGTCAAAGATCCCTCATACTGATCTTTGATTGGCTGATAGTCTTCCAAGCACCGGTCGCTCGCCGTCAGCCTGTGACCCAGCGTGTAGAATGAGTTTGACCTGAGAGTACGCAGCTCTGCGATGGGCCGTTTAATCACCTTTCGAACCGGCGGTGACACACAGGAAACTGCCACAGGTGTGGCAGGTCCACAGGTGTGGCAGGTCCACAGGTGTGGCATTCAGGGTGGCAGCTCGAATCCTCCTCTGATCAGAGTGACTCAGCTGGGAGTAAAATCCCACTCCTCCAACAGACGGGAATGTTGGATTTAAAACCTCCTGTAACCTTTGACCTCTCGTGTTGTTTATCAGCTTTGTAGCAGAGCTGAGTTACAGCGCTGTCTTTACCATTGCTGTACTTTCACTGGTTAGAAATGTAACTTCCTGTTTCTTCACAGGAAGTCAGCAGCCTGTCAGGGGGCTCTGTACTCTGGGTGACGCTCACTCCCCCTACAGGCTAGAGAACAGCGGTGCACGGAGCCAGTTTCACACCTGTGAGCTGGTACCTGTGTCTCTACACAATAAAAGGCTTTCACTAGTTTCCAGGCCTACTCAGAACATCTGGACTCATCAGCAGTATTTTTCCTGCACCTTTAATCTTCTTCCAGGACCATAAAACATCCGCTAACAGCTGTTTATGTCTCATGTGATCATTAAAAATCTGACCAGAATCAAATCCTGTGAAATGAGTCCAGCTGTGTGGTTTGGGGGGGGGGGGGGGTCGGTGCTGTGGGGTCTGTTTCAAACTGTTGCTTTGATCTTTTCAGAGGCGAACCCCGAGAAGTTTAACAGCCGCTTCAGGAATAAGATGTTCTACGCAGGGGTGAGTGTGTCCTCGTGCGGCTGCTGTGCTGGTCGTTCACACGTAAACATGTTTCTAATGTGCGTGCGTGTGTGTTTCAGACAGCCTTCTCAGACTTTCTGAGCGGGAGCTCCAAAGACCTCGCCAAGCACATCAGAGTGGTGGTGAGTCGGGCTGAAAAGCTTAAACACACGTGTGACTGAGCGTCGTTACAGGTGAGCGAGCTCGTTACGGCCGATGACAACCAGTCAGTGCCTGTGATGCACCGCAGCATGAATGCATGGACTGTGGATAAAGATGGCTGTAGCCGCACTAACACCACCCGCTGGGATGTGGCGTTTGAATCTTGAGTTTCTGGGTTTTTTGGAGCGACACGTGATGACATTTGAACGAGAGAGTTTCTCAAGCCTCTGCAGCTCACGGCTGTGGCAGGAAGCACGTGGAGCAGCGCGCTCCTTTATAAATCCTCGTTTCCTTCCTCCTCAGTGTGACGGGACGGACCTCACAGCCAAAGTCCAGGACCTGAAGCTGCAGTGTCTGCTCTTCCTCAACATCCCCAGGTACGTCTTCAGCCTGGTAACAAACATCTTCCACATGCACACCGTCTCCCTCGGTGGAACCCAGCCAGTAGATAAACTGGAAATGCTGTGTTAAAGTACGAGTGCGCGCTTGGTTTGTCTACCTGCTGCAGGTACTGTGCTGGCACCACGCCGTGGGGCAACCCCAGCGAACATCAGGACTTTGAGCCTCAGCGGCATGACGACGGCTGCATCGAGGTCATCGGCTTCACCATGACGTCTCTGGTGAGCGTGCAGCCGCAGACGGCGTAACCTACAAACACCACATCAGACCACACCGCGCCCCGTCACAGACATACGTTTACTGATGTAAACGCTCGTTTGGTCCAGTTAAATCTTTGCTCGTTTGTCTGCAGGCCACCCTCCAGGTGGGCGGTCATGGCGAACGCCTCCACCAGTGTAAGGAAGTGACCCTCACCACCTTTAAGTCCATCCCCATGCAGGTGGACGGCGAGCCCTGCAAGCTGGCACCGTCCGTCATTCACATCAGTCTGCGCAACCAGGCCAACATGGTGCAGAAGGCCAAGAGGAGGATCTCCATGCCCCATCTCAATGAGTACGTCTGGTGTGCGCACTGACCGACCTTTCATTGGTCGCTCAGTAGATTCCTTTGCTCTCATTGGCAGTCGCAGTAACAGGAAGTACTGAGCAGACTGTCATAGCTGCTATTAGCGATGGAGTCCACAGGGCTCGCTTCAGCCCACTTCTATTTACGCTGTAGATAAATACCATCACGCGTATGCAGATGATGCAAGCGGCTTAAATGAATCAGATGATCTCAGTTCGTGTTCGGTGACTGAATGATGGCGTGCTTGTGTGCAGTCAGCAGCCCGTTCCAGAGAAGCTCCAGATCAGGGTGAACCGGATCAGCATGGCGGCGTACGAGGCCCTGCATTATGACAAAGATCAGCTGAAGGAGGCGTGTAAGTGTGAAGGACTGGTTATCTGCAAAGTAGCAGCAGTGCTTCCAGTCAAATGCATGTTTAACTGTGTTTACTGTGTTTGGGGCACGTTGGTTTCATCGGACTGGGAACCTGCTGGTTCAGTCCTCAAACCAGTTACTGTTGATGGTCTTTAAAGTGCCTCAGTGAAAGAGACAGACTGTTTCCACTATCACGAGTCACTTGTTGTTATTTCAAAGCAGAAACCAAGCACATGCTGCACGTTTCTCACTTTGACCTTTATGTTTCCTGGAGCTTTGCCGCTGGGAGTCATCACCGTCCCCGGAGACAGCGATCTGGAGACCTGCCGCCTGCACATCGACCGTCTGCAGGACAACCTGGAGCAGGTACAGCGTTGTGGGCAGGAGGAGTAATCATTAATCTACTGATTCATATTTAAAAGACTGCAGAATGACACAGATACCTGGCAGCTTTTATATGAGAATATAAGAGCTGACGTGAGCCGACCGACTTAATTGTGACGTGTTGGCAATTTAAAAATGAGACGACCTTTAGCGCTCAGACTGCGATCGTTGGGACAGGTTACCTGTCACCTGTGAAATCACCTCACCATCCACAGGCTGGGGGGTTTAGTCGACCTCTACGTGCAACTGTTTGCCAAAAGCAAAAAAACTGCAGATCCTTCCTCCATCGTACTTCCTGCGGTGCGAGCGACCCGTCGGGCTGCTCTGAGAGGGTGAAACTTGTCACGGCGTGACACATCAGACACTGATAGCGAGGAGCATCAGGGCGCGGTGTAAGGGGAAGTGGCTGACTGTGTTGTTTGTAATAAACCTCAGCTGTGACCCAACACCAACCGAGAAAAGCTGCACAGACGAACAGCAGCTCGCCGTCCTGCAGCACGAGTGTGCCATCGGTCAGGAGAGGCGGGGCTCTCGGTACGAAGAGTCTGATGGAGGCTCTCACTGTTATTTGATTACATTTGGACAGTTTCCCTCTGCTCCTCCCGTGAAATGTAAAAGTGAGTCTGTGGTGTCGGCTCTGTGCGGCGGTGCCTTTCACGCTTCTCTTTCTGCTCCTCCAGGACGGCGAGGCGATGAAAGGCGAGAGTCTGTCCTCACACAAGCTCTCCATGAAGTGGTGCTTCCTCGACTGTAAGTCCAAGCCGACCTCCTCCGTTCGCACACAGACCCCGACCTGCCCAAACGCGCTCTCTTTGTCTTTCAGGCACGACGGCGGATCGTTTCTACAGGATCGACCGGGCTCAGGTAGGAACGCAGCAGAGAAGCACCTTTACTGTGGCGAGGTGGAGTCGCACATCCATGCTTTTCTATGTCTGAGTGCGTCCACGGATGATGGATGCAGACGGGAATCGCCTTCAGATTAGCAGACTGCACCTGCTGATTGGTGCAGCTTTCTTTCTTCTGGCAGTGATGATGGATGAGCTGCAGCCAGGTGTGTCCTGATGTGTCATTTGTTTCAGGAGCACCTGAACTACGTGACGGAGATCTCTCAGGAGGAGCTCTACATCCTGGACCCGGAGCTGGTCTCCAAGGAGACGGTGGGCACCTCCCCCAGCATGCCCGACCTGGTGGACTCGGAGGAGCACCAAGACCAGCAGTTCGCCTTCCCCTGCTCGCCGCCCTCCCCCACCTCCCCTACCTCGTCACACAGGTGAGAGAAGATGTGATCTACGGGGACCGAACAGTTTGTGTGTTTACCTTAACTCGCTGCTGCCTCTGCTGGATGTCAGAGGAACTGCAGGTTTTCGCCCTGAAATAAGCTCCTGGTGTTTGAAGTGCCGTTTCCATGGAGCTGCTCGTCCCTCTGCTCCCCGCTGGGACGCCGCCGCCACTCGAATCACGATCAGAAATCAATCATGGGGGGCAGGAATAAAAACAGCGCTGTGTTTGTTTCAGATCCCGAGATCAGAGGAAGAGGATCTCCAGCGACAGCTCCGTGGTCGATGCTTTGACTCAGAGCGCCTCTAAGACCGCCCTCTGCAGGTAGCAACACGCACTCGCACACCTGCTGCTGGAGGAAGTGTTCAGATCCTGTAGAGTCAGCTGATACTCGGGTCCGCTCAGTGAAATCTGTTTGATATCTGTAAACACAAATAACAGGAATGAGCAGTTTAAATGTGAATACTTCGTTCCATGAGAGCGCCCCCTGCTGGCTCGACCACTGCGCTGTCTGCTTTTTTTCACGGCACAGTGGTCCCACGCCTGCATTAATAACAGACTGTATATAAACGATGGACGCCGCCTGCAGTCTAAGTGACGTCCAGGAGGGGGCGACTCCTCTGGTCTGTGAGATAACGATCGCTGATCTTTGACTCAGTGATTTTGGTCCCGTCAGAGCCGAATAGGAGCAGGGGAGGGTTCAGGGCGGGGCTTGAGCCTGCAGTGTCCCTCGGACCTACGTCCATCTTTTATTAAGAGTCTACTAACATTAATACATCAAATTTGTACGTTTTAAATTGGCACTTTGAACATTTTATCCCCATGAAGGCTTTGATGCTGCAGTTTGTGGTAGACTCATGTGCCCACATCGTTCTCGTCAGACTGGCTGAAAGAAGCTTCGTGTTTCCTTCACTCCTTCGTTGAGGTTGATGCTTTGTTAAGTCGTACAAAGTTCCTGTATTAAACCCAACACCAGTCCAGATGTGCCATGTGACCGGCGTGTGAATGCGCCCTCGTGTCCACATGCCGGTGCTGTTTGTTTTCCATGTGCTGCCGCTGACTCACCTGTCACCTGTCCATGTTGTCTGTGATCTAAAGGCGAGGAGCAAAGATTATCAATGTGCATCGCTCCAACACAGCCGCGGCTGATTTCAGACCCGTCATTAGGTACGACTCCACCTGCTTCCTGTCTGCTGTTTCTCTGAAGCTCCTCATCATCCACACACACACACACACACACACACACAGACACACACACACACACACACACACACACACAGACACACATACACACACACACACACAGACACACACACACACATACACACACACATACACACACACACACACACACACACAGACACACAGACACACACACACACACAGACACACACACACACACAGACACACATACACACACACACACACACAGACACACACACACACACACACACACAGACACACACACATACACACACACACACACACACAGACACACACACACACACACACACATACACACACACATACACACACACACACAGACACACACACACAGACACACACACACACACACACACACACAGACACACACACAGACACACACACAGACACACACACACACACACACACACACCTGCCAACATTTCAGCTTCACAGCTTTTTTTGTGCCTGGTTTGTGATGTCATGGTGATGTCAGGTTGTTAGCCAATAAGAACAGCCCAGCCTCCTCCTCTTTAACGCTAATGAGAGCCATAATTTACATAATGAGTGACATCAGCGCCCCCTCCTGGACATTCATCATAATATCAGAAGCCATGTCCATCTTTATTATACAGTCTGTGGCCTGAGGTGCTTTGGCGTCTGTTTGTGCAGCTCTCTGATTGGCTGTGGCTCTGCAGAATAAAAACACGCAGCTTAACTGCAAGACACCGCAGGTGCTCAGAACGCTCGCTGTAATGCAAGACCATAACGAGAGCGTCCCTGCTGCACAGACTCAGACCTGGCTGACACACAGTGACAGATTAGCTGTGCGTGTGCAGCGGTTTGATCCCAGGAGGACACGCACAGACGTGCAGGCGTGACACCCCTCATGATGTCTCGGTGCGAGAAGAAACTGTTCACGAGGCGGGCGGCTTTCAAAGCCCCCGATTGTCCCGATCACCCTGCACCTCAGATTTAAGCTCCTCCCTCTGTCACATGACAATCTGATGACCTCCTATCTGTGTCTTCTCTCACCGACAGACCTCCTGCTGCTACCTCACACGACCCTGAAAAAGGTAAAAACCCTCCTCCTCCTCAGTTCTGCTGTTGAACACTGTGAGTCTTCAGCGTCAGTTCCAGCATTTGTCCAGCAGAGGGAGCTGACAGGCTGTGTTCTGGACTCTGCTGCGTGAATTTAAAGTGAAAACAAGTGTAACCTTGTGTCTGTTTCCTGCTCTTCAGATGCAGAGCTGATCAGCTGCATCAAGAAGGAAAACCTGGACCGGGTGAGTGTGGACGTATTGATCGTTACGAATATTGATTTCTGATTGAGGAAAGCGGTTTACTGAGCATGTGCACTTTGGAACAAATCGCTGTATTTGTTGTGCAGCTCCGAGAGCTCCACCAACAGGGGGCGGACCTCCTGCTGCAAGACGGAGACGGCTGCACGCTGCTGCATCACGCCGTGGAGGCCGGCTGCAAAGACATCGTCAAGTACCTCGTCGACAGCGGTGAGCGAATCGTTTGTATATAAAGGCTAAACGTTAAGAAACCTGATTCTGATGACTGAGTGTGCAAAGACGGCTGAGGCTGCTGTGGTATTTCCACTCTGCGACCGAGCCGCCAGCCTCACGCCACGCTGCTCCTCCTTTATTACACTCGGCTCGTCCTCGGGACGAGTTCTTCGACTCCTCAGATAACGGTCAGGAGAGAGCTGCCATACCTGATCCGTGATCTAGAGAAACGCTCGCGTTTTAGGGCGTTTCTGGAGGTTCTCATCAGAAACTAGAAGCAAAGTACGAACTAGAAAGTTTCAGTCACTGAAGTAAGAATCTAAACTTGTGTAGTTGGACCTTGTCATCTCCGAGCTCGTCACCCTGAGACGCCTCACTCTCACGTCCTGCCCGTTGCTGTAGCTCTCGTATGTGAGCCCTGAGCTGCTCCTCTTCGTCCCCAGCAGCAGGTGATCGTGCACACAGGTGTAGCTTCTTTGTGGGGTCAAATCAGGTCGTACGAACGTGGAAACAGGGAACGAGGAGTCGATCCACTTCGACTGTCCAGTCACAAACTCGAGCTGCTCCTCGTAGCATCACGTGCTGTTGCCGCCACATTAAAGCGCTCTGATGTTCGTCTGTGATGATGACTCTGTTTGTCTCGCTGCTTTCAGTGCCCACGTCCCACCTGGATGTCACCGAGAAAGAGACGTGAGTCAGCTTCTCCTCCATTCGATTCCTCTCCTGCTGGACGAGGCTCGGCGCCTTCATGTGCGTTTTCGTTCTTGTTTCTTTCAGAGGGGAGACGGCGCTCCATAAAGCCGCCACTTCCTGTCAGAGGAGCATCTGTAAATACCTGGTGGAGGCCGGAGCGTCGCTCATGAAGACAGACCTACAGGTAAAGCAGGAGATACTTCGTGTCCATGCTTCCATAGAGATTGAAAATGTGACGTCATTAAGGGGTAAAACCGCAAAGGATTCTGGGAACTCGTGGCAAGAGGTACTAGCCCACGCAGGCTTTCAATTGAAATCAGTCACACAGCGATAAAAAGAAACACAAAATGGCAGGAAGCTGTTGCATTATTAACTGCAATAGCCGGTTTTATTTTGAAAAATGTGTGATCTGGTTTCCTGCCCTCCTCGCCTGCTCTAGTTAATAGCAGGTCGAGCGTGTTAGGAGTGTGGCGTTCCTTTCCTGCGCTGGAAGCATGAAGACACTTAAAGTCCCACTCCAGGTGTTTCACCCACTCAGACCCCACAGCAGCATCCGTTATAAACCCTGCTGGAGGGCGGCGAGGAGCGAGTGGAACTCTGACAATCTGGACAATCGAAGCTTTTGAAGACGCTCCGTTGCCAGAGTGTAACGGGAAAAACAACAAAGCTTTTAAAATGTACTTTGCATCCGTACAAAAGCAGAACGTTATCTGGTGACGCAGGTACAGCAACAGCGCGGCTCGGGGTGAAGCTGCATTATGTTTGCAGCGGCGCCCTGAGCTTAGAGATGACAGCCGGGCCTTCGCCATCCGTGCACGGTGTGTGTGTGTGTGTGTGTTTAGAGTTCAGGTTTCTGCTTGTGAATGAGGCCCAGTGTCTGAAGCTGAACATCAGCTGTGCCAGAGCGGAGCAGGAGCTTAATAAGAGACGAATCAACATGAAGCAGCGCATGCGTCTGCAAATCACGATGTGGCGTCCCAGCTGCTGCTCTGCGCTGGTTGGTTCCTCCGTGCGCTCCGTTTTGTGCTCGTGGACACAAAGAATGTGAGTTGGTGTGATCGGTCGAGCTTCCCGCTGCACGAAGCCGTTTGCGTGTCGTTCTCAGGCGCAGTGACGGCCACCGGCCGGAGCACAGCCACCGCGCTCTAAATGGATCTCCAGCAGTATTTGACCCACTTCTATAAAGTGATTAATGTTGTGTGTCACTGAGAAACGAATCGCCGCGGGATCCCCCGGCCTCGCTCCGGCGCATACAAAAGGCCACGGCTCACCGTCGCCATGGTGAAGCCAGTGGTAACAGGAAGCAGCCCATAATCTGAGTTTCTCTTTGGCTTCTCCTCTCCAGAGGAGGAAAAGAGTTCATGTGTTATTTAGTGTCTAGATGCACCGAGCAGCTCGGAGCCTTCGCTCCTTCTGCTCTGCAGTTCGTCTGACGTCCAGCAGAGGCAGCGTGTTTGCAGCCCGATACACAAACTGTTCTCCAGAGATCATTTCCTCCTGCATTACGCCCGTTTTCATCACTCACCTGGATTAGAGGCGTGGCCTCTTTGACTGACAGGTGGACGGTGACCCAGGCGGCTGTAGTCTGCTCGGCTGAATCGCATCATGTGACCACTGATGTCCGCTGTGAGGTCACACTGAGAGTTTGATGAGTGAAATTTGAGGGTTTTATTTGCAGCTTATTGAAAGGTGACCGTGGAGGTAACGGAGCTGACGGTGGAGCCCGTCGGCTTTCTTAAAGCTCTGCTCGTCTCTTTCAGGGGGAGACTCCCAGGCAGCGCGCCGCCAACGCCAACGACCCGGAGCTGGCTGA
Organism: Copadichromis virginalis; assembly: GCF_057382275.1. Lineage (NCBI taxonomy): Eukaryota > Metazoa > Chordata > Actinopteri > Cichliformes > Cichlidae > Copadichromis > Copadichromis virginalis. Next base: position 69,944,783 of record NC_140624.1, read on the forward strand.
TTATCTGAAGAGCTGCCAGCATTACCAGATGATCCAGCGAGAGGACCAGGAGACGACCGTGTGACCTCCCGAACACCTCGCTCCTCCCGCCCTCCTTCGTATTTATCTGCGTCCTCTGCAGAGAGGCGCCGGGTCTCGGCGTAGACGGCAGCGTCGTGCTTCTTGTCTGCTGTGCGGGGGCAGGGCGAGTTATTGTTGTGTTTTTGTCCAAACGCCTGAAAATCCTCCAAAGTACCCAACGTAACAGCGTAAACGCGCCTGGACACTAAAACAAAGTCAAACTAGTTTCCTCTTCAGGCCACAAAGACTCTCAGATCTGGCTCAAACTGCATTTTGAATACGTCTTTATCGACTGAACATTAGCGCTCTGACCTCCGCGTGAAGACGTGCGACGGCGAACAGTGGCGGCTTTCATCCATCTGCAGCTGAACGCTTTCGCCGCATCACAGAAAAGCTGCAAGCGTGTCTTCTTTAAGCTTCTAGTGACCTTTTGGATGTATTTGTTTACTGGACAGAAATAAGTGTTTGGATATTTAACTTAGGCTCACTCAGCTTATTTATGAAGTCTTTGTAGAGATGTAACGGATTTTGTTTGTGATCAAACTGAACTTTAGAGATTTTAGTCACATACGAGCGTATTTCTTGTAACTTGTCACCTGACTGTAAAGCGCGATGCTTCCTGTGATGTGTGTAAATAGCTGAGACGCCCGGTAGACTGGTCAGTGTTGGAAACGTTAAGCTGAAGCTCTGCCAAAGCAGTCACGCCGTAGGATTAATAATCACCTTTAGATAGCAGGCAGGGTGACATGATGCTGTATGATATTCAACTAATAACTGTTTGGTTTGATCATTTCTGAGTGACCTGCAATAAAGCATGTCAGCAACACTCTCCACGCCCATTTATTCCCATAAATAATCATTGGTTTGTTCATGTTTATGTTACTTCGTCCCTAAGAGGACCAGAAGTCTCGAGTAACAACAACAAAAACACAATCTCACGCTTTGTGCTGCATCCAGTGGGCGTCTGTTTCCTGTCAGCACTCACCTGTGGTTTTTAACCCCGCCTCCTCCTCAGGTGTCAGGCTGTCCCGTCACTGAAGAAAACACCACCTGTGTCAGCTTACCTGAGCCCGCAAGAACCAGAGCGCTGTCCCCAAAACCTGGGATGGGCTGAAGTCACTGCAGGTCTCACTGATAATGTGAAGTTGATTAAAAACATGATAATATTTTGAAGATACAGAACAAAGACACAACTTTTAAAAAGCCATTTGACAAAAATAAAACATAAGAAAGAGAAAAACCAACATGACAAAGAAAAAAATGCAACACAACAAACTGAGACGTTCAGCAGATCCAGACTTTGTCAGCACAGCCGGAAACGTCGACCTGCTTCCGGCACCAGGAACAGGAAACATGACGCAAGCTGGGCTGTTAACAGTAATTCAGCCGCTTCTTGAGCGGCGTTTGCAGCCTGAGGTTGGTGCTTCTGCCTCACCTGAGAGCCGTTAGCAGCCAAACAGGAAAGGCCCTTCCATCAGCGTCCATCGTGGATCCTCTTTTATTTTCAGCGTGTGTGTTCCCCTCCGCATCAGCTGTCAGAAATGCTCAATGCTCTATCAGGTTCTGCAGATGACGCCTGAAGGTGGCGCTGCACTCTGTCGGCCTCACGGAGGCCTGTAAAGCATTTCTGCTGGTTTTAAAACTCGATCATTGTGTTATTAGGTCGTTACTGATGAACAGCTCCTCGCTCTTTTTGTGCTTTAGTCTAACATCTGACCAAATCAGTTCAATAAGAAAAACAACACCAAAGCACCGAGATTTTGCTTTAGTGAAACCTTTTGTGTTTTTACATAAAGAGAAATCTTCAGAAACCTGGACGTCATAAAGCGTCTGACACTTCGATTAGTGACACTCGTGTTTTACACACAGACTCATAATCACCGTTCACGCAGATGAAATAAAGTCTGTTTCACGACTGTTAGAAGTGAAAGAGAACAGCAGAGAAACCCACTGACACTAAACTCTCGTGGAGTCCTGAGGGCGGAGGAGGACCTGACGGAGCACAGGTTTCGTCTCCAGCTGCAGTTGTTGTGCCAAAAAGTGATTTCCAATGTTTTTGTGTATTTTTTATGTGTAATATCTTTACGTATGTTGGTAAACGGACAAAGAGCTTTTATACAGAATAAAATTATCTTCATAACGCTGTGTTATTGTACTGACATTGTAACCAATCCGCTCCTTTATCCCCACTTAAAATGTTTTTACTGAACTGTCGTAATGTCGCTTCTGTCCTCTTGGTCAGCTTACTCTGACAAAAGACGTTTTTAATGTTAATGAGATTTGTTTTAACGGCATAAATAAAGGTTCTATAAAAGTCGCTGCCAAAAACTGATCGCAGCTTCTACACGGATGTTGTTTGTGGCTCCAGATGACTTTATGTCATCCATAAGCGATGCATTTGACATGTTTCACATGTTATAGCCCAACAAGTTACTTATAGCAGTTTGATACGAGCAATCAGTTTTTGGCGCACCGTAACAGGGGCTTCCACGCGTGACTGAGCCATCAGCGCGCCTCGGCTCGGCTTTCACTCTGCTGCCCCTCAGAAGGGCTGAACATCTGGCAGCTCGTGCACAGTTAGCGCGAGCTTACACGTTTCCTTTGTTGTGCTACAGTCAGAGGCAACACCACGGTTACTGTTACCACACAGAACAAAGACGCGCGCCACCATCAGGCTGTGGAACACGTTGCCATGTTCACTCTGACCCAAGAAGTTTCAAATCGTCATGTTTTTAAAAAGTATCCCATTACTTTTGTAGTTAGATTCCTTCTTGCTGCTGGCAACACGAACAGTTTCTCTTTGTTTTTTAAGAAGAGTTGCCTCGTGCCCTTTCACCCACACCGAGTGTTTCCTAGAAGCCGTTCCACCTGAAACTCACCTGAAAGTCACCTGACACGCGTCTGTGGGCTGACGCGCACTCCACTCCGCAAACATTCACGCACACATTCTGCATTTCATGTAAATGAGCGGAGCTTGTTTTGTTCCTGGAGACTGGATTAAAGTGTGTGATGTCACCGTGCGCGTGCGCGTGCACGCGAGGGGTTGTTCGGGAGCTGCAGCTGAAGCAGCGACAGAAAGCGAGACTGCACCGCGCGACCGGCCGCTCCTCTCCAGCCCGAAGTAAGTGTTTGTGCCCATACTTCTGTTTTCACACTTTAGGTTATTCTGCTGCTGCGGCTCATCGGCGACGCGACGCGCTTGTTTGCTTGTTTGTTTAGCTTCAGTTTAATCTTGTTGTTTGTTTACTCTTGAATGTGAAGGAAGGAAAGGCAGCAAGGGATTAAGGAAGGAGCCGAAACAAAGACATGAGACAGAAACGGGAGCGAAGGAATCAGAAGAAAGACAGGAAGCGGAACGAAAGCTCGTTTTACTCAAAGCTTTACGTTTTTGACTCGTCTGGAGCGTCTCTCTCCAAGTCACCTGTGTGCGCTCTGATTGGCTGCGGGCAGGTGAGGGGTTCGTGCGCGCGGCCTCCGGTCGGCCTCCGGATGCCAGAATGAACCCCGAGATCCAGGAGGAAGTTCTCCTGATGTCGCCCCTGCTCCTGAACCAGAGGGAGCATCCCACTGCTTTTCTTTGTTTTCTGATGCAAATACGTTTCCATTCAGGGCGGGGGGCGGAGGGGGCTCCTCGGGGGTGGCACAGAATCTGTGTTAGGCTTTAGAGAAATGAAACCAGGCTAGAAGAGGCTTTGTTTTGGGCCAATGAATCAGTATTCTTTTGAGGGGAACTCTAAAGAGCTCATTCAGACGCTGCTCGGTCGCCCCCTCCCTCCCCCTCCTCCTCCTCTTCATTGATGGGGGGCAGACTGGAGACCTGCTGAGAGCCGGTTCTCTCCTCATAAAAGGCCGCAGGAGGAGCGAGAGGAGCAGGATTTGCTGTGCCAGCTGACATGTGAAAGAGGACCATTGCTTTAATGGAGGCTGAAAGAGGAGTCTGTCATCTCGCAGCACAATGACAGCAGCGAGGGAGAGCAGGGCCTTCTGGGTAATTGACTCTCTCTCTTTGGAGGCTGCTCTCCATTTGTCCCCCGAGCCGACGGCTGCTGTTGCTGTGTGATGATCGCTGCCGTCAAACACCAAAGGAACGTGCTAATCCTGCAGCACACCACAGATACGTGCAAAACAACAGCCGAGTGTGTGTGTGTGCGCTGACAGCAGCTTCTGCATACATTAGCCCACTTTCATAATCCCACTGCTGCTGCTCTCACTACAATAGCCAGATTACTGGGCTGAGGCGCTGTGATACGGGAGGAGGTGAAAAGATTTGGTTTGGTCTGAATGTTTGAACCATCTGGCTCGATGACCCGCGTCCAGGCTGCGGATCAGCACACACACCACAACTCAACTCACATTCCTGTTTCAGCACAGACAGAAGTCCTGCTTTTCCAGCTCTTTGTATTTTGGCTGTGGATTCGTGTCTCTGTGATTCTGTGTTTGTGTTTCTGCGTAGTTGCTCTCGTGCTTCTTTGTGGCTTCGCTGTAGCCTTTCCGTGTCTCTGTCTCGCCACGTGGCTCTTACTCGATCGGCTGCAAACATTAGAAACAAATGGAAGGTGTGGTTGTTCGTGGCAGCGCGTCCAGGCCTCTGGCTGCAGGGTGTCCACCTCGTTCTCACTGCTTGTGTTTGACTGACGTTGTATTGTGATGAATAATGTGTAAGTGTGAGTGTGTTTTTGTTTCTGCAGAATGCGAAGTTTGTTCTCAGTGACGCTGCTGCTGCTCCTGGCCCTGACGCTCACCGCTGAGGCCAGCAAAAGAGCCAAACATCACAAAGGTGTGGCTGTCCTTCATGTTCTGTCACCACACCGGGAAAGTCAAGTTTCTCTTCTTCTTCTTTTGTTAAAAAAAGTGCATTCCCAGGAATGCCTGTCACCACAGCAGGCATGCACTCAAGTAAAGCATTAAAGGTTAACGAGCATGAAAAACAAGTTTTTCCTGTCGGAAAACATCCAAAAAACGCTCTTACCAGTTTTCATCTTTAAATTCCAGACTAACTCAGGCAAAGCTTTCCCTTCTGCTTTAGTAATGATCTTTGTGTAAATGACTGGAATATAGTGACTGTGAAGCATTCAGTCCAGAGAGCTGCTGGAGACTAAAGAGGAAAAAGTTTCACGAAATGGACAAAAACACAATAAGACGTGTTTCAGGTGCAGCTGAGCTCGGCTGTCAACAGATTTGTTTTTCTCAGCGTCTCATGCTGATGTACAGGAGCTCTCCCCATACGGAAAAGAAATAGTAAAAACTTATATGTGATTACTCATGAAAGTGGCCACTTTCTCATTACTTTCATACATTGTTTTAGGAAGTATCCAAAACATACAAGTTTCATTATATAATTTTTCAAGGGATCTTATATCTGGTTTCACTCTTGTATGCTTTTCATACAAGTTTCACACAAGACAGATACAAACTTTATAAGATTCATATATATCTTTTCCATATGGGTAAGCTCTCACTCTATTTAAATATGACATTTGATGACCTCGCTGCACTTTAATGACGGTATAAAGCCGTGGTTTGACCACCACTGGGATAGTTTCCGGGTTTTTCCAAGACTAGCTGCACAGGCAGCGGGCTGGAATACAACAGGAAACAAAAATCTGTTTGAGATCATAAAGCGATGCAAATGCAACGACCTGCAGAAGCTCACGTTAACATCCAGCTGAAGCAGACAGTGATGTTGTTGCTGTGAGCGGAGTCGTTTTCATCACAGCAACGATGTGCAAACGTGTCTGAGCGGGCCGTGGCGGTTTGGAGACAGGTTTCCTCCCACCAGGTGACCTGACCTGTGCAGAGGGTGAGAGTGTTGCAGGTTCATCCTCTGGGCAACTATTTGCTCACTGCAGCTATTTGCAATCAGTTGATGACGGTGCAATCACAGATCATTCCTCGTCACAAGTCCTAGTTTTATTCCAGTGTGACTGAGCTATAAAATCCCTCCTCACCTCACGCTGTCAGCACAAAACAAACATCAAAGAAAGAAACACTCTTCAGATTCAACAGAAACGTCTTTTAAGAGGCAGAAAAGCTAAATTTATCAGAGTGTTCAGTTATCCAGGTGGAATTAAACCACAAGTACAAACCTGTTCTTCTCTTTAGCTGAAACAAAGCAAAATGTTCTGCATGAAAACATTTTATGAGGCCACAAAACGTGAAACAGAAAAATGGCCTCCGGTGTGTTTAAACCATGTTGTGTCAGCGTGTTTGAGCCGCTGCAGGTGTCTGACCAACTCTCTGCTCAGCAGGCAGGCATGACAAGTCCCGGACGACCTCCGAGTGCTCCCCTGCAGAGACTCGGTACGGGAAGTGCATACCTGAACACGGAGACTGCGGGGACGGTGTGAGAGATGCCACCTGCAAAGATCGCACCGACAAGATTCCCTGCAAGATCCCCTGCAACTGGAAGAAGGACATCAGTAAGACTCCACACAGCTGACACCACACAGGGCAGAGCTCCTCCGGATGGTCACAGGGTGGAGCTCAAGACACAAACTCTAACATCTACACATTTACACTCGGGGTTCGCTGCCCTATTAAACGCTCTGAATTTATCTCCAGGACATGATTTCTCCTCTAAAAGACAAAAAGCTCCAATAATGCATTTTATTGTCTTTGATTTAAAACAGTCAAACTACTCTTTCAAGGATGTTTGATATAAAGGAAGGTTGGAGATTGGCCTATAATTAGCTAAGACTGCTGGGTCTAGAGATGCTTTTTGAGTAAAGGTGTAACTACAGCCAGCTTGAAGGCCTGTGGTACATAGCCGATCATTAGAGATAGGTTGATCATATTTAAGATCGAAGCATTAATTTTAAATTAGTTTTGTAAGAATGGGGCCTAAAAGACACGTTGATGGTTTGGAGGAAGTAATTATTGAAGTTAACTCAGTATTCTTAAACTTAGTTACAGCGCTTTCAGAAAGACGTCTACTGTGATCAAGTCTACTCCCCACTGCTGTGTAATCAATTATTGTAAATGTAAATGTTATCAGGAAATGATCAGACAGGAGAGTGGGTGGGTTCTGACAACACCCCCGAATGACTCGGGGGTGTTGATTCATTTAAAACAACACAATCATCCTGCTGCAACCAGGTTTCTGTCAGGCAGAGTAAATTGATCTGTTGATCAATTATTAAGTCATGTACTAACAGAGACTTGGAGGAGAGAGACCTAATATTTAATAATCCACATTTCACAGTTTCACTCTTCGGTGCAGAGGTGGATCTTTCGTGCTTCTCCAAAAATATTTCATATTTCTTACTAAAATCACTGAATGACCCTGTGAAGCCATGAAATAACCACCAGGAAACTCAAATGTTTCAAAACGGGTGTTTATTGAAAGAAAAGATTCAATCTCATTTTGAATAAATGAGCTGTAATTGTATTATTTTTTCTACATTTGGCATTTTTGTGACTTTATTCAGGTTTTATAGAATAAAAGAAAAATCCCACTGATGATTCAGAGAAGTCAAAAAGTCATGTAAATGTGCCAATCAATGAAAAATGAATCAATTTAAATGAAGCTGGCAGCGATGCGTCTGGGAGGCAGAGGGGGGAACGTGCGGCGGCTTTGTGGGTTCAAAGTTCAAATCTTCTTTCAGGTGACTGCAAGTACAAGTTTGGGCCGTGGGGAAACTGCGACGCCACCACCAACACCAAGACCCGATCAGGGACGCTGAAGCGAGCGCTGTTCAACGCCGAGTGCCAGGCCACCGTCAAGGTGTCCAAACCCTGCTCCCCCAAAGTGAAGAAGGTCAAAGGTGAGAGTCCTCAGTAACCTTTAACAGTCACTGCAACAGACGACGACACGATCAAGTCACGTGTAGCTTCTGATGATGCTTTCGTAGCAATACTGTGCAGCACCGTCGTGATAAAAATAAAAAAGCCACGTTGAGCTCAGACGCCACCAACATCGAGAAAATGGAGGAGGAGCTTAATGATGCCGTTGGTGTGCAGTCAGAGGCGGATCCTTCACTCTTATACAGAGACGAAAGGTTTTAGAAAGGATTTCAGGCGAGTAAAGCAAAGAGAACATTTGACTTTGTGTTTGTAAAGCAGCCACAAGTTGCCAAAAATCGCTGTTTCTGCAAACCTGATCAGAATCTCTGAGCGTTTACAAAAACTACACTGAAGTTCTGAAGGAGGCAGGGCTAAAGGCCAGGTGAAGGTGGCTCACCTGGTTCAGCTGGAAACTCACGTGCACAAGGCTGCAGTTTCCACGTTATACTGTCAGATAAAGACTCAACAATAATACTCTGAAAACCAGCAGGAGACAAAAAAGTTTCTCTAAAAAAGGAGTTTTTCCTTCCCACTGTCCTACTTGCTCATAGGAGGTCGTATGATTGTTGGGTTTTTCTGTGTGTATTATAGTAGCGTCTACCTTACAATACAAAGCACCTTAAGGTGACTGTTGATGTCATTTGGCGCTAAATACAGGGGGTCAGTGTTGACATTGTGGAGGACTATAAATACCTTGGAGTACACATTGACAATAAACTGGACTGGGCTAAAAACACCACAGCACTTTACAGGAAGGGCCAGAGTCGTCTCTATTTTTTGAGGCGACTGAGGTCCTTCAACATCTGCCAGAAAATGCTGAGGATTTTCTATGAGTCTGTGGTGGCCAGTGCGATCCTCTATGCTGTTGCATGCTGGGGGAGCAGGCTGAGGGTCGCAGATGCCAACAGACTTAATAAACTGATCCGTAAGGCCAGCAATGTTGTGGGGATGGAGCTGGACTCCCTCAAGGTGGTGTCGGAGAGGCGGATGCTGTCCAAGATAAAGACAATGTTGGATAACACCTCCCACCCACTCCATGACATGTTGGTCAGTCACAGGAGCACGTTCAGTGAGAGACTGAGATTACCCATGATGCACCACTGAACGACACAGGAAATCATTCCTGCCTGTGGCCATCTCCCTGTACAACGCATCCACTTAACACACTGTTTGCTGCTACAACTACACATGTTTCTTTTCCAAATATTTATTTATAAGTGACTTATGTATGTATGTATGTATGTATATATATGTATATATTGTACTATTCTTAGTTAGCGTATTGTCTGTCTTGTCTTAATGTTGGTTTAAAATGGAGCACTGTAACAAAAAATGATTTCCCCCAGGGATCAATAAAGTATTCTGATTCTGATTCTGATTCTGATAAATACAGTGGAGCAAAAAAGTATTTAGTCAGCCACCGATTGTGCAAGTTCCCCCACCTAAAATGATGACAGAGGTCAGTAATTTGCACCAGAGGTACACTTCAACTGTGAGAGACAGAATGTGAAAAATAAATCCATGAATCCACATGGTAGGATTTGTAAAGAATTTATTGGTAAATCAGGGTGGAAAATAAGTATTTGGTCAATAACAAAAATACAACTCAATACTTTGTAACATAACCTTTGTTGGCAATAACAGAGGTCAAACGTTTACTATAGGTCTTTACCAGGTTTGCACACACAGTAGCTGGTATTTTGGCCCATTCCTCCATGCAGATCTTCTCGAGAGCAGTGATGTTTTGGGGCTGTCGCCGAGCAACACGGACTTTCAACTCCCGCCACAGATTTTCTATGGGGTTGAGGTCTGGAGACTGGCTAGGCCACTCCAGGACTTTCAAATGCTTCTTACGGAGCCACTCCTTTGTTGCCCGGGCGGTGTGTTTTGGATCATTGTCATGTTGGAAGACCCAGCCTCGTTTCATCTTCAAAGTTCTCACTGATGGAAGGAGGTTTTGGCTCAAAATCTCACGATACATGGCCCCATTCATTCTGTCCTTAACACGGATCAGTCGTCCTGTCCCCTTGGCAGAAAAACAGCCCCATAGCATGATGTTTCCACCCCCATGCTTCACAGTAGGTATGGTGTTCTTGGGATGCAACTCAGTATTCTTCTTCCTCCAAACACGACGAGTTGAGTTTATACCAAAAAGTTCTACTTTGGTTTCATCTGACCACATGACATTCTCCCAATCCTCTGCTGTATCATCCATGTGCTCTCTGGCAAACTTCAGACGGGCCTGGACATGCACTGGCTTCAGCAGCGGAACACGTCTGGCACTGCGGGATTTGATTCCCTGCCGTTGTAGTGTGTTACTGATGGTGACCTTTGTTACTTTGGTCCCAGCTCTCTGCAGGTCATTCACCAGGTCCCCCCGTGTGGTTCTGGGATCTTTGCTCACCGTTCTCATCATCATTTTGACCCCACGGGATGAGATCTTGCGTGGAGCCCCAGATCGAGGGAGATTATCAGTGGTCTTGTATGTCTTCCATTTTCTGATGATTGCTCCCACAGTTGATTTTTTCACACCAAGCTGCTTGCCTATTGTAGATTCACTCTTCCCAGTCTGGTGCAGGTCTACAATACTTTTCCTGGTGTCCTTCGAAAGCTCTTTGGTCTTGGCCATGGCGGAGTTTGGAGTCTGACTGTTTGAGGCTGTGGACAGGTGTCTTTTATACAGATGATGAGTTCAAACAGGTGCCATTCATACAGGTAACGAGTGGGGGACAGAAAAGCTTCTTACAGAAGACGTTACAGGTCTGTGAGAGCCAGAGATTTTCCTTGTTTGAGGTGACCAAATACTTATTTTCCACCCTGATTTACCAATAAATTCTTTACAAATCCTACCATGTGGATTCATAGATTTTTTTTTTTCACATTCTGTCTCTCACAGTTGAAGTGTACCTCTGGTGCAAATTACTGACCTCTGTCATCATTTTAGGTGGGGGAACTTGCACAATCCGTGGCTGACTAAATACTTTTTTGCCCCACTGTAAAGTTGAATTGAATTAAAAACCTGTTTCTTACTCGTGCTCCAAGCATCTGAGCTCTGAGCCATAACGCCGTCTCCCAGAGATCTGATTGGTCAGTAGGTGTTGCTAACCTGAAGCATTAGCTGCTGAGGCCGGTCGGCAGCACCTTCAGATTCAGACCTGATGATAAAACCTGATCTTCCTCGCCTCCACCAGAGCAAACGTGCGGGATTCATCATGGGGAACGATGTTGTAACATGAATGTCTGATGCTTTGCTTCCTCAGGCGAGAAGAAGTCCAACTGAAGGATGTACCGCGACAGAAGACGGCGGCGTTTCGTCCTCTTCCTCAACGATCGTCTTCCCTCCTTTGAATACACAAAATGAGAGACTCCTCCAAAACACACCGACCGCCTCTCCTTGCTTTTGATTCTTGTTTTTCTGGTTTCTGATTTGATGTTTTTCTGGATTAAAGCTTTTCCGACACTGTCCCGCTAGATGATGAGAATAATCCTCGTAGCTGATAGTTTGTTAACCATTACACTGAGATAGTCCTAAAGCTTGTACAGTAGCCACCTGTGAATTCAGACTAAACTGGACGCTGGTCCTCACGGGATCGTCACGAGTTTGTTTGTAGGCGAGTTTAGTTTTAAAGAATCTGAGAAAATCCTCTATGAAATCTATTTTTTAAACTATAGATTATTGTTGCTGCAGGATGAAACTGTACAAATAAGCAAAATAAAGACTGTACATTGCTTTGGTGAAGACTCTGGCGTGATTACTGGTGCACAGACACGATGGCTGTCATAATAATAAAAGGTTCGTGCATATTCAAGAACGGGGTTCAGTTTGGAGGCACAAATCACAAGCTTTGTTCACTACAGGAACTCAGTGACCCGAATCTTTAAGCAGACAGATCGACTTCTCCACATTTAAAGTGTCGGTAAGTTCTCCAGGAGTTCCTCAGGGTTCTATTCTCGGTCCTCTACAGTTTCAACTAAAAACACAAAAATCTGCTTTAACTCTGCTTCTGGTCTCCACCAAGCAACCTCTGAGGCAACCAAAGTCCACTAGAGGCTCCAGCAGAGTCATAGACTTTCATGTTAAAACTTTCTACCAGAAATAAGCATGTTCACAGCCTTAAACGTGTTTCTTAGCAGTAATGACGCTGTTTTATTTCCTTTATTGTGCTGCATCTACCAAACACTTTCTTAATAATAAAGATGAACAGTAGCTGCAGCCTTGACAGCATTTATGCCTTGTTACATCAGTCACTGCTCATTAAACACATCATGGAGAAGCAGCAGGAAGTAGATGGATTAATTAACTACATAAACATCAAACATTTACAGCCCAAATTGTGATAAGAGGCCATGTCATCTGAGCTGGAAATGGAGACATGATGGCATTATCTGCTTTGATTTAAGGACGTTTTGCACCACCGGCTGTTTGTCAGACCAACCACTGAGCTGCAAGGATGGAAACAACCTTTTGTTCTCATTTGTTTTGCCCATCTTAAATCTCCTTCTACATTTAGATGGAAACCTGCGATAGGACCAAACTCCATGAAAGGAAAGCAAAAGCCAGCTGCCAAAAACAAAACAAAAACGCACCAGTGCTGTTACAGCCGCCTGCAGCGGCAGCGCAGGAGGCTGCAGAAGGTTTTTCTGAAGGTCACGTTGCACAGGGCATAGCAGCCGGGGTTGACAGTGCTGTTCACGTAGCACAGCCAGTATCCTGTGGTCCACAGGGCGTCAGGAATGCGGCAATGGCAGAAGGCAGCAACAACGGCCATGACATTGTACGGCGTCCAGGTGAGGACAAATACCAGGATGATGGCCAGGATGGTCCTCGTGACCCTCCTCTCCCTCGCCATCACTCGCTGCCGCCTCCTCTCATGTGAGCTGATGTCGGGGCAGGAGGAGAAGACTGCCGAGGCCGCCCTGTGGAGGTCAGCGTTGAATGAGTCTTCAGATTCAGTCTTGTTGTGGTCTTCGTCTCCGGTGGGTTTGACAGCAGTTTGAGAGGGATGCTTCTGAGGAGACAAACAAGCCACCTTCACTTCTTTTCATCAGGCGGCCTTACAACCAATCTCTCTATTTGGATTGAACAGGGAGCCAATATAGTAGACACATGCTCTCTTTGCATTCTTTGTCCATTCTCTTGCCTTTTAGACTACAGCCATCTTTGGGAGGTAGAGCAGGTCATCTTAGAGTCATTTAAATGACTCCAAGGTTTCCTTACAGTGTCACTGAAGGCTGAAGTAATGCTATCCAGAGGAAGCGTCTGGCTTCATAAGGCATTTCTAAGATTTAGTACAATAACCTCAGTTTGATCTGAATTAAGAAGCAGAAAGTTAGCGGCCATCCAGGTCTTTATGTCTTTAAGACATTCCTGCAGTTTAACTCATTGGTGTGTGTTATCTGGCTTCATGGACAGATAGAGCTGGGTGTCATCTGCATAGCAGTGTAAATGTATGCTATGTCTTCTAATGATGCTGCCTAAGGGAAGCATGTATAATGTAAACAGAATTGGTCCTAGCACTGAACCCTGTGGAACTCCATAATTAACCTCAGTGTGTGAAGAGGACTCTCCATTTACATGCACAAACTGGAGTCTATTAGATAGATATGATACAAACCACTGCAGCACAGTACCTGTAATACCTACAGCATGTTCTAATCGCTCTAATAGGATATTATGGTCGACAGTATCGAACGCTGCACTGAGGTCTAGCAGGACAAGCACAGAGATGAGTCCACTGTCAGAGGCCATAAGAAGATCATTTGTAACCTTCACTAAAGCTGTTTCTGTGCTGTGATGAGCTCTGAAACCTGACTGAAACTCTTCAAATAAACCATTCCTCTGCAGATGATCTGTTAGCTGTTTGACAACTACTCTTTCAAGGATGTTTGATATAAAGGAAGGTTGGAGATTGGCCTATAATTAGCTAAGACTGCTGGGTCTAGAGATGCTTTTTGAGTAAAGGTTTAACTACAGCCAGCTTGAAGGCCTGTGGTACATAGCCGATCATTAGAGATAGGTTGATCATATTTAAGATCGAAGAATTAATTAATGGCAGGACTTCTTTGAGCAGTTTTGTAGGAATGGGGTCTAAAAGACACGTTGATGGTTTGGAGGAAGTAATTATTGAAGTTAACTCAGAAAGATCAATTGGAGAAAAAGAGTCTAACTTAATATCAATGGTACTAAGAGTAGCTGTAGATAATATTACATCTGTGGGATGATTATTGGTAATTTTTTCTCTAATGATAAAAATTTTATTTGTGAAGAAGTTCATGAAGTCATTACTAGTTAACGTTAAAGGGATGGTTGGCTCAAAAGAGCTCTGACTGTTTGTCAGCCTGGCTACAGTGCTGAAGAGAAACCTGGGGTTGTTCTTATTTTCTTCAATCAGTGATGAATAGTAAGATGTTCTGGCTTTGCGGAGGGCTTTCTTATAAAGCAGCAAACTATTTCTCCAGGCTAAATGATGATCCTCTAAATTTGTGACACGCCATTTCCTCTCCAGATTACGAGTCATCTGCTTTAGGCTACGTGTTTGAGAATTATACCACGGAGTCAGGTACTTCTGATTAGAGACCTTCGTTTTCACAGGAGCTACAGTATCCAGAGTCGTACGCAGTGAGGAGGTGAAATTATTAACAAGATGATCGACCTCTGTTGGAGCAGCGTTCAGATAGCTGCTCTGCTCTGTGTTGGTACAGGGCATTGAAGATGATAACAGTGGGTGGATTATATTCTTAAACTTAGTTACAGCGCTTTCAGAAAGACATCTACTGTGATAAAGTCTCTCCACCGCTGTGTAATCAATTATTGTAAATGTAAATGTTATCAGGAAATGATCAGACAGGAGAGGGTTTTCAGGAAACACTGTTAAATGTTCAGGTTCGATGCCATATGTTAAAACAAGATCTAGAGTGTGATTAAAGTGGTGGGTGGGTTCTTTTACATTTTGACAGAAGCCAATTGAGTCTAATAACAGACTAAATGCCATGTTGAGGCTGTCATTTTTAGCATCTACATGGATGTTAAAATCACCCACAATAATTATTTTATCTGAGCTCAGAACTAAATTAGATATAAAGTCTGAGAAATCAGACAGAAACTCTGTGTAAGGCCCAGGTGGACGATAGATGATAACAAGTAAGACTGGTTTCTGAGTTTCACAGCTAGGGTGGACAATGTTAAGCATCAGGCTTTCAAATGAATTAAAAGTCTGTCATGGTCTTTCATTAATTAATAGGCTGGTGTGAAAAATTGCTGCCACACCTCCCCCTCGGCCTGTGCTTCGAGGTTTCTGGTAGTTAGAATGACTCGGGGGTGTTGATTCATTTAAACTAACATAATCATCCTGCTGCAACCAGGTTTCTGTAAGGCAGAGTAAATCAATTTGTTGATCAATTATTAAGTCATGTACTAACAGAGACTTGGAGGAGAGAGACCTAATATTTAATAATCCACATTTCACTGTGTTACTCTTTGGTTCAGATGTGGATACTGTATTGTTCTTTCTTTGTGATTGTTTATGTTTAAGTTGTTTGTTGCTGGTTTTTAGTTTGTTTTTTGTCTGTTTGGGAGCTGACACAGTCTCTATGGAGATGGGTTTTTGGGGGGGTAGCAGGAGGAGAGAAGCTGCAGAGAGGCGTGTAAGACTGCAACTCTGCTTCCTGGTCCCAACTCTGGATAGTCATATTTTGGGGGGTTTAATAAATTTGTCCATATTTCTAGAAATGAGAGCTGCTCCATCCAAAGTGGGATGGATGCCGTCTCTCCTAACAAGACCAGGTTTCCTCCAGAAGGTTTGCCAATTATCTATGAAGCCCACATCGTTTCTGGGACACCACTCAGACAGCCAGCGATTTAAGGAGAACATGCGGCTAAACATGTCACTCCTGGTCTGATTGGGGAGGGGACCAGAGAAAACTACAGAGTCCGACATTGTTTTGGCAAAGTTGCACACCGATTCAATATTGATTTTAGTGACCTCCGATTGGCGTAACCGGGTGTCATTACTGCCGACGTGAATTATGATTTTACTGAATTTACGTTTACCCTTAGCCAGCAGTTTTAAATTTCCTTCAATGTCGCCTGCTCTGGCCCCTGGAAGACAATTGACTATGGTTGCCGGTGTCTCTAGCTTCACATGTCTGAGAACAGAATCACCAATTACCAGAGTTTGACCCCCGGCGGGTGTGTCGCCGAGTGGGGAAAAACGGTTAGACACATGAACGGGTTGGTGGTGTACCTGGGGCTTCTGTTTAGGACTATGTTCCTCCTCACAGTCACCCAGCCGCCCTCTTTCCCCAGCTGCTTGGGGTCTGCCAGGGAACAGCTAGCGGGGCCTACGCTATCTTCGGCTGCACCAGCTACAGGGGCCTGGCTAGCTACGGGTGAATGAAGGGTGCGAAGCCGAGTCTCCAATTCAGTAATCCTGGCCTCCAGATTGAGAGGCTGAGGAATAACCTCCAGCACTGTCAGAGTGCTTATTTACAGCCCTAATATCATCTCTTTTCCTCCATAACCTCCGCTCTGACACAAATGTGCTGCAGTGCAGTCACAGATCTGCCATCCGAGTTCCTCGACCCTCCGAGCAGCAGCCCGGACTCTCAGCCAGCCTCCAAATATTTATGCAGAGCTCATTAAAGTGGACAAAATGCCGCGTTTCCTCCTCCGCCTCATAACGATATCATTTTAAACACTAATAAGGAGCTCAGGATCACTCGGCTGCTGTGCTCAGATCAGCTTTATTAATGTCAAAAAAGGCATTTTGTTTGTACCCACACATTCTGCAGCCTGTAAACACTCATAGATATATAGAACAGAAATATGCTTTATTGTGGAAATCCAGGTGTTCCAGCAACAAAGTGACAGGAAGTTGGAGCGTTCAGAAATCGGAAGACACACTGCTGCATGTGAAGGCCCAGCTCAGTGAGCTCAAAGAAATAACTGGAAGAATGATAAATGTCTAAAAATGATCATAATGTGAAGCCTCGCAGCGAGGTCACTGCTCCTCTAACTAAACATGTGACACAATGTGCAGGAAAGTGCAGGACAGGTAAAGATGCCATGGGAACACCAGCCCATCCACATCAACGGGTCAGCAGCTTCAAATTCCTTGGAGTCAACATCACAGAGGACTTCTCCTGGACCCTCACACAGACACTGCTATCAGGAAAGCTCACCAGTAGCTTTACTTCCTGAGGAGGCTGAGGAAGTTTGGCATGAACGCCAACATCACCTCAAATTCTTACAGGTGTGCGATCGAGAGCTTGCTGACGAGCTGCATCACAGTTTGGTACGAAGCTGCTCAGCCAGCAGCCAGAAATCACTACAGAGGGTGGTGAAGGCAGCAGAGCACATCACTGGCACGAGGCTTCCTGCCATTCAGGACATTTATCTCCAGCCTCCATCATCAAGGACCACAGCCACCCAGCACATCAGCTGTTCTCCTTGTTACCATCTGGCAGATGTTACAGGAGTCTGTCTGCTCGGACTACAAGACTAAAAAACAGTTTTTACCACCAAGCCATACGACACCTCAACCACAACACTTAAACACACACACACAGTCCACAGGACGCGCTCAGAAGCTACCTGCAGCTTCACAAGTACTCTGTTTAATCTGCACTGGTCACTCCACTTTATTGTTATTGATATTTATATTTAAAAGTGCAATACTGTAATTTTCTGCTGCTCATTCCTGTGCAATATCCCATCTGCCCCCCCTCACATTCCTGTTTAAGATTTTCTTAATTTAATCACTAGTGTACATATATTTATACATACATATATATATAGTCAGTTAACTGAAAATCTCTTTTTCTTTTACTACATCTTATTAATATTTTGCTCTTTTCTATTTTTCTATATATTTTTTATTATTTTATTTTATTTTTTCTACTATACCATGCTGCTGAGTGACTGCTGCTCATCAAATACATTTCATTGCGATGTTGACCCTGTGCTAATTTGCATATGACAAATAAAACTGAAAACTGCTAGCGAGTTGGCTATGAGCTAAGCTAAGCTAGCGAAACCCTAAAGACGAAGCGAGTAAAGTGCGTGAAGATATGAAAAGCGAAGTTATCTATACGGTTTTTAATAAACTGCTACAAGAACACCACTGTGTGTTGGAACAGGAACAGGAAGTGATACTCTACCGCAGAGAGTGAACAGGAAGTGACAGCGCCCCCTGACAACAACATTAGAGACGGTAAACAGATGAAACACATCCTTACCCAGTGTCTCCAGCTACTCTCGGCCTGCGCTGTATCATCTGGACTTCTACATGTCTTCTTCTTCCTTCTGGTCTTTGGCGTGCAGGACTGGAGCTGGTTTGGGGTCAGGTCTGAGCAGGGGTCACTCGTCCCCATGCCTCGCCGCCTCAGCAGGAAGTCTTTCAAGGAGGGACTGGAAGCCCTGAGAGCACCCTGGTTTGGCATGAGCACACTCATTCGGCTGTAGCTGGCAACTGACAGGTGGCTGTAGAGGCCGATCATGATGATTGCCGGCAGGTAAAAGGAGGGAAGAGTCGTCCCCATAGTAACAGCAGGGCTAACAAGTAGACGGATGTAACACTGATCGTGAGGGACGACGCGCCCGCCCTTATCTGTCTGCCAGGACAGGATGGCGGGAGCCCAGAGAATGAAAGAAAGCAGCCAGGCGGCAGCAATCATCAGGCACGCCATCCTGCCCGTCCGCCGCACTGGGTAGCTGAGCGGTCGCGTCAGGCAAAAGTACCGATCCAGACTGATGAGCAGCAGGTTCAGGACCGAGGCGCTGCTCGCCACGTAGTCAAGGACGAGCCACGCGTCACATAGCACGGGGCCCAGCAGCCAGCGGCCCTGCAGCTTATACAGCGTGTACACGTTCATGGAGAACAGGCCGATGATCAGGTCGGCCACCGCCAGGCTCAGCAGGAAGTAATTGTTGACCATCTGCAGGTGACGGTTCACTTTGATGGACAGGATCACCAAAGTGTTGCCGAGAACGGTGAGGATGCTGAGGGAGGTGGTAACCATGGCAATGAGGACCAGCTGAGCGGTGCTGTACGGATATGGTGGTGAGAGCGGAGGCACACGGGAGGTGTTGACGGAGAGGCGGAGCAAAGTAGGCGTCGGTTCCATGTTTCCTAAAGTCACACACAAGAAGACTTTGAAATTATTGAACTGAAACGAGATCAAAGTGACCACAAAATAATAACAAGTGTTAAAACAGAAAAGACAGCGTTCCTTAAATCAGTCAACACTGAACCGTCAGCCTAGTGTGTGAAATTCAAAGAGTTCCTGATGTACTGGTTATTTTCCCATCAACTCAGGAGATAAAGAGCAAATCAAAGAAGCGAACATCAAATGGTCATCAATGGATGTTAATGACTTTTACTAATATAATTAAAAGAAAGAACTTTGTATACTTGCCCTGAAAATGAATCAGTATCTTCCTGAGAATGATTTCCTCTTCCTCACAGAAGCTGTTTTATTGCAGCTCACACAGAAACGATGAAGCTAAACAGTTTATACGAAGTTCTCCTCGTGCAGGATTTTATTTTCTTGCAGCAAAAACTGAAGATGTTTGAAGTTTATTATAAAGATCTCGTTACATTTAATGCAAAATGTTGAAACTCCTGTGATCATTCCCAAACCTCAGTTTGGACCACATGAAAGATTTAAATGTGCAAAAGGAGCATTCATGTGGAAACGACGGATAAATGTGACAAACTAACGATGAGCTGCAGCTCTGATCAGATACAGTCACAGCTGTGTCACACTCACATCGACATTTACCTGCTCGAGGTGCAGCTTTTGCACTTCTGTGTTATTACCTTGGTAAAAGTACTTTCACTTCAGAGAAATTTCCTCCAGCTCTGAGGAACTGACTGAAAAACACGTTTAAGCCTTCAAAATAAAAGCAGATTTCCTGACAGAATGAACCGGCAGGAGTTGCTGCGAGCGCGTTCAGAGGTTCGGTCCAGCTCACCGGGGGTGTTGGAGCTGCTCAGCTTGCCGCTGTCTGCCTGTCCATCAGTCCATCTGCAGCAGTTTACATGCAGCCTCCGTCCTGACGTCATCAGATGTGGGATGTAATGACACATTAGAGAAGATGAGCCCAGCTTCAGTTACCACCACACGGGTTTTAACTTCATCTTCCTCCCAGCATTACCGTTAGTGAAGACACTGCAGCAGGCACAGAGAAGCAAACGGAAACCTCCAGCACTGTCAGAGTGCTTATTTACAGTCCTAATATCATCTCTTTTCCTCCATGTTATCTGATTAACCTCCGCTCTGACACAAATGTGCTGCAGTGCAGTCACAGATCTGCCATCCGAGTTCCTCGACCCTCCGAGCAGCAGCCCGGACTCTCAGCCAGCCTCCAAATATTTATGCAGAGCTCATTAAAGTGGACAAAATGCCGCGTTTCCTCCTCCGCCTCATAACGATATCATTTTAAACACTAATAAGGAGCTCAGGGTCACTCGGCTGCTGTGCTCAGATCAGCTTTATTACCGTTTTCCTCGAGTGCTTAAACACAGTCCTTGAAACTATGCCTCGTATTCCCCAAACAGTAAACACAAATCCATGACGTCTCACCATATTTCCCAAACATCGTGTTATCAGGTTGAAATGCAGCTCTACACTCAAAACCATTCACCCTGCTGAAAAACCAAACTTTGCCACAGACAGCACACACAAGGCCTCAAAAACACACACACAATAACATAGTCGTACACATTGAACACAAAAAATGCAACCAATGTACAGACGTAGACAAAGGTGGTACCCACAATGGTCCCAGAAATAACTTTAATCTGACAAAAGTAATAATAAATAAAAATTCTATTAATCTTAACCAATGAAAGTTGGACACTGCTTTTCAACCATGCTTCAAATGAATTATTTAAAAAATAAATGCATGAAACAGGCCTGGACAAAAATGATTAAAGGTAAAGGATATAAGACCATCTCCAAGCAGCTAGATGTTCCTGTGACTACAGCTGCACGGCATTCACAAATTTCAGATCCATGGGAGCCAACCTCCCTGGACGCAGGAGGGAAATTGAGATGGATAATCCGAATGGTAACAAAAGAGCGCAGAAAGACTTCTAAAGAGATCCAAGCTGAACTTCATGCTCAAGGAACATCAGTGCCAGATCGCACCATCCGTCGTTGTTTGAGCCAAAGTGGCAGGCGTCGCCTCGGCCTGGAGGTGCACACGACATAAGGCTCTAAAGTAACTCCTCGGAGTGACCACAGGAACGGTTCATAGTGTTCATAGCTCAGGGAAATGGGTGTGCTCTTTGGAAAGTGGCATTATGCTTTTGAAATTTGGCTTCATTAGATTGCTTAAACACTATAACCAATCAAGAAAAACTGTAATCCCAAAGAAGGCATTTTTACCGCCTACCCACACATCCTGAAGCCTGTAAACACTCATAGAAATATAGAACAGAAATATGCTTTATTGTGGAAATCCAGGTGTTCCAGCAGCAGAGTTACAGGAAGTTGCAGCATTCAGAAATCAGAAAACTGCTGCATGTGAAGGCCCAGCTCAGTGAGCTGCCCTCGTGGTTACTGCAGGACTTCATGTTTTAATAATGAAGCTGACAGGTTATCCCAGATAAATGCACCGCGGACATCAGCTGGGCTTCGAACAAGGCTTAAATCATCGAGTCAATAAAGAAAAGATGCAACAAACCACAGATGAAGTTCCATCTCCATAGAGACTGTGTCAGCTCCCAAACAGACAAAAAACAAACTAAAAACCAGCAACAAACAACTTAAACATAAACAATTACAAAGAAAGAACAATACAGTATCCACATCTGAACCAAAGAGTAAAACAGTGAAATGTGGATTATTAAATATTAGGTCTCTCTCCTCCAAGTCTCTGTTAGTACATGACTTAATAATTGATCAACAAATTGATTTACTCTGCCTTACAGAAACCTGGTTGCAGCAGGATGATTATGTTAGTTTAAATGAATCAACACCCCCGAGCCATTCTAACTACCAGAAATCTCGAAGCACAGGCCGAGGGGGAGGTGTGGCAGCAATTTCTCACACCAGCCTATTAATTAATGAAAGACCAAGACAGACTTTTAATTCATTTGAAAGCCTGATGCTTAGCCTCGTCCACCCCAGCTGTGAAACTCAGAAACCAGTCTTACTTGTTATCATCTATCGTCCACCTGGGCCTTACACAGAGTTTCTGTCTGATTTCTCAGACTTTATATCTAATTTAGTTCTGAGCTCAGATAAAATAATTATTGTGGGTGATTTTAACATCCATGTAGATGCTAAAAATGACAGCCTCAACATGGCATTTAATCTGTTATTAGACTCAATTGGCTTCTCTCAAAATGTAAAAGAACCCACCCACCACTTTAATCACACTCTAGATCTTGTTTTAACATATGGCATAGAAACTGAACATTTAACAGTGTTTCCTGAAAACCCTCTCCTGTCTGATCATTTCCTGATAACATTTACATTTACAATAATTGATTACACAGCGGTGGAGAGTAGACTTTATCAAAGTAGATGTCTTTCTGAAAGCGCTGTAACTAAGTTTAGGAATATAATCCACCCACTGTTATCATCTCCAATGCCCTGTACCAACACAGAGCAGAGCAGCTATCTGAACGCTGCTCCAACAGAGGTCGATTATCTTGTTAATAATTTCACCTCCTCACTACGTACGACTCTGGATACTGTAGCTCCTGTGAAAACTAAGGTCTCTAATCAGAAGTACCTGACTCCGTGGTATAATTCTCAAACACGTAGCCTAAAGCAGATGACTCGTAATCTGGAGAGGAAATGGCGTGTCACAAATTTAGAGGATCATCATTTAGCCTGGAGAAATAGTTTGCTGCTTTATAAGAAAGCCCTCCGCAAAGCCAGAACATCTTACTATTCATCACTGATTGAAGAAAATAAGAACAACCCCAGGTTTCTCTTCAGCTCTGTAGCCAGGCTGACAAACAGTCAGAGCTCTTTTGAGCCAACCATCCCTTTAACGTTAACTAGTAATGACTTCATGAACTTCTTCACAAATAAAATTTTTATCATTAGAGAAAAAATTACCAGTAATCATCCCACAGATGTAATATTATCTACAGCTACTCTTAGTACCATTGATGTTAAGTTAGACTCTTTTTCTCCAATTGATCTTTCTGAGTTAACTTCAATAATTACTTCCTCCAAACCATCAACGTGTCTTTTAGACCCCATTCCTACAAAACTGCTCAAAGAAGTCCTGCCATTAATTAATTCTTCGATCTTAAATATGATCAACCTATCTCTAATGATCGGCTATGTACCACAGGCCTTCAAGCTGGCTGTAGTTAAACCTTTACTCAAAAAGCATCTCTAGACCCAGCAGTCTTAGCTAATTATAGGCCAATCTCCAACCTTCCTTTATATCAAACATCCTTGAAAGAGTAGTTGTCAAACAGCTAACAGATCATCTGCAGAGGTTTATTTGAAGAGTTTCAGTCAGGTTTCAGAGCTCATCACAGCACAGAAACAGCTTTAGTGAAGGTTACAAATGATCTTCTTATGGCCTCTGACAGTGGACTCATCTCTGTGCTTGTCCTGCTAGACCTCAGTGCAGCGTTCGATACTGTCGACCATAATATCCTATTAGAGCGATTAGAACATGCTGTAGGTATTACAGGTACTGCGCTGCAGTGGTTTGTATCATATCTATCTAATAGACTCCAGTTTGTGCATGTAAATGGAGAGTCCTCTTCACACACTGAGGTTAATTATGGAGTTCCACAGGGTTCAGTGCTAGGACCAATTCTGTTTACATTATACATGCTTCCCTTAGGCAGCATCATTAGAAGACATAGCATACATTTACACTGCTATGCAGATGACACCCAGCTCTATCTGTCCATGAAGCCAGATAACACACACCGATGAGTTAAACTGCAGGAATGTCTTAAAGACATAAAGACCTGGATGGCCGCTAACTTTCTGCTTCTTAATTCAGATCAAACTGAGGTTATTGTACTCGGCCCTGAAAATCTTAGAAATATGGTATCTAAGCAGATTCTTACTCTGGATGGCATTACCTTGGCCTCCAGTAACACTGTGAGGAACCTTGGAGTCATTTTTGACCAGGACATGTCCTTCAATGCACATATTAAACAAATATGTAAGACTGTGTTCTTCCATTTGTGCAACATCTCTAAAGTTAGAAATATCCTGTCTCAGAGTGACGCTGAAAAACTAGTTCATGCATTTATTACTTCCAGGCTGGACGACTGTAATTCATTGTTATCAGGATGTCCAAAAAACTCCCTGAAAAGCCTTCAGCTAATCCAAAATGCTGCAGCAAGAGTCCTGACAGGGACTAGAAAGAGAGAGCAGATTTCTCCTGTTTTGGCTTCCTGTTAAATCCAGAATTCAAAATCCTGCTCCTCACATACAAGGTCTTAAATAATCAGGCCCCATCTTATCTTAATGACCTTGTAGTACCATATCACCCTATTAGAGCACTTCGCTCTCGCTCTGCAGGCTTACTTGTTGTTCCTAGAGTATTTAAAAGTAGAATGGGAGGCAGAGCCTTCAGTTTTCAGGCCCCTCTTCTGTGGAACCAGCTTCCAGTTTGGATTCAGGAGACAGACACTATCTCAAGATTAGGCTTCAAACTTTCCTTTTTGCTAAAGCATATAGTTAGGGCTGGACCAGGTGACCCTGAATCCTCCCTTAGTTATGCTGCAATAGACTTAGGCTGCCGGGGGATTCCCATGATGCATTGGGTGTTTCTTCTTCACTCACTATGTATTAACAGACCTCTCTGCATTGAATCATATCTGTTATTAACCTCTGTCTCTCTTCCACAGCATGTCTTTATCCTGTCTTCCTTCTCTCACCCCAACCGGTCGCAGCAGATGGCCCCGCCCCTCCCTGAGCCTGGTTCTGCTGGAGGTTTCTTCCTGTTAAAAGGGAGTTTTTCCTTCCCACTGTCGCCAAAGTGCTTGCTCATAGGGGGTCATATGATTGTTGGGTTTTTCTCTGTATCTATGAAGCGCCTTGAGGCGACTTATGTTGTGATTTGGCGCTATATAAATAAAATTGAATTGAATTGAATTGAATTGAAGTTCTGGTGCAGACTGACATCGGTACAACTTCTGCTGTTAACCCTTAAGAACCCAGACCTATTTCTACTTTCATGTAAATTACGGGGGTTGTAAGTTATATCAAATGAATCATATATAACACATTTCTGAAGTTTTTTTTGTAATAGCTCCACCCACTGCCCCAGATCTGAAATGTCACATATGCGTCACATCGGGCATACAAGGTACATTTGTTCCATATTTAGAAAGTAATTCTGTAAACACTTTCTTGCTTTTAAAAACAGAATTTCCTTTTTATTGTCAAATTCTTAACATGGATAATGATGGTAACACTTCTTGGTTTACTTCAACAAGCTTCTTGGAAAAAAAGTAAAATAAATCAGCCCAGTGTTGGAGGTACAACTCGAACTCTCTCGGGTGGTGGAGGTGGTGATGAGATGTTTTGTGATGGGCCCCCCTGTGTGATTTCCAAAGGATCAGGCTTGTGGCAACTTCTGCCTGGAAGCTTCTTTGTTTCAGTGGCTTTTGGACACAAGTAGCTTGCAGTCACGACGGTAAATCAACCATGCGTTGACAACACCGAGCATGATGGCAGGACAGGTGGAGATACCACCTCCGTGACTTCATGTGGTATTGTACCTTGCAATGCAGGCGTCAAGCAGGTCGATACCCCCCATGAATGTGTTGTACTCCACAATGTGTGGCCTTTTGACCTCAACAAATGCCTTGCCCGATTTGCTCCAGCGACGGACTGTATCTTGAGGCTCAGTTGCACAATAGGATGAGATGAGGGTAACAGATTTGTTGTCATACCACTTCACAATAACCATGCTCTCCTCCTTATTCACCCTGGCATCAACAGATCCTCTGCCTCTCTGGGCAAGACTTTTTTCATCTTCAAGCTGACGACCTGCTAAGCGATTTCCACGAAGTGTTCCTACAAAGTAGATCTGTCGCTGAAGAAGTGTGAGCACAAGTGGGGCTGAGGAGAAGACGTTATCAGCAAATCTTTGTAGTTTTGCTCAGCTGGCAGAGTTTCACACAACTTCACCACAACATCTCCTCCAATCCCAACTAAAGTCTTCTTCCCAGTACCACCTTGATAAACAACAAAATCATGGAGCATACCACAGGATGAGCACCGGGCCCAGGTTTTCAATCCCCAGGGGTGGGGCTTTCCCTTCACATACTGCCTGATTGGGCCGTGTGTCCCTTGAAGGGTACCATTTGCTCATCAACAGAGTTGTACTCCTCTGGGACGATATCCAGGCATTGTTTGCGAAACATTTCAAGCCATGGACGGATCTTCCAGCACTTGTCTTCTGCATCTCTGTGTAATAAATCTGTATTGTCAGTGAAATGTAGAGACCCCAACAGGGTTTGAAATCGGTTGCGGGACATGTTATCTGCTACCATAGGACACCTGGTGTCATTTTCCCAGTATGCTCGATTTCCAGGCATTTGGCATAGACCCATCCTCAGAGACCAATGAGTATTTGTAGTTCTTTGACAGCGGTATTTACATTTCTCAGATGGTTGGAGTTTTGTACACTGTATAAATTTGTTTGTTCCATTAACAACAGCAGCATATCATCTGTGATGAAGTTTTTGAAGTTCTCCAGTGGAGTGTGGATCTCATCTGGAGGTTTGGCACAGGGTCCCTTGAATGTGATCTCAGGGGCTTCGAACATCTTCTTTCTCCAGGAGAATTTTTGTCCTTTGATAGCTGCCTTGGGCTGCCCAGTGAGAATATGGCTTGAATGTGGCTCTGTCTCAGAATCACAACTGTCTGAATCACTGGATTCATCACTCTCCACGTCTTTGTGGGGGATGTAATTAGGGTCACCAGAATCTTCATCTGAGCTACTTTCACATCCCTCATACTCACTGTCCTCGGCAGTGATAAACTCCAGCGCATCTTGAACACTATGTTTTTTCCTTTTATTCATTCTACCAAACAGTGAAAATGACAAAAAAAAATGGGGGGTAACTGAAAAACGCCTCGACAAAGTTAAAGTAAAGTTCCATCACAAATTCAGGTAATTTAATAAATTAGTTATGCTTGAATTTAGTTAAATATGACTGAGAATTAACAACAAAGAATACGTTTACTTAAAATAACTGAATGAGCTAAACTGACTAAGCAAAGGATCAGTTTGTCTTTTTGTGACAAATATGTCACATCACCTTTTTTAAGAAAATTTGAGTTTAATGCTCGATGTGACATATTTGTCACAGCGATATTTAACAAACTGATCCTTACGGAGCCCCGCAGGGGACATGGGAGAAAAAAAATTAAGACGGACTTTTGCGAGATCTCGCAAAACTAACTGAATTCCAACAATGGCGGCAGCTACTTAGTTGTAATGTTACTCTTTCTGGGTCACAAAATACACATAAGATATTTTGAGGCTTGAATGTAGTTGTGTAAACATCAGATACCTGCTCGGTTTACAAGACATCACATATTTGCAAAAGTGCTCTGACCTGACACCCACTACCTCGAAGCTAACGGGAGGTCGAGACCTATTACAGCCGGGAGGAACACCGCTTTCCCGGCACATCGTGCCTCGACCTCCTGGTCGGCTTCGAGCTGGTGGCCTCCGAAGAATGCGGCTAAAACTTTTGCGAGATCCCGAGTTTGTTTTGCGAGATCTCGCAAAAGTCCGTCTTAATTGTTTTTTCCTCCCATGTCCCCTGCGGGGCTCCGTAGATTCTAGATCAAATTGTTTCAGAAATATTACCAAACTAGGTTACAAGTGACCTATGACATCTTATCTAAAGTTTAGAATTGCTGAATGAGTAAAAGCTTACCTTTGCAAAAAGAAAAGAAAGTTTTTAGAATTAGCATAGTGGTCTCATTAGCTAACCAGGCGGACCAAGACTTTGAAAATGGTGTCTTGAACACCCAGAGTGCCTCACTTGTCACATGACTGAACTAGTTTGTGCAGTAGACGTCACTTAGGGACTTTATTAGTTAAAAGTTAAACCATTATAGTTTTTCTCTAAGTGTAAAGGGGCGGTGACACCAGTGAAAAAATGAAATCAAACTTTTCTGTCATTTGTTGTTCATCTGCCAGTGAGGGTGGTGTAATATGGGTGGATGACGTATCTGCTGCGTGTTTGTGATGCAGTGAGCTGAAGAAACGAGGAGCACAGAGGAACTCTCAAAGCTCTTTAATTACATCTAAAAGTCAAAGCAAAGAGTCACGTTAGCGCTGTACAAACTCCACAGTCTGACACACAGGTACCGATCGGACTCACACCGCTGCGCTATTCACATCCACCCCCCCACCCTGATCTCACACACACACTCTAAAATCTTCACTGATCAAGTAAAAAGCCAGGAGGAGCATTCAGAGTCTCGCCTGCAGAGTAAAAGCTTCAATAAAAAGTGTCATGAATCCCAGAGCTCCACTCAGCACCCCCACCCACAGCCCCACCTTAAAATGCCATCAGTACATGAACTTCTAAGCACACGTGGAAACAAAAAGGACAGCTGGATGCTGCAGGAAGGAAAAGTTGCGCTTGATCACAAAAATTCAAGTTTTCTTCTGCAGGATTTTGAAGGATGAGGAAAGGTGTGTGTGTGTGTGTGTGTGTGTGTGTGTGTGTGTGTGTGTGTGTGTGTGTGTGTGTGTGTGTGTGTGTGTGTGTGTGTGTGACCACTCAGACATCTTCCACTACAGGAGCTCGGTGACCCGACTCTTAAAGCTGACATTTAAAGTGTGGGTAAGTGCTCGAGGTGCTCCTCAGTCTCTATACGAACAACATGAGCTGCACCAAACAGCAACGTCCACACCGAGACCTGCAGTTCCTCTGACGTCCAGCAGAGGCCTCACACACTCCTAACGTCTACAGCCTGACAGACAAACTGTTCTGGTCTCTATACATCACTTCCCCTTTGTAACACCTGTGGGGCAGGGCTCTATAACTCACCTGTCTTAATTGGAGAAGGGCTTGTATTATTAGGGGTGTGGCCTCTGGACCAATAACATGGCTGCTGTGAGGTCACTAACAGGCTGTCCAAGAACACTGAGTGAAATCTGAGGGTTTAGATTGGATGTTACCGAGCAACAGCAAGTTCCTGTAGTGGTAGACACACACACACACACACACACACACACACACACACACACACTTTGACTCTTCGGCTCATTAACCCCCCCCCCAAAAAAAAAAACAAAAAACAAAAAACAAAAAAACCCCAAAAGGAAGAAAACAAAAGTCTTGGACTTTATTTTGGTCGTTTAACAGAAGACGACAGCTGTCAGGGAGACTCGTCTGCAGTTCTCCGTCCTTAATAAAAAAAGTCATAATAATAATGATGATAATAAATCCACTCATCACCTGGTTAGTAACAGCAGGAAGTGACCGCGCAGGCTGAATGTCGACCAATCGGCGAGTTTGGATGAAAGCATTACAGACACGATTGATCTCCGGTGTCTGAGTCATAGCGTGAAGTTGGCGGTCGGCGCGCTCACGCTGCAGCGTCGTTCCTGCACGGAGGACAAACGCCGCAGCTTCCTGGAACGTTTTGGTGTCGTTTCTACATTTAGAGCGTCGGTCAGTGCGGCGCCCACGTGACCTTTCACCCAGCTCGTAGGGACCGTAGCCCGAGAGAACCCCACGCCCCTGTGAAACCCCTAACCCCGCCCCCACCGGCTAAACATGTCGTGCAAACCCCACCTCGCAATCACCTTCACTGTGAACTGAGACCGCTCCGAGATGCAAACATCCAAACGTGATGAGGTGGACAGGAAACGACGCTCAGCTAACCCCCCCCCCCCCAAAGAAAAACAAAAAACAGACAAACTGTGGTTTCAGTGAGAACACACACACACACACACACACACACACACACACACACACACACACCTCGGTTAGCACCAAACACACTGTAGTGCAGCTGGGTGGGGTTGGTGGGGTGGGGAGGGGTCAGAGCAGGTGAATCTCCGCCTCCTCGTTGCCCTAACAGGAAGTGATTCTCCTCGTTTCCAGCCTTAAACACAAACATGTGTTCGATGAGCTGCAGCATTATTTCGAGACATGCAGGAGCTTCCGTTTGTTTAGTCGAGCGTGTGCGTTCAGTCATCGGTGGTCGCTCGCCGCCGTGTAGAGTCCTGCCTCAGGCACACGCAGCAGTGACACGGTACAAAAACGTAGTGCTGAGTTCAAACACTTCAATCACTATTTCACATCTAAGGTAACGTCACATGGCACCAAACGCAGCACGTTGGAGTAAATGTGAAAGAAGCCACACCCCCACCCCTCCATCACCAGGCGCAGCGCGTCAGGAACCTCGACCTTCATCGTGCTGGGAGAGAATCAGGTGGGGAGGAGCTCCGTGCCTCCGTTCAAGTAGGAGCTCCTGTGAGGAATGATGACGGTCTAGCTTCGGTCTGGGTTCACGAGCGCCAACGCCACTCAACAGAAAGGCTAGGGGGAGGGGGGAGGAGAGGTCTTTGTGTCCCTTCGTTTCCAGGTGGGAGACCCTGTGTGGGGTCGAAGCAGCACCCATTTTGTGAGATAAGGCTTTGAGGAGCCCCCTTAACCGTCAGCCAATAGGAGGACTACCTGCTGTATGGGTCACCGGGGTAATTGTTGGGGCCGCCACCGCCAGGGAGGGGGCTGTGAGAGGAGGAGGAGGAGGGACCCGGCAAGGAGCTGTCGTCTGCCCGCCCGCCGTCGAACACGTCGTCCACGTCCACAGCCAGAGAGAGCGTGGGTGGCGGCGGAGCCCACACGGGACCGAGCTGTTCGCTGGCCTGCGGCGCTGGGCGCAGGTAGGACTGGGGCTGCGAGGCGACGAGGAGCGGACCGGAGGTGCAGGGGGCCGTGGCGACGGGCTCGGCAGTGGGCCTGGAGGCGCCCGTCTGCGAGCCGCGGTGGATGCGGTGGCTGACAATGATGTTGTTCCCAAAGCCGCCCATCGAGGCCATGGTGGTGCTCTGCTCCCGCTGGACCACCGCCGTCATGCCGCCTTCAGCGATCAGCCGGCGGATTCGTGCCAGAGCGTCCTCGCCAGACCCGAACTCCGAAGACTCTCCTGAAGCAAAGAGAGCAACAGAGACAGCGTGAAGATAAACACGTGATCGTCATCGTGTCTCCCCTCAGGTCATGTTTATAAATATTCATCTTTAAATACAAACAGTCACAACATTTCACCCAAAACACACACACACACACACACACACACACAGACACACACACACACACACACACAGACAGACACAGACACACACAGACAGACACAGACACACACACACAGACAGACACAGACACACACACAGACACACACACAGACACACACAGACACACACAGACAGACACAGACAGACACACACACACAGACACACACACAGACACACACAGACAGACACACACACAGACAGACACACACACACAGACAGACACACACACACAGACAGACACACACAATGTTTGATATAAATATTTGTAACAAAACAAACGAGGTAAAAACTGAGGATCAACATGGAGGCAGAAATGAGACGATGATGACGCAGTAACAGGTTATTATGAGGTCGTGTTGAGAAGTCAGTGGGTGGAGTACCAGCAGCGGTGGAGGTGCCGGTCTCTGCTTCAGCTGGGACTTCCTCCTGAGCTTGGCTGCTCTGAGACGCCTCCACCTGAGCCTGAGCTGCTCCACTGGTGGACGGAGCTTCAGGAGGGACACCTGGGAAGAAACACACCTGATGAGACCACACACACACACACACACACACACACTTAAAGTGGACGGGTATTAACATCTTCATGGGGACCAGAAAAGTTTACTATACTTGTGGGGACAAACAGGCCTCGTGGGTCCTCACGAGTTTGAAGCATTTTTGAGACTCAAAATGTGGTTTTAGTGTCAGGGTCACAACTAGGTTACGGTTAGGTTTGGGGTCAGGGATTCATTTTTAATGGTTAGGTGCTAGGGAAACCATTATGTCAATGAAGGTCCTCACTAAGATAGATGAACGGGGTTGTGTGTGTGTGTGTGTCAGTACTCTGAGCAGGCTGCGAGGCGCTCGGCTCCGACAGCTCCCTCTCTGTTTGAGTCTCAGCGTTTTGCAGCTGGATGATTGGCGTCTGGGTTCCTTGCGATGTCACTGAAGGGGTGGGGTGTCGGGGCTGCAGGCCAATGGCGTTCATCAGTCCCATGTCTCTGCCCGGCGTCCAGCCCGAGCGGTTCGGCCTGAAAATGAATCACAGGCCAATCAGAAACTCAAAGATCCAGACACGTAGCGATAAACTCTCACCAGCAGGGGGCAGCGATCGATGGAGAGGTGTGAGGAGACTGAGCTGTGTGCGTTTCTTTTTAGCCCCGCCTCCACGCTGTTCTTACCTGGTTCAGTTTCTGCCGAAGCTTTGAATCCATTTTCAAACAAATGTACAAAATGCAGCTTTAACCCTTCAAAGCCCAGCGTTTCGTATGTGTTTCTGTGAGCTTTCAGGCTTCTTCATCATCAGTGTGACTTCTTTACTCTCAAAATAAATGATATCAAAGTTTTTAATGACTAAATTGCAGAAATATGGTTATGTAACAAATTAGAATGCCTACATGCAGATTTGATATACTTTGTCTCAAGGTTCAAACACTCCACAACGTGAAGATTTCACGTTTCAGGTTTTAAAAGGGTCAAATAACCCGAGCGCCCGTCACCTGCGACGCCGACCACACGTTACGAGCAGATAAAAAGCAGGCGCAAACATCGCCGCAGGCCCTGAACTCACCCCGGCCTGTCGGAGCCTCGGCTCCGGCTCGTTCCGCTGTTGTTGACGCTGAACAGTGGCTCGCTGCTCGACTCGCTGGGGCTCTCGCCGTCGCTTCGATAGAACCTACACACACACACACACAACCAAAGCTGGTCAGTTCACTTCCACTCAGGAAGCCTCACGGGGGGGGGGGGGGGGGGGGGCTTCGTGGACTCACACAACTGCATTAAAACACACTAATCGGGCTCTTCCAGTTAATGGTCTTCCTGCTCGGTTTGAGGATAATCAGATCAGAAGACGCGAGGGAGCTCTGAGAGCAGGACAGCTGAACGCGTGCTCGGTTATTTAACGTCACGCTCAGTCTGCAGCTTCTCATTCGCACAGTCAGCTGCAGAAGCCTGAATCTGCACGCCGACCTCCATCCCCGACCAGCGTTTTTGAGTCTGAGATGTCTGACTTAGCGGGACTTTGTTTTCGTGCCTGCAGACTCACACAGGCCGGCAGATCACCAGGTCTCCCTTGTTGGTTCCGTAAGCCAGTCCCATCCCTGGATCCGGCAGCCAGCGAGCAGAGTTGATGCTGACGTGGCGCCTCTGGTCCGGAGCCATGGGGTAGACCACGTTGAACACCATCTGAAACACAGACACACTGCAGCTGAAGCACATGCCACAGCAAAGCTGCGTAAAACCAGCTTTTCCCAAACGACGGGATGTGGAGCTCGTCCTGGATCTGAGCTCACCGCTCACTTTTGTTTTCTGGAACGTGGACTCTGCAGCGCGGGGAGCGTCCCATTCTCTGTGCTCAACTTTAGAGAATGTTCTCCTGAAAATAACGAAACACTGGCAGTGGGCGGTACTACTTGCTATTCAGGATTTTTTAAAAAGTTGACCTCTGACTAGGGCTGGGCGATATGGCCTAAAATCCATATCGCGATATAATTTTAAGCATGTGCGGTAACGATATATATCACGATATATTCTTTTCTTCTTTTGGCTGCAGAAATCTGTTAAAATGTTTTAGTACAACTGTGGTAAGCCGCACAGCTTGATGGATTGTCAGAGCATTACGGCTGCTGTAGTGAGGAGCTTCAGAGTAATCTGGGTCCAAAACTCCGTCAACTTCAGGTCCAAAAGTCAAACGAACACTGAGAGTTAAAAAACTCTAAAGTCTTTCATCTTTAATTAAATCATCAGCGTTGCTGCTTTACCAGGTGTAACAATTAAGTTTAACATCCAGGCATCCATGAAAACAGAAGTTATTAAATTTAACGGAGTTAGAAGTTAGCAGGAAGTTAGCTCGCTAGCTTCCACCCAAACATTTCATACCATGTTCTGACAGAGAGATTTGAAACTAATTCAAACGTACAGCTCTGCTATCACTTCCAACATAAATGAAGACAGGAAACTAAACAGCAGTGACGTTTGTAGGGTTACTGAAGTTGGGCTAGCTGGTATATAATGAAGACAGAAGGCTAAACAGCAGTGGCGTTTGTAGGGTTACTGAAGTTGGGCTAGCTGGTATATAATGAAGACAGAAGGCTAAACAGCAGTGGCGTTTGTAGGGTTACTGAAGTTGGGCTAGCTGGTATATAATGAAGACAGAAGGCTAAACAGCAGTGGCGTTTGTAGGGTTACTGAAGTTGGGCTAGCTGGTATATAATGAAGACAGAAGGCTAAACAGCAGTGGCGTTTGTAGGGTTACTGAAGTTGGGCTAGCTGGTATATAATGAAGACAGAAGGCTAAACAGCAGTGGCGTTTGTAGGGTTACTGAAGTTGGGCTAGCTGGTACATAATGTTGTGCTAAGTGATTGCTAGCGACACAGCTATGTTAGCATAACATTAGCACAGTGAAGCTGGAGGATGAACGCCAACTTTTTTCCACTCGATAAAAGTTAATGTGAGGGATTCTGGTGGTCAGGGACAAATGCAATCGCATAGCAGGATGCTGTACACGGGCCAAACTTCAGTCAGGAGAACAACTGAGATTATTCATCCACAATACGAGGTTAGTCATTAATATACTGCAACAACATGGGAACAGAGCAGCTGTGAGAGGATTCAGCATTAATGAATCAAAGGTACGGAAGTGGAGGAAGCGCAGTTTTTGGCTTTCCCCATATTTCAACAGTGCTTCATCTCTTTGCTGTGACTGTCGCCATCATTTGCAGATGATAATGGTTTTAGCCGCTGCGGTGCTTTCGACCAAAACAGGCGCAGCTTGATGACATCATCAACATGCGCTTTCGGGATAGCGCGATATAGTCAAAATCTCTATAGTTGGACAAATTTATATCGTTTCTATCGCCCACTCCTACCTCTGACCTTTACTGAGATTCAAACTCGCCTATGGTACCAATTTCTAAATCCTTCTCAGGTTATCAGACTCACACCCCAGCAGCCTTTTACAGTGAAACATGAAATAAGACTTGGTGAGTTTTCATGTATGTGGAGGAAAAATTCCCTTAAAAAAATAAAAAATAAAAAAATAAAATCTGAATTTCACACAAACTCTTCAACTTGTCTGACATCCTCATCGTTTACATGCTGCCCGCTGATCTGACATCAGTTTTTCGATTTGTCCTCTGTAAAAACAAACCTGACCCGCAGCTTTCTATCAAATAAATCTGAGGCCCCTCTCACCCTGATGGACGTCTCTCCTCCGTGCGGCTGCTGCAGGCGGAAGACTTGCGCCACCATGTGGTCAGTGGTGGGATGCAGCAGGATCCTGCGGGAGGCCAGGCCCACCATCACGTAACAGCCCATCGGAGACAAGCTGACGGAGATGGCGTTTGGACCTGAGGGAGAAAACACCGCTGTCACCGTCACCATCCTACAAACCTGGACGTGTGACAGAGAGAGCCGCTGTCTCTGTGAGGACGTACCGAATCGCTTGGTGTACAGCATCTCTCCCAGGTTGTGGGGGGCGAGCGAGTAGATGGCCAGGATGCCCTCGTCTGGGAAACCGCGCTGGCTGCTGGGAATGAAAACCGCCAGCAGCTGCCCGTCCGCAGAGATGTCACAGCTGGCGTCGTTGTAGATTTTACAGTTTGGCACCAGAACGTTGACTGAGGCTGTGGGGGGGGCAGAGAGACGGAGTCTGTGAGGCGTTCAGACAAACAGACTCAGAGCGGCTTGTTTGTTAAACCCCGTCAGAGTGGGTGACCTTTAACCCCTCCAAACCGGGCTGAGCAGGAACTGAACAGAAAAAGTTGAACTAAAGCGGAGGACTCAAACCCTCGGCCTCGCGCTGTCGTACCATTGCTGATCTCAGGAAGGTCAAACTTGGTGAAGTCCCACCACTGCAGGCGGTACGTGGTGTTGGCGATGTTGCTGGCGACCGCAGACTGACCGTCCCCGATCGACGCCCCTGTGGAGGACAGGAAACGGCGTCACTGGGCATGCTCGGTAACCCACATCTCCATTTGAAGAAAAAAAACAAAAAAAAAAACAACTTTGTGGTCACCGTGTCCTGACGGAGGTCGGATATGAGCCGCCTTCTTTTTAAATAAAGGTGTGTGTGTGCATACCTGCGAGCACCCTGTTGACAGAGGAGTGTGTGGCGAGCCCGGGCTGCCCTCGCTCGTGGAAGATGCCGGCGTAGGGCAGGTACTCGGGCAGGAGGAATCGGCTGCAGGATGACAAACAGGAATGAGATGAGAACCAAAGCGGCGAGCGCGAGTTTACCAGGTTCAGCGGCGGGTTCGGAGCCAACTCACCGAGGGACGAAGCGGCCCAGCGAGGGCGCAGACATCCTGGCGTTTCGAGGCGTCCGGTGTCGCGTTCTGTCACTGTTGTCGCTGCAGAAACAAAGAGAAGGACTGAACAACCGCGACTCAACCAGCGTTCGGACGCATCAAAACTCGTTACTGCGGTGATGTCATTCATCGCTGTAATCACATGATCTGAACCCGCCAGCATCGCCAGTTTCCCGTCTTGGTTTTGATTAAACAAAAGTAAATTAAATTCAGCCTCTTCTGAAAACAACTGAATTTAGCTGTGGCCAATAAGAGGGCAGCTGAGACGCGCTGCACGCAAACATATCTACAGCGCGGTGAAAAGAGCCCCGCCCACCACGGGAGAAGCTGGGACGGAAACACGAGGACTCGAGTCAACAACATCAGGGCTGCACGCTGCGTTTCTACAGGACAGCTCAGAGCGGGGCACAAACGCCGTCTGTGGACCCGCCTACCTGACGGCACGTGACAATAATTTACGAGCTCACGTCTGATTTCAGCGATTTTAAACATCTGAGGAAAATTCCTGAACGGACTCCAGAACAGCGTTTTGTCCCGATTCATTTTCTAATCTTCGATGATGGACCGCCATTACACAGTTTTAACCACTCCTCCTAACGCACGCTCAATAATCCACCAGAGCCAAGGGCCACGCCTTAATGATGATGTCACATCCTGGACAGGGAGGAACGCTGGTTTGAGTGAAAAGGGAAAGACCATCTCTGAATGGAGGAGGGGCCTAAGGGTACATCTGTCGCCATCTTACAAAGCTGTGATTGCAGCCATTGCCCAGCTCTCTGTGACCGGGACTGATGGTTATTGATCAGTGATCATAAACTGACCTCACAGCCTGTTGTTAGTTTCAGTCATTGTGCAAATAAGGTTGAAACCTGCAGTCACCTGGACCAGTGATGAAACGTCCCAGTGAACAGAATAAACTTCTGATTCGTTTTACTCGAAACGAGCCAACCTAACGAGCCAACCTAACGAGCGGCTGCGCTGATAAGACCGGCTCGGGTCACAGTGTGCTGTGTGAGCCATGAGAGGAAGGCGACTGAAACTTACTCGAGATCCTCAAAGTCCACGTCGCCACTGTCCATGGAGCTGGGCGGGTTGCTGGCCGGGCTGTCCGACGAGGAGGACGACATGGCCCGCAGCCGGTTCTGCTGGTAGCGGAGCGAGCGCTGGCGAATGCTGTCGCGCCTCGACAGATACTGGATCATCCTCTGAGCGTAGTAAGCTGCTGGAGAAAGCCTGCACAGCAGAGGGCAAAAACTCTTTATCAGCAAGCGTCTGCAGAAACCTCTCAAACTCTGACCTCGACAGAGGCAAACCCAGCGACCTCGGCTTTGTCCATCATTTACCCAGAAACACAAGCGTGTGCAGCAGCTCACATTTAACCCCCGCTGCAGCGTTCAGGTCTTATTGGTGGGCGTTCACTTTTTTTTGACACTGTAATTTTTATTGATAGTTTTGTCACAGTTTAAACATAGACATGTTTTGCATTACAGGAGAAATAACCATGCAAACACACAGTGAAAACAAAACAGAACTAAAGCGAACAAAAGGTGTGGGTGCCAATTCTAATCAACTACCGTATGCATGCCTTTACTCCGCAGCATACATACTCCAGCTTATATACGTACTTTTATACGGGCATGCATCAATAGATATACAGAGTCATAGACCTTAAATGTTTTGTTCGTTCAGTAACTTTCCTTGGTGCCATATAATGTCCACTTCTCCCACTTAGCAACGAAAATATCTTCCTTTAATCTGAGAATGTAAGTCATTTTTTCCATTGCACAGATTTCTCCAACAATATTTAACCAGTCTTTTGATGAAGGCGGATCCAGTTTGTACCAGTTTCTTGTTATAGCTTTCTTTGCAGCTATCAATAGGATTTTTGTCAAATACAAGTCGTCGTACAGAACATACTCTAATATTCCCAAGATATACAGTTTTAAAATTGTGTGGTAATTGATAGCCCAAGATATTGCCTATTACAAGAGTCACGTTCTTCCAAAAATGATGCAGTTTCAGGCACTCCCAAAACACGTGCGCATGGTGTGCTTCCATGTTACCACATCTTCTCCAGCATGGCAAACTGTCTTGAGTCTGTTTACTTTTGATTTTTGGTGTAATAAAGAATCGAGTAAGATGTTTCCACCCAAATTCTCTCCAGCATCTTGAGTTAGTGGTTGTGTTCTGGGTGTCACACATATCTAACCATTCCTCAGTTGAGATATCAGTTTTTATTTCCTGCTCCCATTTATTTTTTATGTATTCAGTTGATGTTGCCGTGATCTCTCTTAGATTTTTATATAGTACAGAAATCTCCTTGAATTGGAGGCCCCTGTATGATTTAATTATACAATTCAGGATGCCATAAGACTTACGCGAACTTCGTACTTCCTTTGAAAAGTAGTCTCTGAGTTGCAGGTACCGGTAAAAATCGGTTTTCTGTAGACTATACCGATCTTTTAAATCTTGGAAACTCATCAAATGGCCATCTTTCATTACTGTACAAATCGCTGTTATTCATTTTTGTTCCCACTTCCTGAATCCGGCGTTCACATTTTTAAGAACTAGTTTAATGAGCTCAACGTGTCAGCAGCTTTTTCTACGTTTAGATCTGTGTGATGTCACAGAGAGCAGACACCTCTAATGCGGTCCAGTGTGAGATAAAGGAGGATTATTCTGAACTGTGACTCATGCCAAGCTGGCCTGGGAGAGTTAAATCAAAGCCCATATTGAACCTAGACTCGAGGTACACGGCGGTGCTTCTGTACCTGGCTGGGTCGGGGTAGATGGGGTGGTCTCTGGAGCCGGACATGTCGTAGCGAGACAGTGACAGGAGAGAGGATTCCAGCAGCCGCCTGGGCGAGAAACAGAGGCACACAGAGCGCGCTCAGTGTTCGAGACACAGATGGTAGCTGATTATAAGCACTGCTTTCATGCTCAGCTAACTGTGTGATATCAAGCAGATAGACTCCAAAGTCACCCTCACAGTGCTGCCTTAAACCTGCATTCTTCCTAAAGCCCAGCAGGGGGCTGAGCTCAGCTCAGCTAACACTCTCCTGGTGAGTTCACGAGTAAAACAAGAGGCTCGTTTAGGAGCTACGGTCCGATGGAAGGACCAGAATCTGACCTCATAAAGCTGCGATGGTGAAAAGAAAAGGTGACGTACCTCCTGAGGGAGTCCTCGTCTGGCGGGTCGACGGGCATTTCTTGGCTTAAGGCCTCTGGTGGCTCCGCCGGCCGGCCTGACGCAGCCTGCCGGTACACCCTCTCCCACTGCGCTGTGTCCTGGTTGTACACCAGGCCCACCGTCTGCTCCCCGGGCTGGGTAGAGGACGGGGCAATGGGGAAGGCCACTCCTGTTCCTCCCACTGTTGCTGCTGGGGGAGGCGGCTGCTCGCTGGACTCAGGAGGCGCCCTCCTCTCCTGTGTTTGGACTTCTAGCATCCTTCTGGCCTCATCGGGCTGCCAGTGAGAGGAAGGAGAGGGAAAAGAAGCAGAGGAGGAAGAGGGAGGCTCCAGCATGGAGGTGGAGGCGGAGGAGGTCTTGCGCTCCCAGCGCTGGGAGTCGTGGTTGAAGGTGAGCAGGTTGTGGCAGGCCCGGCAGCGGTTCAGGTGACCACGGGAGGCGGGGGGAGGGACGTTGTTCTCCAGGCTGTGGGAGCTGGGGGGCGGGGGGAGGGGAGGCTGGTAGTGGATGATGGTGGGGGTGGAGGAGGATGAGGAAGGCCCGGGCCGGTCCGGGTCCATGTTGTTGTTGAGCAGTTCCTGACTCTGCTCCTGGCCTCCGTCGGCCATGGCGCCGCCCAGCGCCGGCTCCATGTCGATGGGGCCGATCTCCAGGAAGTAGCGGCTCAGGTTGCACTGCAGCACGTTGCGGAAGGAGGCCGTGTTACCACGGGCACTGTCCCAGAACGGGTGATGCCCGCTGCTCGTGCTGGCAGTATCCCGGGCTCCGGGCTCTCCCTGCTGGGGGAAACCCCGCCCCTCGGTGGCGGAGGTGTAGACGGGGGAGTGAGAGGAGCCCTCCTGCTGGCGGAGCACAGACAGAAGGCTGATGGAGGAGGAGGCGGAGGTTCTGGGAGGCAGCATGCCAGGATTTATCCCCCCCTCCCTCACACTCAGCAGGTTGCGAGTCCAGTCGGGTGCCGGTCTGGGCGTGGAGTGTGGCTCGTGGCCGCCCGGAGGGGCGGGGTTAAGAGAAGCGCCGGCGCTGTAGTAGACAGAGGTAAAGGCGGAGGTTCGCTCCGAGGGCTGTCTGGGCTCAGTACGAGCTGAGGAGAAGGTGGAGGCCGGGGGAGGCTGGAGTGAGTCCGATGATGCCCGTGGATCGGGCGGAGGCACAGAGGCTCCGTCTGGCTGGGGCGCCGTTCGACTGATGGAGCAGCGACTGCACATGCACACCATGCCCAGGTGCTGGGTGCAGCCGGGCAGGGGCGGACCGCGCTCCGAGCTGGGGTACTGGGCCAAAGGGATGCTGGGAGACTCGGCCATGTTACTTCCATTTTCCCCGAGAGGCCGCGGCTGCTCGCCTCCGGCCTGAGCCCCAGGGGAGCGGGACGACAGGATGTGGAGGAAGTTGTGGAGGATGGGCGTGCGGCGAACCGGCTGGGAAGGCAGGAAGGAGCGCTGACGGAAGTGAGGCATCTCAACGCTGTCCATGGGAACCTCCGAGTCCTCCTCGCCCTAAAGGAGGCAAAGAAGAAGAAAACACCTGATCACTGAAGGCAGGTTAAACGGCAGAGACAGGACGACCTCTTCTACTTGTCACCCAAAACCTGCCATGGTGATGTCATCCTCAGCAAACGCATCTGCAGTCACCTCCCAGAAAAATCAACCAATCGTAACACAGACACAGGAAAACTGTAACGACCAAACCGAGGATCCACACAGGAGCGAGGGGGCAGGTCCACCTGACTCGGTGCTAGCTGTGCCTCAGACCTCTCAGTGCTCGGCACGCCCTCAGCTCCATGACATAATACAGCGTGATGTTCTTTTTTGCATTACTCGCTCTCTTGGTGAGGTGTGCAGCTGAGGTTGTAGGTGAACCATGGCGGTCATCCTCTGAAACATGACGCTACCTCGCTAAGAAATGGCTTCAGATCATCTTCGTACCTGCTGATTGGATGGATTCACGATCGCCGTGAGCAGGTTGTGACCGAGAGGGTCGAAGCGTACC
Organism: Copadichromis virginalis; assembly: GCF_057382275.1. Classification (NCBI taxonomy): domain Eukaryota; kingdom Metazoa; phylum Chordata; class Actinopteri; order Cichliformes; family Cichlidae; genus Copadichromis; species Copadichromis virginalis. The sequence continues at coordinate 69,986,368 of NC_140624.1, forward strand.
AACCTGACAGACACAGAGAAGAAGTCGATGAAAACACCTGGCTCCAGCGATATGTTAATAAAAACGTAACAGCAGCACGCTCCGTTATTACTGTCACGTCATGCACACGCTCAGACTCGACCTCTGACCAGCGGCCGTGTTTAACCCACCGCACTCTCTCCGTGTCGCTGCCCGTTTTCACCACGGCGAAGGGCTCGGGGCGGCTCCAGTCCCAGAAGTGGAGCTCATTGTTGGTGGCGATCAGGAGCAGCTGAGCAGTTGGGTGGAAGGCCAGGGAGGCGATGGCGACGTTGCTCTCGGTAAACCAGCTCTCACTCCCGCCCTGCAGAACACAGTTACTCAGTTACGTCTGATGTAGAGCAGCGCGATACGACCAAAAATATTTATCACCATATACATTTGAAAATCTGCGATAACGATATAACTGACACGAGACAAAATACTTTACAACTCCACAACTTTATTAGTGCAAAAAACCCAAATCAATGTATTTTCACTTAAACAAGCAGCTGTTTTTTTATCTGCATTAAAGTTATATAAACATTTAACAGAGCAAATGCAAACTCCTTGCTGACAGTTTAACCAAAAGGCATTTCAGTGGAAACTGGCCGACACATCCTCAGCATAACCATGTATAACAGCCACAAACCTTAAAAAGAGCTTATACACACACAATACGGTAACATTATGTTGAAGCACAGTACGTATCACTCCGCGAGGCTCCGCCTACGATAGCCGCAATGCTCCGACAATCCATCAAGCGGTGCGGCTTCGTAGCTCAGCAAAGTCGTACTGAAACATGTGACAGATTTTCGAGCGCCGTGTACATAAAACCGTTTCGAGGTCAGTAAACACAACCAGAGTTCATACATAAGGCACACGGGATTATAAGGGGCTCTGTCGACTTTCAGAAAAATCTAAGGATTGATTTTAAGTGCGCCGTATTTTCCAAACAACACGGTAATAACGACGGCCCGCTAGCATGCGCTACCAAAAATAGTGCTTTGTTGTGTATCTGACGGACGAAAGCTAAACCAGTTCCACACCAGTGAAGCTGCAGCATTTTTACAAACCAGTTCAGGTTCATTGTTTCATTCAACGATTTGCTTTCACTCTCCTCATTCTGTGTCGCCTCCATGTGCGTATGTAAACAAAGGCGCTGCACATGCGCGTTTTACCCATATTCTATCGCCATATTTCATTTTCCTAACGTTGCCCAACATTACACCGGTAGTACCGTGACATGATACGGCCCAGCCCTAGTCTGATGTCCCGCTGCGTGAGCGAGGACACTCCAGAGTGCAGCTCGACAGAAACACCGACTCCATGTCCTCATCAACAGGCTGACATGAAAGCATTTAGCACCCTGCCCGACTGCTGCACTGCTGTACAATGTTGGGGGGGGGGTACTCACATGCAGGTCCCAGATCCGGACTTCGCCATCAAGGCACCCAGAGGCCACCAGGCCAGGAATTGTGGGGTGAAAGGTCACACACCAGGGGGTTCTACGGTGGCCCACTAAGGAATGTAGGCACTTTCCAGTCTTCACCTCTGTTATGTAAATGTTGTGGTTGACGTGGGTCGAAGCCATGAGGGTCCTGCAGACACAACGTTTCCTCTGAAAGGCCCAGCTGAGACTCTTTACTCCAGTAAAGAGTCTCAGCTCCACCTACTCCACCTCAAACTCAACTATATACACTTTAGCTCATTTGTGTCTTTTTGGTAAAGTATCCTGATTAAACACCACTACATCGATAATACTCTGGTAAAAAGATCCAGTACTGATGGAGTCTCCGCCTCCACCTGTGCTCTGACTTCACTCACCTGTCAGGGCTGAAGGCCAGCAGGAAAGTTGAGCGAGGGCTGTCCGGCAGCTCCACCTTCTGTTGGAGACACAAACATTCACAGTCAGTGGGAAGCGCTCACAAGCACACACTCAAACACATCAGCAACGCCGCCTGCTACGAACAATCCGACCGCTCCCCACCAACGCCCTCCTGAGCCCTGCGGGCTGGAACTGGACGATTTTGTTTTCAGTTCCTCCCCACAACGCTCTGACCCCCACAGCTCTCACTTCTCTAATGTGCAGCAGAAGCGCCTCAGACGGGCATATTTGTCCCACTGTGGCCAAAGCTGGTAGGCAGGCGTATCCTGGTGTTAAACGGCCTCCATCACATGCATCCCAGCAGCTGCTGGGAAAACTCAAGGAAAAACAAAGTTGATAAAAACTGATTCGGACCCATTTTTAACGATGATTCTTATCTGAAAAGCACTGATGAGTGCGTCACCGCACAAACAGGAGGAAGGCACAGAGCCATCAGAAAGCCTGAGCAATAAAAGCTAAATTATTAGCATGTCATTTGGGAGTAGGCTGTAGGGGGCGCCGTCTGAAAACGGTTTGGTTCTTAGAGGAAAGAAGAAGCTGAAACTTGCCTGACTCTGCCATTTCATCCAGCGGACTTTCTCCTCCACCAGGAGCTGCAGGAGGCGCTGCGAGCCAAAGATCTGCGAGCCGCGCTCCCGGCTGGACAGGATCCGGACAGAGTTCCTCTGACGAGACGCCATGATGCTACCGGTGTCCTCGGCTGATTGGCTGCTCACTCCCGCTGCTGCCAATCCGACGCCATGCAGAGTCTGGGCTGAGAAAAACAACCTGAAATAAATCGAGCTGAAAGAAACGGTTACTATGACGCTGCGGCGCGAAGTTGAGGCCAGGAGAGCGAGGGGGCGGGCTTTGGGCAGGAATGTCTGAACCATGAATTTCTGATTTTGTGTCAGAATGAAAATAATCATCAGCTGCTGTGTTAGTGTGAAGTCAGCTGGACTCTTTCATCAGTGATGGTTTCATTTCCACACTTTTTCCATCAAATTCACCAAAATTATGAAAACAAGTTTTTAATAATTTGGCCTTAAAGGTTTATTTACTCAAAAACAGGAGTGAGCCAGTCACACACAAACCCAGATTTATCAGCTGACTGATCTCAATCCATCACTCGGCGTATTAAAACTATATTAAACTGATAAGAAGAGCAGCGATGATGGCTGAAGGTCGCACCATTAAATGGCCTTCATCAGCCGAGCTTCAGTAAAGATCAGTTTACCGTCAGAACACATCAGAATCGTCTCTCAGCAGCTGGGAAGGTTTCACTGGTTTCACTGGTCGCCTGCAGCTGGAACAGATGCTGCAAACACATTTACTGACGACGCTGAAGCTGAGCTTCCATTTAAAACTTAGACCCAAATGGCGCGTGCAGCTGCAGGACGAGGGAGCGCCGTCAGCGTCACCAACCGGTGGAGATCATTTAAATCTAACCATGTGTGATTTTCAGCACAGTAAGAAAACACTCGGATTTCATGGCGTCACACGCTCCACGGCGCCACCTACAAAATTAGACCCCACTACTGAAAAGAGGAACGTGCCGAGCCCGGACAGGAAGCTGGAGACATCCTGCAGAGACTTTTGCTGCTTCCTCACCCCCACCTTTGAACCTTTCCTTTCACTGTTGCTGCCATCCTTCTGTCACACATCTCCACCCACACTCTCTTTGGATGGTCGACCAAACTTAAACCCTCATTACCTCGGCTCCTTCCACCACCTTCAGAGCATACCTCCACCTGCTCCTCCTGTCAGCCTGTCCAGCACCACTGCAAACAGGAAGAAGCTCAGAGCAGATCCCTGACGTAATCCCACCCCCACCTTCAACACATCTGTCTCTCTGAGCGCACACCTCACCACTGCCTCTGTCCTCACACATGCCCCGCCCTCAGATGCGTCCTCGTGCAGCACCACAGTGACCTTCTCTAAACTTTCCATCAACACTCAAAGCAAACATCACGTCTGTAGAGCATGAAGCCACACTGCTGCTCACGGATCATCAGCTCTCTTCTTGCCCAGCTTCAACATCTCTTCCTCACATCTTCATCCCTCTGCAGTTACTACAGCTCAGCCTGTTCTTCAGGACCAGCACACGTCTTGTATGTTAAACAGCCTGCCCTCTCTCCTGGATATCTCCACACCTGCACAGGTATGTCATTAGGACCAACCACCTTTCCCCTCCTCCTCACTAGTCCTCTGCACTTCCTGGTTCACTAACTAGCTTTCATCCATTCCAAGTACCACTTCCATCGTTGCGGTACAGTCTTTTCAGTCATTAGTAGTCTGCATCTCTGTCCGTAATTACTCCAACCTGCTGCGCATCCTTTCCATCTCCATCCTCTGTGCCCAGCCAATCAATACCAGTCCGTCTCTCCATCCTCAGTGTCTAGCCTCTCATACAGCTCACTGTAAGTCTTTCCTGGCCTCCCAGTACCCCCGTCTTTTTTCATCCCACTTTTTATGTACCAGCCACTTGATCTAAATATTATCCTGTTACCACAGATACAGTAATTATCACAGTATTTGTACTCTGAGACACACAACACTTCACAGTTTCAGTTCTGAGGGAGTCTGTCTCTGTGTGTCACTGTGCTCCTCTCATGAAGAGTTATGTGCAGACTGATACCAGCTGTGCTCAGTCTCTACAAACATCTGCTTTGGAACAAACAGCTGTTTTTGTTTTTTACATGAGCTTAGTCAGGCTGTTTGTTTCGTCTGTACAGGGTCTGAGACCCACAGACCCGGTGATTTAACGTCATCACTTTGCAATTTGCCAGGTGAGGCTGTTCTGGTTCCTCAGGTGACCCTAACCCAGAGCTGAGGCGCGTGAACCTGAAATAAAGAGGTTCGGAGGCAGAAACGTCATCACCGTGAACACACCTGTCACAGTCCGAGTCAAATGATAAAAATACAGAAATGTTTCAGCTTCACACAGCTGACTGTGAGCCTGAGGGCCTCCAGCCGGCACAAAGCCTCACACCCCCGCTCTGCTCACGGAACCAGAGCCGCGGTGAAGCGAGCAGAACCCAAGAGTGGACCTCAGCTGATCGGAACCGTCCGAGGAGCCCCTCAGCGCCTACATGTAGCTCCCAGGCAGCGTCGTGCCGAACCGAGCCCACAGATCCAACACTTTCACCCGCCCGGAGTCCATCCAGAGAGCAAACAGGGCGTGAATGAGAGGCTGCTGCTGTGAGCCGGGCCTACCTTCTTTTATGGATCCATTGCGGCGCTAAGAGCTACTGAACAGCTAGCTCGGCCAAAACGGAGACCGTGACCAACGAGCGCCGGTACGCTAAGATCCTCCGCTTTATCCCGATCTTCTACCGAGCACCGACCGCTGGCCTCAACGGGCAGCGCTCGTATTACAAGACGGGGGCGAACAGAGAAGCTTTTCTAAGGCATTGGTCCGATTTTAAAGAGGCTGCCCGACGTCAAACTGCTACTGCGTAACCTGCTAGCTGTTCGCTAGCCACATACTCAGACCTACCAACAGAGCCCAGACACAAAATCGTCGATCACGAAAGAGTCTGCTCACCTGCGCCAGGGCTTTAATAGCGCTGCCCGGAAACGAAGCCATCAAAGAAACTGTTTTCAAGAAAGGCGGTTTCACGCTTTATTGTGAGGGTAATTCAAGCACTGGAGTCCTATCATATATTGTTGGGCAGCAGGAAGCAGCTCTGACATCGATTAGAAAGCCTGGAAACAGTTGCTTTTATTAAAGAGATCAGAAATGTTTATTTATTTGTTTTTATTTGGACAGTTCATACACATAAACATCATTAACACGATAACCTGCCACAGATGGATCAGACACAGTAATTATTAAAATCTAAAATAAGTAAAATAACAAACAAGATTAGATTTTATTATTAAATAAAGATGTGCCATACGCAAGTATTTTTGTGAAAAAGTCCAAATTTAGGTTTAGTATCCTAACATTTCAAATTAATAAGTCAAACTTTTCATAAAAATCACTCAGAGAAAAGTTTTTAAAAATAGCTTTTTTTGGTTGACTTTGTTTACTCGTGGATGGCACTTTTTTTTTCCAGTAGTAGAAACAAGCTTCCATACAAACCCATAAGGTCCATAAACATTACTGGGATATTTCTCTAACCTGTGCAGGGAAAAGTCTCACTGAGAGACCAGGTCTCTTTTTTTCCAAGAGGGCAGCAGAAGTTACAACAAATACAAATGCAACACAAATTGCCTTTATTCCACTTTGACAGGAAGTTCCTAGGGCCAGTTTCTGATAAAGAAGGATTATTTTGAGCTGTAAATCATGCGAAGCTGCTCTCATGATAGGTCACTTTCGACAAAGCCCCATACTCTGTGCCTCACACCCCCAAAAAGGAGGCGGGTCCAACAAAATGTGAACACATAAAATGATTAATGTCTCCACAACATCAGCGATACACGCACACACGCACACACACACACAGCTGCAGGTGTGTGCTGACGGCCCGTGACCTCCTCAGAAGTTCTCCTTGTAGAAGTTGAAGCCGAAGTGTTCACACTGAGCTTTGATGACTTTGGCCAGAGCGGGAGCGCCGCAGTAAAACACATGTACCTTCCCTTTGTTCTCCTCAGACACCTTCTGAAACACCTGAAACACACACACAGAGTATTTTATTAGGAGCTGATACTGCAAAACACACCGACGCTCCTTGATTGATAAAACTAAACCGCTATTGGAGAACCATCATGTCTCGGTCTCCCCTCTACTTCAATAAAATAAACTCCAGAAGAAGTAGTTTCCTTTCCAGGAACTAACATCCAGGACCTTAAATGTTTTAAATGGCCATCCATGGCAGCCTGAAACCTCAGAGATAGGTTCATTGCTAAATTTTTCAGTCTTTACAAAATTTTAAGGAGAACTTTCCGAATTTGTGATGAACTCATGTGTGGTGACTCCTGACAGAGTCTGGTGCGAATGTCCCCCCGAGAAGCAGATGTCCATGGATGCTGTTTTCTGTTTGTAGCCTCTATTTAAAGCCAAAACATTTTCGCCGTGTTGAGCCTGTCTGATTTAGCCCAATGTTACTTTATCAGGTCCAGGATCACATGTCACCCAAAGAGGACACTCTACCAAAACCTTCCAAAACTATTCAGGAAGGGTCCCAAACTCTCCTTGAAAAATACCAATAACAGAAAAGAAGAAGACCAAGTTAAACCAACGCAACGCCTCACCTTCCCCCACTCGGGTCGGCCCGGTTGGGTTCTGGTCCTCAGTCCAGTGATCGAGTCTCTCTTCTCCTTCTTGGCCAGAAGGTCGAGCGCCATCTGCAGGCCAATGGCCTTCATGTCGTTCTTGCTGAGCGCTGACGTCATGTACATGTGCATCTCCAGGAAGCGTCCTAACAAACATCAGCATTGTGTTAACGAGCGCACAGCAGCGTCTCTGCAGGACTTTAAACACCACGTGGAAGGAAATAACTCAATAATGAAAACTATTATTAGTGTCTTCAAAGTCTGTCTACATTTCCAGACGTTGTCCTGAATCTGCTGCTTTGTGTCTCTAATGACATCATCATTTCCAAAATTAATTCGTTTTATTTCTTAAGACCTGAAACCAGCGGCTGAGACCATAAACTCATCAGGAAAGTGTTTACTGAGCTCAGAGATGAAGACTTCCCTCACAGACGTCTATACGATCAATATTCACAGGAGATATTGGACGTCCGGTCGAGTGAACGTTGGCGCGCTTGCTGCCGCTGCTCACCGGTTGTTATTATTATCTACTATTACTATTTTTATTATAATTTTTTTTCAGTTGCTGACGACAATTTGAACCAAGTATCTAAGGCGCAACCCTGCTTTGACTTGTTTTCGCAATATCTGCGGGCTTCTATTGCTTGCGCTGCAGCTGTCAGTGTTCGGTCCCTCCGTCTGTGCTCAGTGCTCGGCCCTGATTAAGATGCGGATCCACAGGGTGTTGGTGTGGCTCACCTGGGGTTTTTTTATCCATCATTCATCACCCGGCGACAGCTCCTCTCCAGTACTCTGCTACGGATCTTTTGCAGCTCTGTTTCTGCCTGGCTGTCTCTCCACCTGTGGCTCTATACTTCTACCCGGACATCGCCTTCCAGCCCCGCCGCAGGTATATCCACCGAAGGCTTCGGCGGAAGTTCAACATCAGTGACACTAACTCAATATTTTCCATCTGGTCAAAAACTCGTCGTCCTCCCTGCAAGACTGACCACAGTGTGCTGGCCCACCTGGCTAGATCAACTAAGCCCACTGTCAGGCATGGCAACTCCAGCATCAAGTTCGGTCTATTAAACATCCGCTCTCTCACTGGTAAGGGACATCTCGTCCATGATCTCCTCTGTGATCGTAAGTTGGACTTTCTTTGCTTGACTGAAACATGGCAACAGCCCAATGACTTTGTTTCTCTCAATGACTCCACTCCTGGCGAGAAAGTAGCTGTGCAAACATCAAATATCTGCTCGGTTTATCAAGATATCGCATATTTGCAAAAGTGCTTCGACGTTTTCGGAGATGTCTGCTACCCACCAGCTCGACAGCTAGCCAGGAGCTTGAGGGTCACTGAAGCCGCCGAGAACGGCACAACTCCCGGCACATCATTTTCAGATCATCGCGGAGTTTCGCTACTCGGGTTAAACGTAATATATAAGTCACTTAGACAACTTAAAAATGCTATTGTTGGGCTTTTTTCAGTGTTTTGTTTGTTCGTGTGTAAATCGGTTTGGCTGAGATTAAAGTTATTAGATTAGATAAAATAAAACTTTATTAATCCCCCGGGTGGGTTCCTCCTTGGTTTTCACACAGCTGAATAAACGTCAAACAGAAAACTGATTAAACAGAAGTATGAGCCAGTCGAGAATTTACACCAGTGTCTGGTTATATTTTAGATAGCAAGGAGCAGACGGCCGAGTTTATTAAACTCCACCGAGACAGCGGCGACGCTAATCAGAAGGCGAGACCGTCCAATTTCACAGCCGTTTACTTCCGGCCTACCCGACCCTCTGAGGATCCGGCCTACGTAGACCGCGAAGGCTGGGTCCTCAGGAGGATGCAGCCCATGAATTTGGACACGACTGAAGTCTACACCGCCACAGCCTTAAAATTCAGGGAAATGAAGGACGCATTTGAGGGCCACATTTCGAGCAGCCTTCAAATTGGGACAGCCTTCGTCGCGTCGCTGTGACGTAATCGGCCTTAAAATGCGGCCTTTAAGGCTGCAGACCCTGAATCGGGATACAGCCCCTGTCTCTGCCCCTCCCTCCCATTCATTTGAATACACTGCACTACAGCTCCCTGGATCTACCCCCACCATCATATGTACTGTTTATCGGCCACCTAAGCCAAACAAGGAGTTTTTAAATGAATTTTCTGCTCTTCTCACTCATTTCTCTGTACTTTCTCCAAATCTCATCATTGCTGGTGACTTCAATATTCATATGGACAATAATAAAATCCCTCTTTCCAGAGATTTTACCTCCTGCCTGGAAAGTTTTGGGCTTCTACAATACATAAAATTTCCTACCCACTCTAAAGGTCATATCCTGGATTTGGTCTGTTGTTCTGGCATTACCCCCACCCATTGTAAAGCCACATTGTTTCCCCAGTCTGATCATATGTTTATTTCTTTTGATGCAAACATAACCGCTTCCAAAACCTGTGTCTCTTGTAATATCACTTTTAGGAAAATTAGTAATATCAACCCAGCTGTTTTTTCATCTGCCGTCCACGACCTTCCATCTATCCACTGCTCCTCAACCCCTCACGAACTCGTTTGTCATTATAATGTCAACCTTCATAACCTTCTTAACATATTTGCTCCCCTTAAACATCGAACTGTCTCATTTTCCCGTTCAGCTCCATGGTTTACCTCCGACCTGCGTCACCTTAAAGCTAAAGGACGCCAACTCGAACGTCTATTCAAGAAAACCGGACTTACTGTACATAAAGAAATGCACAATGATCATGTTTTGTTCTATAAGGACTGCATTGCCTCAGCCAAATCTGCTTACTACTCTGGTTTAATTAGTTCTAATGAAGGTAACTCCAGGTCCCTCTATTCATTGTTCAGTAAAATTACAAAACCTCCAGACACATTCCCCTCCCACATGTATTCTGTTGATTTTTGCAATTCTCTTATTTCTTTTTTCACTTGTAAAATCTCAGATATCCACCATCAACTTAACTCTGTGGGAGCTCCCGACTCTGAAGTAGACTTCCTGTTTCCCCCACTGTCTTCCTGTCAGCTATTTTCAAGCTTTACTCTTCCCTCCATAACTGATGTATCTAATCTCATTAAAAAATCTAAGTCATCAACCTGTCAACTTGACCCTCTCCCTACTGTGTTAGTTAAAGCCTGTCTTCCCTCTTTAGCACCTCTCATAACCAATATTATTCATTCCTCCCTGAACACTGGACTTGTTCCTGAAGCACTGAAAAAGGCTTCTGTTATTCCAACTCTCAAAAAGCCTGGTGCAGACCCCAATAACTTTGATCATCTTCGCCCTATATCAAATCTCCCCTTTATTTCAAAAATTCTTGAAAAAGTTGTCGCCGCCCAGCTTCATTCACATCTCAATGACCATAATCTCTATGAACCATTTCAATCTGGTTTCCGCCCCAATCATAGCACAGAAACTGCTCTGTTAAGGATTACCAATGACCTTCTGATGGCAGCTGATTCTGGTCTCCTATCCATCCTCATCCTTCTTGATCTTAGTGCGGCGTTTGATACCATTTCTCACAATATTCTCCTGAACCGGTGAGCTTCCATTGGTATTAGTCATACCCCACTTACCTGGTTCACCTCCTATCTCTCAGACCGCACTCAGTTTATCCAACTTAAATCCCATTCTTCAGCTCTCTGTCCTGTTTCTGCTGGTGTGCCCCAGGGTTCAGTATTAGGGCCTCTTTTATTCATTACTTACATGCTCCGTCTTGGTTATATATTCCGAAAATATAATATAAATTTTCACTGTTATGCCGATGACACCCAGCTCTGCCTTTCTTCTAAACCCAGTTCATCCCTCCCACCTTCCTCCCTCTCAGACTGTCTTATTGAGATTAGACCCTGGTTCTCCTCCAATTTCCTCAAACTCAACAGTAATAAAACTGAAGTTTTACTTGTTGGTACAGCTTCTATCTTAACCAAAGCCCACAGCTTTTCCATTAACATTGAAAATTCTCCCACCCTTCCCTCCCCTCAGGTTAAGAGTTTGGGTGTCATACTTGATAATACTCTTTCATTCCAGTCTCACGTTAATTACATAACCCGGTCTGCTTACTTCCATTTACGTAATATTAACCGACTCCATCCCTTCCTTCCTCCCCATGCTCTTTCCCTCTCTAATTTGAAGCATCTCTCTCACCTTCCGGCTCCTCGTCGGCCTGGTCCATCTCCAGTTTGGTGAGCAAACTGACAAACCACTCGAAGGACTTCTGGTCTCTGTTGATCCAGATGAAGTCAACCTGCAGGGTGAAGAACATCCTGGTGTCCACGTGTGCTTCATTGCAGTACAGTGAGCTGTTGTTGGGATGCACTTTTCTTACTTTGCGCAGCTTCATCTCGCTGTCTTTGATGTTCTCGCACCACGAGTATTTACAGCTGGGACAGTTCTGCTTCCTCATGCGGTACCTGAGCCGCAGAAACACCTGGAGTCAGTTTTATATTCATTTCATGATTTTACTCACTGTAAAAAACAAACGGTGGAGAGGGTGACTGAACACGAGAGACGTAATTATAACGCGTCTAACCTTCTGAGTCCTAAAAGTTAAAAAAAATGAACAACTTTTTATTTATTGTTGAAAATGATCCAGTATCACATAACTCTATTTTCTGGCAAAGCTGAAAGAGGACATCACTGGAGCTTATTCTCATTGATTATATTATCACAGCAGAGCAATGAGGAGAGATCCTGAATAAACGTCCAGCATGTCGACAGATTACAGCTGATTATAAACTTGCAGTTTACACATGACTTGAACTGAACAGCTGGGCTGATGGAGGGACTGAGGGGTGGAGCACAGGTCTGTGGGCGTCTTACCGGTACATGATGCTTTGCAGGATGGAGGCGAAGGGTGTGATGCCGATTCCTGCCCCGATCAGAACGGCGTGTTCGGAGGCAAAGATCTGCCGTGTCGGAGTCCCGTACGGCCCGTCTACGTAACACTGTCACATGGCAGACATTCAACAAGAAGCTGCGTCTGAAACGAGCGATTCCTGACAAACTACGCCTGTGTCAGCTGAAGGTTAACGGTTTCACCCACAGTGTCAGAGGTGTTCCTCAGGGTTCTACTCTCGGTCCTATGTAGTTTCGGCTAAAGCTGTAAGTTTTTCAGAAACAGCACAATGACTCTGACCAATGTTCGCTCTCTTTGAGCTCTATTTTCCCAGCAGAGTCGGTTTTTACACAAACTCTTTCTACAAAGAAATACAGATGATATAAACAGTGCTGAGAACGAAGCAAAGGCAATGTGATGGATCTGCCAGGTCTCACTGCAAAAACATGGAAAAATCCTTTTTGTGTGCACATAGTAAGTAAGTAAAATGTATTTATAGCACATTTCACAGATAAAAATCACAAAGTGCTTCACAAAAAAATCAGAAATACAAATAAAAAATGTTTTTTTCAAACTCATATTAAATTATTTTAACAGGAAGAAAATTTCACATCATAGAGAAAAACGTTGCAAAATCAAACCTGTCAGTGTAAACCAGGGGTGGGCAATCTCAGTCCACGAGGGCCGGTGTCCTGCAGGTTTTAGATCTCACCCTGGGTCAATCACATGATTAGTTCGTTACCAAGCCTCTGGAGAACTTCAGGACATGTTGAGGAGCTAATTTAGCCATTTAAACCAGCTGTGTTGGTTCGAGGACACAACTAAAACCTGCAGGGGACACCAGCCCTCGTGGACTGAGATTGCCCACCCCTGGTGTAAACCCAAACCAAGTTTTTCACACATAAACCGAAGAATCTGAATCTGAACATATGAATCTCTTGCTGCCCTATAAGGAGCCGAAACTGCCTGAACTACCAACTGTCAGGGAGTTTAAGTCCATTTTAATAACATGTTCCTCCACCCAACCTCCAAATTTTGGGCTTTTTGGACTTTCAGGGGAAAACCTGATACTGTGTGCGAAGGCTGATAAAATAATGATAATAATTGTCTGCTGGTTCAACACTGCCACAGAGCTCTTCTCACTGTAACTTATACACAATCATATAAAAACTGATTCATGCTCTGAGCTCCTCACCTTGATGTTGCAGAATCTGTGGTTCTCAGTCAGCTTAGCAGAAACCTGCAGTTTAGAAGAAAACCAGAAACACATGTACTAAAACTCTTCTGTCAGTAAACCAAACACACATTGAAGGTGTCATCAGATTTCTGTAAGTTTACTGGGCAAAGAAAATGGTTCAAATATATTTCAGTAAGGAGGGGGGCAAAGTGGCTTGCAGATGCAGGTGTTATTTAACTACATGTTTTCTGGAACTAATAACAGAGATTTCCAACAATATGATCGAGGATATTTGTATTTATGTTGCTGATTTATTGAAGCATGTAGATAAACTTTACATGTCTGGCCCTTCATAGCGATCATTACGACGCAGGGATGAATGTCTCAGACTTATGATGTGGTTCGTTCTTCTCAGTGCAGTAGATTCATATTTGTTAAAGGCTGAACTCTCCTCCTGACCTCTCCTCGCTCTGCTGATCCCAGACCGTCTGGAAAAGGTTGCACGAGTCCCTGATCTCCGGACTCGGAGGCCTCCCCCGACGGCGAGCCGCTCTGTCGGTACATCGTCAGCTCGATGGCGCCGTCCTCATTAGACGCCACGGCTCCGTTACCATCGGCAGAGCTGAACATGTCGTCCTACAGGAAACCACATTGGAGATGTCACGCACAGGAAGCAGGCGGAGACCCAGCGAGTGCAGGTGTGTCAGAGTCTAACCTGAGCTCTCGGCAGCTGCCGGCGCTTCCGCAGGCTGGTGGCGAGTCTGTTGGGACCCAGAGCCTCGCTCTCCAGCTCTCTGAAGTACTCATACAGCCGGGTGGTCCACTGGCCCAGCGAGCGGATGTGCAGCCACAGAGTATCTGCAGAACGACAAGTGAAGACACAGAACTTACACCAGTTTCATTAGACGGTTAAAACCCACCCAGAGAAACTAAACAAAAAGGAGACCGAAGCTTTTACCTGAAATCTCATCAGAGAGGATCAATAAACACAAACCAACGTTCTAAGCTGAAAGGTTCTGCCATTCCCATCCACAGTTATACCTGCTGGAGTCTTTCAGCTCATTGTTCTCAGTGTCAGCAGGTGGAATCTGCGGGTTTTTTTACTAGAAATGTTACCTCATGTGTAACGTAGAGCTCAGACTCCACTGCAGTCCAGCGGACAGAAAGCCCTGAGAGCGCATCCAAAAGTCTGGGACCGGCTGAACTTATGAGGACTGTTTCAGTGCTGAGAGTGTGAGGTGTACCTGACTGCTCGGGAGCGCTGCTGATGGTGAACGGGTGCCACTCATATTTGGCGATCACTGGGATGTTGATGAAGACATAATCTCCAGGTTTGAACTGGAAGAACTGGGGACGCTTGATCACCAGATGAGTCACCTGACAGACAAAAAACACCATCAGACATCGGTGGACCTCGGGCGCCGATCGGGGCGCCGGGCTCGCTTTGTGTTCGGCACCTTGGAAGGCAGCAGGTTGACCTCCACGATGTAGAGGCCTCCCATATGGGACACGGCAATCCCCACGATCTTCTCCAGCACGAACACCAGACCTGGAACCACGAACCACTTCCAGAAGTTTGCACAGTGAATGATCAGCAGGATCCAAACCCACACATAGGACAGGTGAGACCAGTAAAAGACCTGCGGAGGAAACGGCGGTCAGCATCTCGCGGCAGGAAGCAGACCACGCACACAGAGAAAACCGTGTCTATTACCTCGAAGTGTCCGCTGCGGCGCACGAACGTGCTGGAGCAGAGCACCATGAGGCAGATCAGCACCTGCAGGACGACTCCAGTCAGCGAGGCTGTCCCCTTCACCCAGCCAATCCCAGGGCGGGTGGTCAGCAGGTACTCCCACAGGCTGTACTCACCGCTCTCCGTCATCTGGACTGAGACAAACAGCACCGGGACACCAGTCTACACCTGTTTACACCTGTATACACCTGTGTGCTTGTGGGTGTGTGCTTATACCGAAGTTAAAGGCGTGTGCGGCGGTGTGCACCAGCGTGAATCCGAGGATGGCGCAGCCCACAATCTGGTGCAGCAGGATGTTCTGATCCAGAGGAAACACCCTCACCACCCACGTGGCCCTGAGCCAGGTCAAACAGCGCCGCAGCATCAGCACCTGGAAACGAAGACGCCACCACAACACGCGTGTGCTGAGATTTCAGCTGGACTTACGCTCATACTGTCATGTGACACCACTCTGAATCACAGGATGGTGCAGCGGGTCCAAGCTCAGTGATGCAGCTTACGTGCTGATCTGACTCCTGGGTGTTTCCTCTTTCCTGGCTTTATCTGAGTTTGCAGGCAGCTCTGATTTGAATCAGCACATGTGTGTTTTGTTTTCAGCTGCACTGCACAAGATAAATAGAGAAGGAAACGTCTGTGCTGCCCTCTGCTGGACACTAAGACACAGCACAGCCCCCTCTCTGCTGATTCCTTTCCTTTGTGTGAAAGTACTCAGCTGTGGTGCAATGATTATTGCCTCACAGGTTTAGCTGGGTTAACTGGTGGCTTCATTCTGCTGAGTGATCATGAGTTTAATGACTGTGATAAATACTGTGGTTGGTACAGACAGCACCCACATAAACAGGAGCAGCTGCACGTTTGTTACTTTATTGCTTTTGTTGCTTTTTTTGTGTAGACAGAAAAAATCAGTCAGCGTAAAATTACTGTTTTATATCCACAATCAGTTTAGTTCTCCTCTGATACAGCTCTGATAGGTTTAGGTATCATCTGCTGTGAGTAGTGCATCAAATTTAAAAACCTTTTCATGAGTGTTATGTGTAGAAATGTGGCGCCATGTGGTGCTGGCATTAGAACTGGTTTCACTGCTTCCAACTGGTCCAGACTGGACCCGATGGTGGCTATGTCAGGGGTTAATGCAGCAAAGACGGCCTTTTAGATGTTCCACTTATGCAGCCCACATCGCATGTCCACCATAGTGTGGATGGAACATGATGCTAATGGAAATGCAGGCTGAAGCCGAAAAGGCACGGTGGGAGAACCGGCTCTCGACCGGAAGCCATTTCTTGCACCGGCACCACGATGGAGGGAAAGAGACACAGACACGTAAGGATGCAGTTTGTGTCATACCATGACGAAGGTGCAGTTAAAGTTGAGGCACTGGCCGCAGCCTTTGGCCACCATGAACCAAGGCCCACCGTAGCTGTGGCGCAACATGGCGACGATGAACAGCAGCAGATTAAGGAGGGAGTACACAGCCAGGAACAGCAGCTTCCGGCTGTTGTTCTGCCAGTAGGCCCGGGTCAGGTAGCGAGGGGTGTGACGCTTCTTCTGGTCCAGATCAGGAGGCTTCAGCCAGTTAGCAGCGCTGAGGGGAAGATGAAAAACAGAACAGGTGTATTAGCAGGTCTGCAGGTTTACAGGTGTATTAGCAGATCTGCAGGTTTACAGGTGTATTAGCAGGTCTGCAGGTTTACAGGTGTATTAGCAGATCTGCAGGTTTACAGGTGTATTAGCAGGTCTGCAGGTTTACAGGTGTATTAGCAGATCTGCAGGTTTACAGGTGTATAAACAGGTCTGCAGGTTTACAGGTGTATAAACAGGTCTGCAGGTTTACAGGTGTATAAACAGGTCTGCAGGATTACAGATGTATAAACAGGTCTGCAGGTTTACAGGTGTATAAACAGGTCTGCAGGTTTACAGGTGTATTAGCAGGTCTGCAGGTTTACAGATGTATAAACAGGTCTGCAGGTTTACAGGTGTATTAGCAGGTCTGCAGGTTTAAAGGTGTATTAGCAGGTCTGCAGGTTTACAGGTGTATAAACAGGTCTGCAGGTTTACAGATGTATAAACAGGTCTGCAGGTTTACAGGTGTATTAGCAGGTCTGCAGGTTTACAGGTGTATTAGCAGGTCTGCAGGTTTACAGGTGTATAAACAGGTCTGCAGGTTTACAGGTGTATAAACAGGTCTGCAGGTTTACAGATGTATAAACAGGTCTGCAGGTTTACAGGTGTATTAGCAGGTCTGCAGGTTTACAGGTGTATTAGCAGGTCTGCAGGTTTACAGGTGTATAAACAGGTCTGCAGGTTTACAGGTGTATAAACAGGTCTGCAGGTTTACAGATGTATAAACAGGTCTGCAGGTTTACAGGTGTATTAGCAGGTCTGCAGGTTTACAGGTGTATAAACAGGTCTGCAGGTTTACAGGTGTATAAACAGGTCTGCAGGTTTACAGATGTATAAACAGGTCTGCAGGTTTACAGGTGTATAAACTGGTCTGCAGGTTTAAAGGTGTATAAACAGGTCTGCAGGTTTACAGGTGTATTAGCAGGTCTGCAGGTTTACAGATGTATAAACAGGTCTGCAGGTTTACAGGTGTATAAACAGGTCTGCAGGTTTACAGATGTATAAACAGGTCTGCAGGTTTACAGGTGTATAAACAGGTCTGCAGGTTTACAGGTGTATTAGCAGGTCTGCAGGTTTACAGGTTTATAGACAGGTCTGCAGGTTTACAGGTGTATAAACAGGTCTGCAGGTTTACAGGTGTATAAGCAGGTCTGCAGGTTTACAGGTTTATAGACAGGTCTGCAGGTTTACAGGTGTATAAACAGGTCTGCAGGTTTACAGGTGTATAAGCAGGTCTGCAGGTTTACAGGTGTATTAGCAGATCTGCAGGTTTACAGGTGTATAAACAGGTCTGCAGGTTTGCAGGTGTATAAGCAGGTCTGCAGGTTTACAGGTGTATTAGCAGGTCTGCAGGTTTACAGGTGTATTAGCAGGTCTGCAGGTTTACAGATGTATAAACAGGTCTGCAGGTTTGCAGGTGTATAAACAGGTCTGCAGGTTTACAGGTGTATAAACAGGTCTGCAGGTTTACAGGTGTATAAACAGGTCTGCAGGTTTACAGGTGTATTAGCAGGTCTGCAGGTTTACAGGTGTATTAGCAGGTCTGCAGGTTTACAGGTGTATAAACAGGTCTGCAGGTTTACAGGTGTATTAGCAGGTCTGCAGGTTTACAGGTGTATAAGCAGGTCTGCAAGTTTACAGGTGTATAGACGGGTCTGCAGGTTTACAGGTGTATTAGCAGATCTGCAGGTTTACAGGTGTATAAACAGGTCTGCAGGTTTACAGGTGTATAAACAGGTCTGCAGGTTTGCAGGTGTATAAGCAGGTCTGCAGGTTTACAGGTGTATTAGCAGGTCTGCAGGTTTACAGGTGTATTAGCAGGTCTGCAGGTTTACAGATGTATAAACAGGTCTGCAGGTTTGCAGGTGTATAAACAGGTCTGCAGGTTTGCAGGTGTATAAACAGGTCTGCAGGTTTACAGGTGTATAAACAGGTCTGCAAGTTTACAGGTGTATAAACAGGTCTGCAAGTTTACAGGTGTATAGACGGGTCTGCAGGTTTACAGGTGTATAAACAGGTCTGCAAGTTTACAGGTGTATAAACAGGTCTGCAGGTTTACAGGTGTATAAACAGGTCTGCAAGTTTACAGGTGTATAGACGGGTCTGCAGGTTTACAGGTGTATAAACAGGTCTGCAAGTTTACAGGTGTATAGACGGGTCTGCAGGTTTACAGGTGTATAAACAGGTCTGCAGGTTTACAGGTGTATAAACAGGTCTGCAAGTTTACAGGTGTATAAACAGGTCTGCAGGTTTACAGGTGTATAAACAGGTCTGCAAGTTTACAGGTGTATAAACAGGTCTGCAGGTTTACAGGTGTATAAACTGGTCTGCAGGTTTACAGGTGTATAAACAGGTCTGCAGGTTTGCAGGTGTATAAACAGGTCTGCAGGTTTACAGGTGTATTAGCAGGTCTGCAGGTTTACAGGTGTATAGACAGGTCTGCAGGTTTACAGGTGTATTAGCAGGTCTGCAGGTTTACAGATGTATAAACAGGTCTGCAGGTTTACAGGTGTATAAACAGGTCTGCAAGTTTACAGGTGTATAAACAGGTCTGCAGGTTTACAGGTGTATAAACAGGTCTGCAGGTTTGCAGGTGTATAAACAGGTCTGCAGGTTTACAGATGTATAAACAGGTCTGCAGGTTTACAGGTGTATAAACAGGTCTGCAAGTTTACAGGTGTATAGACGGGTCTGCAGGTTTACAGGTGTATAAACTGGTCTGCAGGTTTACAGGTGTATAAACAGGTCTGCAGGTTTACAGGTGTATAGACGGGTCTGCAGGTTTACAGGTGTATAAACTGGTCTGCAAGTTTACAGGTGTATAAACAGGTCTGCAGGTTTACAGGTGTATAAACAGGTCTGCAAGTTTACAGGTGTATAGACGGGTCTGCAGGTTTACAGGTGTATAAACAGGTCTGCAAGTTTACAGGTGTATAGACGGGTCTGCAGGTTTACAGGTGTATAAACTGGTCTGCAAGTTTACAGGTGTATAAACAGGTCTGCAGGTTTACAGGTGTATAAACAGGTCTGCAAGTTTACAGGTGTATAGACGGGTCTGCAGGTTTACAGGTGTATAAACAGGTCTGCAAGTTTACAGGTGTATAGACGGGTCTGCAGGTTTACAGGTGTATAAACAGGTCTGCAGGTTTACAGGTGTATAAACAGGTCTGCAAGTTTACAGGTGTATAAACAGGTCTGCAGGTTTACAGGTGTATAAACAGGTCTGCAAGTTTACAGGTGTATAAACAGGTCTGCAGGTTTACAGGTGTATAAACTGGTCTGCAGGTTTACAGGTGTATAAACAGGTCTGCAGGTTTGCAGGTGTATAAACAGGTCTGCAGGTTTACAGGTGTATTAGCAGGTCTGCAGGTTTACAGGTGTATAGACAGGTCTGCAGGTTTACAGGTGTATTAGCAGGTCTGCAGGTTTACAGATGTATAAACAGGTCTGCAGGTTTACAGGTGTATAAACAGGTCTGCAAGTTTACAGGTGTATAAACAGGTCTGCAGGTTTACAGGTGTATAAACAGGTCTGCAGGTTTGCAGGTGTATAAACAGGTCTGCAGGTTTACAGATGTATAAACAGGTCTGCAGGTTTACAGGTGTATAAACAGGTCTGCAAGTTTACAGGTGTATAGACGGGTCTGCAGGTTTACAGGTGTATAAACTGGTCTGCAGGTTTACAGGTGTATAAACAGGTCTGCAGGTTTGCAGGTGTATAAACAGGTCTGCAGGTTTACAGATGTATAAACAGGTCTGCAAGTTTACAGGTGTATAGACGGGTCTGCAGGTTTACAGGTGTATAAACAGGTCTGCAGGTTTACAGGTGTATTAGCAGGTCTGCAGGTTTACAGGTGTATAAGCAGGTCTGCAGGTTTACAGATGTATAAACAGGTCTGCAAGTTTACAGGTGTATAAACAGGTCTGCAAGTTTACAGGTGTATAGACGGGTCTGCAGGTTTACAGGTGTATAAACAGGTCTGCAGGTTTACAGGTGTATAAACAGGTCTGCAGGTTTACAGATGTATAAACAGGTCTGCAGGTTTACAGGTGTATAAACAGGTCTGCAGGTTTACAGGTGTATAAACAGGTCTGCAAGTTTACAGGTGTATAAACAGGTCTGCAGGTTTACAGGTGTATAGACGGGTCTGCAGGTTTACAGGTGTATAAACAGGTCTGCAGGTTTACAGGTGTATAAACAGGTCTGCAGGTTTACAGGTGTATAAACAGGTCTGCAGGTTTACAGGTGTATTAGCAGGTCTGCAGGTTTACAGGTGTATAAACAGACATCAGTACTGACCTGATGGTGAGGTTCTCCATCACCTCGGGGAACGTCTCCAGTTCAGCTTTGAGCTCCTCAAAGGTGATGGAGCCGCTGTTGTCCTTATCGGCGGACTCAAACAGAGCCAGTGTGAGGTCATCCAGCTTCTCCTCCGGCAGTGAGATGGCGCTCTCACGCAAACATGACTTCAGAACCGTTTTCAGCTCGTCTGGATCTATTGAACCGCTGCCTGTTTACAGAAAGCAAAAAGGATTAAGTGAAACTGCCCCGTCACCTGGCGGGCTGACGATGATACCCCATCAGCCTTTTACAGAGTTATAAAAATGAAACATGGCCACAAAACTGATAACTGACCTCTACCTGCTTCAGGATGTCAGCTATCTCTTATCTACAACTGTTAGACAGACTGAAACATTTGAAAATAACTCTTGTTGTAAATGTTGTAAATGTTGATGCATGAGCGAATGCTGACCATCCACGTCGTAGACCTGGAACAGGAAGCGGAGCTTGTCGGTCTCGTTGCCGTGGATCAGGAGGTCCAGAGCTTTGAGCAGTTCGTCCAGGCTGATGGAGCCGCTGCCGTCTGAGTCGAACAGTGCGAAGAAACGCTCAGCAAAGAAAGACTGCGAACAATTAGAGGACACGAGTTATTGAGGCCCATTTCAGGTGTTTTTTCTAAACTGCTCACCAGTCCATTCTCACCTCTTTGACCTTGAGAGCTGTTTTGAACTCCTCCAGGTCAATCTCTTTGTCCTCTCCGGCGATGGTCTCAAACTGTTTGGTCACCCACTCCAGCCAGCGGGCGTCTTCGTCCAGACTCATGGTGACCAGCTTTGCTGCTGCAGCTGGTGGGGACAAGCCAGCAAGCATCAAACCTAGCTTTTTGTTTTGATCTGCCTGTTCATGTAATCCTAATTACTCTTCTTCCATCAGAGCGAACATGTGTTAACAGACCTCTCTGCATTGAATCATATCTGTTATTAATCTCTGTCTCTCTTCCACAGCATGTCTTTATCCTGTCTTCCTTCTCTCACCCCAACCAATCACAGCAGATGGCCCCGCCCCTCCCTGAGCCTGGTTCTGCCGGAGGTTTGTTCCTGTTAAAAGGGAGTTTTTCCTTCCCACTGTCGCCAAAGTGCTGCTCATAGGGGGTCACATGATTGTTGGGTTTTCTCTGTATTATTGTAGGATCTACCTTACATTATAAAGCTCCTTGAAGCAACTGTTGTTGTGATTTTTATAAATAAAACTGAATTGAATGAATCTGAGTTGCTCTGCTCTGTGAGTCTGCTGAGTCCCTCTGGGATTGATGGGTCCCATTTGAATCTCCTTTTACGTGTTTTATTAGCTCATATTATTACTCAGGTTGTCTCATCATATGCTTAGACTTGGTCAGAAATTCTTCTTGTCATATTTTAAAGGGTGAAACTCGTCCTGGTCCTTATTGTGTCACGGCCAGGCGGATCAGCTGCACGCTGATCAGCCCTCTCTGTTTCTCTTCCTCTTCTCTCTCGCCGGGGCGGAACTCACTGTGGGTTCACGCCCTCGGCCCACGCCCTCGGCCCACGCCCTCGGCCCACGCCCTCGACCCACGCCCTCGGGAGATGAGACACCTGGGTCTCATTAAGGGGAGCAGCATTTAAGCCAAGAGGTGACTGCTGTTCGTCGCTGGATCATTGTCTACCACGCGTTAGTGAAGTCAAGCTACAGAAAGTCTAGTTAAGAGTGTTTTCCTCTGTGCGTCGTACTTAACCCTGTCTCCCTGTCTACAGAGCTTCCTGGATTTTCCCCCGTGTGATTCCCGTGTGGCAGTGTCAGAGTGTGAGCCTGTGATCGTGTGTGTGGATGATCTGAAGAACGCGTGCTTTCCCCTGGACTTCCCTGGGGACCCCTTCTCCCCCCACTCAGCTGTATATAGCACCCCCCCGCACCTTCTTGTATATACACCTGGTGACTTGTAAATAAATCCTTCTTGTGAGCATCAGAACTGGAGTCCTGCGCTTGAGTCCTCCTCCAAACCGTAACATATTGTCCTTGTCGAGACGCAGGGACATCTCTTCAGGGTCAACAGTGTTAACGAATTTAAGATGAAACCAGGTCGTGCAGAAATTCAAAGAGAACGAGAACCAGTTCAGAGTTTCACAAACCCTTTCCCGCATCTACTGTCACAAATGGACAACTGTACCCTCAAACACACAATAATAACATGGACTGAACCACCACTCACAACCACCAGCACTTTATATACCTCTGTAGAAACTATCTACACCCTCACTTATCTTAACTGCACTACTGTATAGCTCTGTGTAAATAATCATTCTGTACATACGATAATCTTTAATCCTACAACTGTTTACAACTTGCATAGTTCCCATTTCTGTATAGCTGTATATCCCAGATTCTGTAAAGTTATTTATTTCATATTCTGTATAGTTTTTCATATTTATATCCTGTTCATATCCTGTACATAGCTTGTACTCACTACAGCCTGTACATACTTATAGTTATAGAATATTCACAACATACTTCATACCGTGTACATTATAACATACCATAATAGACCCATTTCTGTAATATACTCACATATCTATACTATTGCTAATATATGTTGTAATATATCTATATCACTAAAGCACTTCTGGATGGATGCAAACTGCATTTCCTTGCCCTGTACCTGTGCATGTGCAATGACAATAAAGTTGAATTCTATTCTAATTCTATTCTATTCTAAACGACTTTACTCTGTGCATATGCAAAACTAGGATTGGATTAATGAAATGAGCACACCGGCCTGTTTGGTAAATCATCATCATTTGGAAGCAGGACAAATGTGCAATCTGTGTGAATCTGAATGTCTAAATCAGCGTCATTATTGTAAAACAGGCTCGGGCTGAAAGAACGGGTGTTTGGATATCATCTGGCCTTTAATCTTTATTCTTTGCACCATTTCTTGTTACTGCAGCAACAGCACGGCTATGTGTCCTTCAGAGGCTGAGGGGTTCCCTCTGCCATGTACAAAACAGGTTATTACTGCACTACATGAGGAATCACTGAGGCCGGCGCTCCTGACACTCAGCAAGGCAAATAAAAGGAAAAGCTCTTGTGGAGCAGCTGTGTAATAAATCTTCGGACTGCATCAACCTTCATAAGAGGAGTGATGATTGGAGAATGCAAACCAGCGTGCAACCAGCGGTAAAAGTGATGATGACGATCACATGATTCTAATTTTTCCATCTTTCTGTAAAGCCGGTGTGTTTGGTTGCTGATGTCATGCAGACATTTGATTGGTTGGTGGTGATCGAGTCCAGATTTGGTTCTGTGCAATCACTTTTCCAGGGAGATCATTTAAACTGTGTTAAAAACAGCATGAGTCTCAGTCTGAGGCCTGCAATGCATTCTGGGAAACATTCAGGCTCTTCTCAGCAGGTGGGACAGGTGTGTGCTCAGAGCAGGTGACAGTAGGTGAAAGGTCTCCTTTTACCCACATTTAGAGACGAGCATCATCTTCCAGTTGAGGTTGTGTCAAAGCCTCTAATGCAGCTGTATTTGAAGTCTTTTCCTCCCCGTGGCGGTAACGATGGCGTTCCCGTTCTGTTAAATCAAACTTGAGCTTCTCACGTTTGTAAAGTTCTTGAAGGTTCGTGATCGCAGAGTCTCCGCTGGGATCTGAGTGGAATTTGAACCGTCAGCCTTCACGAGCAGCTGGACTCGTGGGCGTCCTGCTGGTTTCCCTCACGGGGACAATCTGCGGCGATGCCGTCGTCATGGAGACGTCGGATGCAGAGACAACAAATAATACACGTGAGGCGACGAAGCATCGCCACAATCAAACCTGAAAGTCCTTCAGAGACCCAGCCTGAAAAATTTCAGCTGTTTTTTAAATAAAGCTTCTGACCGTAGAGTCACAGCTGCGCCTCACACCTCACCTCCCGAGATCAGTTCAGCCAATCAGAGAGCAGCAGGAATGTCCACGCGTCTGTACAGGTTCCATCCTTCTGCTTTTCTGTAGTCATTCGGGCATTATTTGACCTCCATACGGCAGCGACAGCTTTCAGTGTGAGCTGCTGTATGGAGGTCAGAAACCGCCCAGACTAATCATCCAAAACATTTTAAATCTGCCTTCAAAATAAAATGTATTCAAAATATGATCACGGGTTTCTGATAACTGACCTTTTAGTGTAAACCTGAACCATGAAGTCTCTGAAATCCATCTTTTCCTGAAAATCCTTAAAATATTAGTTTCACAAATTAAAGTCAGACTCACATTTATCTGCTGCGGCGAGTCTTCCTCCGTCCTCAGCTGCTCTCTGTCTCCTCTGAGCTCCGTCCTCACCTCCTCCTCACCTCCTCCTCCTCCTCCGTGTCAGCTGGAGCTGACATCCCACAGCCCTCACAAAAACAACATGGAGCAGAGCAGAAACACGTTTAACCCCACAGGTGAGTCCGGGTTTGTCACATGGTTTAACTAGACTTTTATTATCTTTATAAGTTTGTTATTCCTGATACTGCTGAGGTTCACGTCTTGACCTCACCGATCCTTTTGATATTCAGCTGGAGAAGAGTCACATGAAGCTGAAGTATTTTTCATCAAAGCTTTATTACCAGTGCACACTGGGAGATCCCACTATACACTCAAAAAAGTGAAATTTGGTGGTTATTGCATTTACAAGACTCTAACATGTAATTTGAACACAATGAATTTATGTTTCTAAGGTGAACGTAATAAAATCATATAAGATCTACATGAAATTTATCAACTTAGCGCCTCTTAAATTTATTCTTGTTGATATGACATGATAAAATCTAACAAGAGTGGTTAGCTGCCTTAAAGACTCGCGATATCACAAGATCACGTGAGATTCTAAACAACAAGAGGCAGGAAAGCACATGGTTTGCTTCACGGTCATCTTGGAAAGGTAAGAGTGAATCTATCTTTATCCATCTTGATGAAAATACTTTTTGCACAAAGGTATCATTAGTTTGTCGATTCTTTTCAGTTCTATTTATTCACATTTGTTTTTTTGTTTTTGTTTTTTAAAATATCTGTTTGTTTATGCCATTCTAGCTAGCTAACACGTTAGTGCAAGAATATAGCACAATGTCATGCTAGCATGATAGCCTAATATGAAAGACTTAGCTACTCCAAATATAGATATTGTTTATAACTTAACCTCTGCACATAAGCTAGTTTGGCTCTACCACAGAGACTGTTGTGATAAATTTATATTTTACGTGTGGGTTGTTGAAATTTGTAAGTTTGTAAGTTGCAACTGATGGACAGTGGTTTATTTAACAATTTATGTGTTTTTAGTACACTGAGGAGGAAAGACAAAACATGAACAGATATGTTTTCCTGTTTTTTAATTTTTTTGAAATTAAATATTTTTCTACTTAATAAACTTGGAGACTTGCAGTTCCCTCCTGTAAAGATAATAAATGTTTAATCTTATCAGGTGGTGAAAGGTCTGGAGAGCTGGCAGGCCAGTTCATCAAATTCATGGTGAGCTAATATTTTTCTTAAAAATTATCACATTCCCATGTTAAAAATGTAATATATTCATTTGTAAGAGACATATAGTTTTGAGACCAAGAAAACATTGCATTCTGATTTTATGTACACATCATCTAAACTTTCTTGAATTGGGGGTATGGCATGATTAAATTAATACACAAATTACAAAACAATATTAAAATGACAGACTTGTCTAAAATGCATAAATACTATTTGAAAAGATTAAGACTGTAAAACAATAGCCTCTGTATTTCTCACAAATTCCTGGTAATTCAACTAAAAGTTCTTTAATCCCACTGCTAGGTCGTTGAGATGGATTTCCGTATATATTTGTTTTTTTCCCCCTCTGTGTATAAAGACTGATGCTGTTGAAATCAGAAGAGAATACATCACCAAAGGTCTTTGCGTGTACCTGAATGAAGATCCTGAGAAGCTGGTGAAGAATTACCTGGTATGTTAACTTGCCTGTATCCTTAACTAAGGAGATGATCAAAGATAAGCTTGAACTACATACAAAAAGTTTCAGGGGATGGGGTTTTCCTATAAATTACCGGTGGCTGTAAAAAATACCTTTTAAAATAGGAAAAGTAAGAGCTTTAAGTTTCTCACTGGATACTACACACACCATTCTTGAGTGTTTTATACTATCATTATTATAATAGCATTATAATAACCTCATTCATACAAGATTTTTATGTAACATTTACACTTCAATGGATGTATCAGGAGCAACTTGGGGTTCAGTATGTTACCCATTGATAGTTTTAGTATCAGATTAGAGAAGCCAGGGATTAAACCAGTAGACAACTTGCTCTACCTCCTGTGCCACAGTCACCCCTATCACAACTCAAGATTTTGAAAGACATTGTTGAGGTATTGAATGAACTTCTCTTGAGTCAGGAAAAATATCGGGCAGTCATTTTTGATTACATTTACATTATTATAAGGCTTGAATGAATAAAGCTTTTAGGTATTTTACATTAATGTAAAACAGATATTTACTTTTAAAACTGTTTGCAATGGACATTAGTGAGAAATCATTATCTTTTTTTTGTTTGTTTTATTGTCACAGGAAGTTGATAACAAGCATCGCCACTGCCATAGCAGAGACAGTCTTTGGAATCTGTGTCATTCGGTCAGAGGGTGCGGAGCCTGGCGATGACCCTCAGGATGTTGTGATTGTTCTAGAGGGGGTGGAAGTGATGGGTGAGTTGGGCAATGTAGTTTTTGCAGTGACAATGTTGCTTGGTCTGGTCTATTCACTGAACCTGAGCTACCCTCTGGAACTCAGGTACACCTTTGAGGTCCTACACAAGATTCTTATGGAATTAGATGCACACGAACTATCCAACAGCACACAAAGTACAGGTTCTCAAAACACTATTTTCTCGTTGAGAAATGTTTCCATTACAACAGCTACACCATGTATCTGGACCATGAACCTAAAATAATTGCAGATATTTTCTTTTTTGAAAGTGCATCTGTTGACCTTCAAAGTAGTTGTATTGGTCATCGGAAAATCACCTGATTCAGCCATTCATTGTTGTTAAAAAATTGTTTTAACAGGTTAACTTTCCGCTTTGTCCACTACTTTTTTTTCTGTTATGTAACTTGTACTTGCATTTCATGTATTCTTTATACATTATGTGAAATTTGCTATAAATTCAATAAATTGGAGAAAACAAAAAGATGTGTATGACAAATTTTTATTTACCTTTTAGATGTAATAGTGAAATGTATGCTAACCAGACTCTAGACTTTGTTAAATGCTCCAAAAAATTACTCTTTAAATTAACTTAAAATAATCATGGAAAGAATTTCCACGTGATTAAATTGCTTTCTATTAGCATTAAAGACTTGTGTTGGAATAACTTAATTTGTATGAGTTGGTTCAACTCAATTAACTTAAGCTGGGACCAAATTTAGTAAATTAGTTGGAGAAAACCTACTGAATTGAGTTGGAACAAAACTCTTTAAGTTGGATCAACACTATTAAAATATATTGGATCAAAATGCAGTAAATACGTTGATTCATCAATCTTTAATTAAGTTGGTCCAACTTGAGTGCATTAAGTTGGAGTAACAGAATTGCATAATGCTAAAATAAAGCAATTTAATCACGTGGAAATTCTTTCCATGATTTTTTTATGTTCATTTAAAGAGTTATTTTTTTGAGTGTACAGGGAGTGCAGAATTATTAGGCAAGTTGTATTTCTGAGGAATAATGTTATTATTGAACAACAACCATGTTCTCAATGAACCCAAAAAACTCATTAATATCAAAGCTGAATGTTTTTGGAAGTAGTTTTTAGTTTGTTTTTAGTTTTAGCTATTTTAGGGGGATATCTGTGTGTGCAGGTGACTATTACTGTGCATAATTATTAGGCAACTTAACAAAAAACAAATATATACCCATTTCAATGATTTCTTTTTACCAGTGACACCAATATAACATCTCCACATTCACAAATATACATTTCTGACATTCAAAAACAAAACAAAAACAAATCAGTGACCAATATAGCCACCTTTCTTTGCAAGGACACTCAAAAGCCTGCCATCCATGGATTCTGTCAGTGTTTTGATCTGTTCACCATCAACATTGCGTGCAGCAGCAACCACAGCCTCCCAGACACTGTTCAGAGAGGTGTACTGTTTTCCCTCCTTGTAAATCTCACATTTGATGATGGACCACAGGTTCTCAATGGGGTTCAGATCAGGTGAACAAGGAGGCCATGTCATTAGTTTTTCTTCTTTTATACCCTTTCTTGCAGCCACGCTGTGGAGTACTTGGACGCGTGTGATGGAGCATTGTCCTGCATGAAAATCATGTTTTTCTTGAAGGATGCAGACTTCTTCCTGTACCACTGCTTGAAGAAGGTGTCTTCCAGAAACTGGCAGTAGGACTGGGAGTTGAGCTTGACTCCATCCTCAACCCGAAAAGGCCCCACAAGCTCATCTTTGATGATACCAGCCCAAACCAGTACTCCACCTCCACCTTGCTGGCGTCTGAGTGGGACTGGAGCTCTCTGCCCTTTACCAATCCAGCCACGGGCCCATCCATCTGGCCCATCAAGACTCACTCTCATTTCATCAGTCCATAAAACCTTAGAAAAACCAGTCTTGAGATATTTCTTGGCCCAGTCTTGACGTTTCAGCTTGTGTGTCTTGTTCAGTGGTGGTCGTCTTTCAGCCTTTCTTACCTTGGCCATGTCTCTGAGTATTGCACACCTTGTGCTTTTGGGCACTCCAGTGATGTTGCAGCTCTGAAATATGGCCAAACTGGTGGCAAGTGGCATCTTGGCAGCTGCACGCTTGACTTTTCTCAGTTCATGGGAACTGTGTCACCCCTCTTCAGTAGTTTTCCACTAATTCTATTGTTCAGTCTGGGGGGGGGGGGCTTGTAACTGTGGCATTCATGACAGGCAGACCCCCACTGTCAATAAATCCCTTACTCTGCACAGTTACACACCAGGACTTACAGCTAAACCAACTGGTTTGAACAAAGTCCACTATAGTCCTGTAAACAGGGGTTGACAAAGTCATCCTAAAAAACACACTTATGAATCATTTCCCGTTCTTCCAAATTACAGTCACTCCCTGTTATCTAAGTAAACTTAAGCACATTCTGTTCCAATCATTGTTTTATTCTACTCACAACACACAGATTCACCGAACGTGCAGCTTTTCCCATTCTTACGTCACCGTACGGAGGTAAAATGAGATCAAAATTATAGGATAAAAACAGTGTGAATGAAGAAAAATATGAAAAAACAACGATAAAAGGGTGAAACATGTGACTCATAAGAGAAAAAAAAGAAGCTTAGTTGCTTTATTCTTGTATTTATTAGAAATATTCTTGTTACAGAGGAGCCCATCACTTTGTGTAATGTTGTTTCAGCACGGACAGACGAGAGGACTCAGACAGGAAGAAGATTTTTATCAAAGCAAGAAGAAAACCAATCAAAACAACAGTTTTTTGCCCACTGTGAAAACTGATGGATGTGAATCTTGTGTGCTGACGTAATGACGGTAAATGAATCTTATGTTGCGCATGTGTTATGTTATCAATGCTTCGCCTGACACGAGGCATCATTTGTGTTACACTGTGTTTTGTTGTGTGTGTTTGTGGTTCTTCGATGAAGTGCTCCTTCCATAATCCTTCTTCTACCCCACTCCAACTTGAAAGATGACTTCAACAATGATTGTGATTCTTTTCCCCACACCGAGACATCACAGCTGATTTTATGCATTAACGTCAGAAACATGATTTATGTCTTTCTAAGCCACAGCTGCAGACACATCCTCTTTGCACAGAATCGAAACGTTCGTGCAGGAAGGACAAAATTTAAGGCACGCTTTGTTTCTCGCTCACAAACAGTGAAACTGCAGAAGAGCAAACAACGAATCATATTCACAGGCTCACAGCAGACTTCAGCACAGTCCTCTTTATTCACCGCTTTGAAACAACAGAGACGTCACATTTGAGACGCCTCTCACAGCCTGCTGATGGCGGTCTCCTCCTCCTCCATGATGGAGCGCAGAGCCTCCAGACACTCCACGGACACCGTCAGGGTGCCGACCACCTCGCTGCTGTCCTCCACGTCCAGCACTGCAAACACACAGACACACACACGTGTACTGTGATTATTCAGGGAATGATTTTGGGTTTCAGTCTGTCAGACTCAGACGGTTTTAGTTTGTTATTTGTTTATTCTGCTGTTTGTAACTGCTCAGCCCTCGCTGCAGTACTGGGATCATTTTACACTGCATCAGGTAAGTATTACTCACTCTTTCATGTCTATTTCATGTGTATTGTTTGTGTATTTATACACAAGCACTCGGAGCCGGCTCACGTTGTTCACTTCAAAGAGTCGGCTGTAAGAGGCGTCTCGTTCGCGACCGACACATCACTACATCACGGTGAAGAGAGCGAGCTCCCTGGAGTTCACACGGTCGTCACAGCAGGAGACACAAACTCCACAAATCACGTTGTGTTTGCAGGAGTAAAAACACACAGACACACACGTGCAGGGTGGATGATATCGCTATCATGATGTGACACAGACCCCAGCAGCACAGGGAGAAAATCAGTGGCAGACATGGTCGGAAATACGAGACAAAGTAAACATGTTTGTGTTACGGTGATGTCACGGTCGAGCACACCCGCGTGTACGTGGACTGAGCGGGCGCGGCTGAGCAGACGGCCATTTATGTAGTGAGGAATTCGTCAACATCACTCGGCTGACGTGAAACCTAGGCCTCGAGTTTCCCCTGCGGACGGCAGACGCGCTCATGTCGAAACGACTCGTGCTTTCTCCTCGGCCTTTTGATATCTCGCAGCCTGAGTGCAATCTGAATGAGTCCAGATGAGAGTCGCCCCACAGTCGCACTTCGCTTGTCCGCTTCGTGCTGAAGGACCTGAACTCATCGATCATCAGTGCAGCAGTAATCCAGGGATGACCCATGTCGGGCCTGGATGGAATAAGTGTGGATTGGCCACACAGCCCCACAGTTTTACCCACGTTACCTACTGTGGGCTCAGACACGCACGTTTTCAAAGAGGAACTATTCCCCTCACAACACTAAAAAATTCATTAATTAATTAAAATTAAGAACGTCTTTCACAGAGGTTTCCTCGACTCAGCAGGTCTGCAACAATCAAGCATGTTTGTGATGGTGAGAGAAACCACGAGGCTAGAACGCCAAAAACTGTTACCATAGCATGTGTCCTGGATCTGGGAGGGACCGATGCTACCGTATCATGTCAACGTGCAGGAATACAAACGGAAATACTGAACGAGGGACTGACTGCTTCTATTCTGACATCTAGATTTAACCCAGAGAGGCAGAGACTCGCCAGCTGCTCAAAGACAAATGCTGCAGGATGGTCTGGACCACTGAGAAAGCCGCTCGAGCAAACACTGTTATTTGGAGGTCGTAATCTAGATCAGCTAAAATGGTGAACATTAGGAAAAGCATTTGTTTCCTGCGTCTCTGCTTTTAAGAACTTTAAAGGCTGCTGTGGTCGTGTTGTTGGTGGTTATCGTTTCGGTGCGTGCTGACCGCTCAAACGCTCCTCTGTCACGTCTCGCTGTTTCTCCAGTATGTCAGGGATCCTCAGGAAGGCCACGCCCACATCCTCACACTCCCTCTCCTGCTCCTCTTCCTCTGGAGGCTCGCTCACCACTGTGAACCGGATTCTGTTGGGAAAGGACGGTCCCGTTAGCATAGCCTGCCAGCACCTGGACTCTGGCTGTTCTACAGGGTGGGCATTTATATGGATACAGCGTAATAACATGGGAATGGTTGGTGATATTAAAGTCCTGTTTGTGGCACATTAGTATATGTGAGGGGGCAAACTCCTCAAGATGGGTGGTGACCATGGTGGCCATTTAGAAGTCGGCCATCTTGGATACAACTTTTGTTTTTTCAATAGGAAGAGGACCATGTGACACATCAAACTTATTGGTAACGTCACAAGAACAACAATGGTGTGCTTGGTTTCAACATAACTTTATTCTTTCATGAGTTATTTACAAGTTTCTCTTTGTTCACAGCCATTGACATGTCGAAGAGGTTAACACGTGAGGATCGAAATCGTGTTGATATCTGGTGAACGCAGTAACCGGGTCATTGCAGCAGATTTCAATGCAACACACCCTACGAGACCACCCATCTCCCATGCTGCAGTCAGCAAACTGCTTGCTCGTGAAACTGGTTCAGTGTTGGATTTGCCAAAATGTGGACGCAAGAAAACTGTGACTAATGAAGAAACATCAGTGGCTGTCCTAGCTTCATTCAGCAAGAGCCCACAGCGTAGCACTCGCCACATGTCACTGGAGAGTGGCATTAGTCCAACATCCCTTCGGCGGATATTAGCTACTCACAAATGGCGCCCTTACAAACTCCAGCTACTGCAGCATCTCAGCGAGGATGACCCAGATCGGCGCACAGAATTTGCAGAATGAACAAAACAAAAATTGGAACAGGACCCTCAGTTCACGCAGAAGATTTTGTTCAGTGATGAGGCAAACTTTTATGTGAATGGTGAAGTTAACAAACAAAATCACCGCTATTGGCCTGACACTAACCCACACTGGATGGATCCCTCCAAGACTGTTGGACCAACAAAAGTGATGGTTTGGTGTGGTATATGGGGACAACGATAGTGGGTCCATTCTTCATCAATGGAAACCTCAAGGCTGCTGGATATTTGAAATTGCTACATGATGATGTGTTTCCCTCTTTATGCACTGAAGCTGGCACGTTCCCTGAGTTTTTCCAGCAAGATGGTGCACCACCACATTATGGGTGCAGGTCCGAGCATTCCTAGATGAACAGTTTCCTGGAAAGTGGATTGATCATCGTGGGCCAGTTGAATGGCCCCCAAGGTCTCGCGATCTGACC
>NC_140624.1:70032537-70103919 GCF_057382275.1 Copadichromis virginalis
AGGTGAACATCTGCTGAAGCCACAGGAAGGCCACAGCCTTCAGGAGGAACAGGCTCCTCAGGGAATTATGGGAATCGCTCGATTGTTGTGTTTAAATTCGCAGAAAAGGAGAAAAAAATCGAAAACATTTTCAGGCCATTATTAAATTTATGTTTGGGTCATCTGGATGACCTGACCTGAGATTCGGCGCGATGGCGGCGGGCCTCCTTGCCCTCCGGCTGTTGTTTGGCCTCTGACGCTTCCTCCACAGGAGTAAACCTGGGCTCGTCCTCCATGGCGTCCACCGGGTGGATGTAGGAGACCTTCCACTTCAGAGTCACTTCGATGTTCCCGGCGGGGAGTCCAGAGGGATCGGCCAGCGAAAACACACCTGAGGGAGCAGAGCAGGTTACACGTGCTCACTCACATCTGATCGAGCTGATCCTGAAACATTTCCTCAGTCAGCAGCAGTGTGAGGCGTTTGGTTAACTTTAGATTTAAGAAGTTTAAACCATTAAAACACTTTTCGATGTTTTATCGAAAAGCCTGGAGCCTTCATCAGGAGCTAAAAATGAAAACATTTCCTGTCCAGTTTATTTAAAACCAGTGTAAAGTGTGTATGTCCATGTTCAGGTAATGACGGTGAGAAAGAACCCCATTTTAACAGGTCACGCTGCAGCTGAACACTGAAGCTGCACCTGCAGGCGAACAGTGTGCTACAAACACCTGACTCACCTGTGAGGCTCTCGTCGTGGGTCAGCGTCCTCAGAGGGACTCGGGCCTTCCCCAGGTACGTGTCCATCTGCTCCTCTTTGTAGTCGAACACGTAGAACTGAAGGAGCTCTGACTTCAGGTACCGGTCCAGGTCCGCATCCATCGAGACGGAGTACGACCTGAGGTCATGGAAGTCGGGGTCCTGGCGGTTGTGAACGGTGGCGGTGGGGTGGTCGGGGAAGTGAAAGAACTTGTAGACGACATAGGGGCTCGGCTGACAGGAGCCTCGCGGCTGAAGGCCGGAGCAGCGGCGGACGGTGATGAAGAGCTCGTTCCAGTCGCCGGTCGTTGGCGGAGGCTGAGGAGAAACGACACGAGTGAGAACCTTCACCTGCTCAGGTGTGTGTACACCGTGGGTGTATCCTCCTGCTCGTGTATCTGAGTGATGACGGGTGATGATGAAGCTCACCGCCTTCATCTTCTCTCGGTACAGTCGCAGCGTCTCCGTCATGGGCACCCTCAGCCTGAGCCAGAACTCCAAGGAGCCGAAGCAGCGCGCCTCATCACGCGACCCTGAAAGAGGTTTGCACACGAGCGTTCATCTGACGACGCGTTTTCATCGAGCATCACCGACAGTCGCCGAGTCTACCGTCATCGTCAAGTACAGCCGCCAGCCCGCAGACCGCGTGGATCCGGCCGTCACTGAGCTGGCTCGCGGGTCACACGGCCCCTCATGACACACAGGAAGGTAAATATCCAGGTTGTGTCCTCGGCCCTACTCTCACCTTGTACATATTTGAGCTTAGAGCGGACATGAGGCGCTCCCCTTATAAAGGCTAATTTACATTAGATGTAACGTCATGTGGTTGGTTGCAGCTAACAGACTCACATTAGTTTATGTTAAGTCTGCTAGCCACAACCAACCAAACTCATGACGTCATGTTCCGTACTGACAGCAGATGGCGCTAAACATCTTTTTAAAGAAGCGTCTCTTCTTCCTCAGACCTCCACCTCCCTCTGAAGGTGGAGGAACAGCATCGGGATAGACGAGCTCTCCAAAGAGCGGTGCGCTCTGCTGGATGCACCGCTCGCTCAGAGCTCCCTGACCTGCAGTGTGTCCACACCGAGTGATGCTGGACTGGACTCTCTACACTGCTCATGCACTTAATAACAAAATAATGTACTTTAGTGATGCACCCGGTAACGGTTGTTCACTGCTCGCTGTCGGTCTGCACCTGTTCAGTGTTGTTCTTGTGTCTGTGTGTGTCTGTGTGTGTCTGTGTGTGTGACAAATGAAACATGGACTCTGTCAGTGAGCCTGAGCCTTTACACGAGCAGCTCTTTGGCTGTCTCTCAGTCTGTGCTTATGTCAGTCTCTCCCTCCCCCCACAGACCAATGACTCACCGACGAGCGCCACGCTGCCGTGAACCTTCCCGTCCTGTTCCAGCAGCTGCTGCAGATGAAGCTCGCCAGCCGCCAGCGTCCTCCAGTCCAGACCGAGCGCTTCGTGCAGCTCCACCCTCACCGCGCCCCGGTGGAGGTAGTCGAGGAAGCGTTCGTCCACGCTAACCACGTACTTAGAAGTAAAGTTGTATTTTGGACTGTGGCCCGTCACCACCGGTGTGGCGTGCAGCTCGAACACGTAGAAGGCGTACGTACAGAAGGTGGCGGGCTCAGCTTCGCCCAGCATCTGCAGGGCAGAGCCAGACAGCGTGACGCCTACTATCTGAAGCTCCAGCAGGTTTTCTCCACTCTCCAGGTGAAGCGCTTCGCCAGATTCGTCGGCCTCGTCCTCGGCTGTGGCGTCCGCTTTGACGCTGTAGGTTTTGGTCCCGTAGGCGATGTCTCTGAGCTGAGCTGCGGAGCAGAGAAACCTCATCATCAACGGTTCATTTATTCTTTAAACTGAACATCAGCAGGAGAACTGGATGGATGCTTGGGTGGGCGGGAACCTTCCAGTTTCCTGATCTTCGTTGCCCTGGCGTCCAGCAGCTGAGCCTGGCGTTCTAGCTTCTGCTCGTACTCGAGTTTGTCGGCGTCCATCTTGCGTAGCGCGGCGTCCAGCTCGGCCTGCGGCCACAAGAAAGGAAATAGATTCTGCTCAGCACAACAAACGTGATCAGGTTCCACTCTGACCCCTCCCCTTGCTGCTTTGCATACAGTAAGAATAAAAGTGGGCGGGTGTGTTTGCTCCACCTTGTAGCCTTGGCTGATCCGGCTCTCCGTGCTCAGGAGGCTCCGGGTCTTTTCCAGCTCCTGGATGGTTTCGGCGTGAGCGGCTCGCAGCTCCTTAATGGCGTTTTCCATGCTGGTGCCGCCCGTTTCCTCCTCCGCCTCCCTCAGGAAGTCCAGATCTCCACTCCTCTGGGATTTACGTGTCTGATAGACGATGATGTTACAGACAAAAGGCGAGACGTGAGACTGAATCTGGGCTGTGTATGATTGCAGTAACGACGGCAGCGGCGTGTGACGGGCACTCACTTTGACGAGCAGCAGCGCCTCGGTGAGTTCGGCCACGTCGTAGTCGCTCCCCTGTGAAGAGCACGGTGATGTCACACACACCAAACCTGCAGCAGGCGAGAGGATTTGATTCATCTGCTCACCCGACTGTAAAACTTGAGCTGCTCGTTCAGTTCCTCCAGCTGCTGCTTCTGCTGCAGGAACTGCACCTCCAGCTTCTGATTTGCTTCTTTCAGCTTCTCGTTTGTGTCTGAAAAACAATCAGAGGGAGGAAATCGGTCGCCACGTTCACCCTCGGCGCTCTCACGGGACACGGAGCGGTCTTAATGGGCAGGTAGGGGGCGTACCCGTACCTCTCTCGGCCTTGACTTTGTCGAGGATCTCGTTTTTGTCGACGAGGTCGGCCTTGAGCGCCGTCTCCAGCTGAGAGATCTGAAGCTTCAGCCGCTGCTCCTGAAGCTGCCATTTCTCCTGCTGAGAGACGTCAAAGGCGCTGCAACGAAAGGAGGAGGTGACGGAGGTCAACCTGGGCCAGGTAAGACTGAAACGTTCATGGACAAACGGCCCTCACAGCGCCGCGGCGTGTCTTCGCCTCCTTCTGCTCACCTGTTCAGCAGCTTCTCGTTGCTGTCCTTCAGCAGGTCTCTGTCCTGCTCCAGCTCGCCGATCCTCTCCTGCAGCTGAACGCACACACAGGCAGGTGAGCCACCACACCTGCACAGCAGCACACCCCTACAGCGGACTCGGGCTCACCTGCTCCATCCTCGTCCTGGAGACGCTGGCACTCTGCAGCTGCTTCTCCAGCTCCAAGCGCTTCAGCCGCTCGTTTTTCAGATCCGCCGACAGCTCGTCCACCTTCGCCATCGCCGCTTCATGACTGAGCTTAAGCGTCTGCTGACTCTGCAAAACAAACGCCGCCGCTGTTAGCTCGCTCTGTGTACACACCTGACACCTGGTCTTGTTGATCTCGTCAGGCCAGCTGTGTCTGCAGATGTGTGTCAGTGCCATAAGGTGGAATTATAAACGGGAGGTTAGTCACATGATCTTTGAGCTCATCATATCCAGCTCTGGTGTTTCGTCCCTACTCATCTGCATGATTCACAGTTTAAAACAATGCTGTGCACTGAATCAAGCCCCTCCCCTCTTAAGAAATCTTTCTCCTGATTGGCTGCAGAGGGATTTGATTGCGCTTGAAGTCACAGCGTTGCATAGAAAAGTGCGATAATTTGTTCTCTCACAGACAGAGAAGATCAGTAGTGATTACTGGATGTTGATCTTGGTGCTGCAGGGTTTCAGGTGGGGGAGGAAGAGGAGGAGGCCAGGAAACGTCTCACCTCCTGCAGCTGCAGATATCGCCCCTCCAGCTCGGCCACGGTGTTGGATCTCACCGCCAGCTGCTTCTGCAGTTTGATCAGCGTCACGTTGCTGTTGACGTGCGTCCTGACAGGAAAAAACAAAGATTCATCCACAACCTCGACCTCGAGCACAGCTTTGAGTGAAGAGGTGACCACAGAAAGCGATTATTGTGAATGACAGACGCCTCGCCACAGCACGAGCTCATCTTCTGCCCTGATACGGTGAAAGCTGTTGGACTGAAACCGTGAGAAACAGGCTCTGGTGCTCCCCTCCAACAAAAACCTGAGACCAAAATATTCTCACTGGTTTTATTTAGATGGATTTTCATTTACTCAAACATAAACGACATTTTTGATGAAATAACAGGAAACATCAGAACGAGGCGCTGCTCAGCTTTACGGAAGGCTTCGTATTTAAAACCAGCAGCTCGTACCTCAGTTTGGAGCTCTGCTCCTGCCGGACCTGCAGGAGTCTCTCTTCATACTCGGCCTCCTTCCTCCTCAGCTCCTCCCTCAGCAGCTCCGATGCACCTTCCAGC
This sequence comes from Copadichromis virginalis, assembly GCF_057382275.1. Lineage (NCBI taxonomy): Eukaryota > Metazoa > Chordata > Actinopteri > Cichliformes > Cichlidae > Copadichromis > Copadichromis virginalis. Next base: position 70,037,586 of record NC_140624.1, read on the forward strand.
TCCTCCATGCGGCTCCGCTGGGACTCGATCACATTCTCTCTGCGACACAAACATGGCGCGTCACAATCAATGAGCTTCTGAAAATGAGGGACTGTGTGTGTCACGACCTTATTTAAACCCTCCAGCTAAAGCTGCGAGTCTGCACTTCACTCACAGCGTGAATCCAGTAAAGAACTACAAAAACTGTCATTTATAAATCCTCAGAAGGAAGCTCTGTGGAGCCTTAGTTACTCTTATCTTCCTGTTTCAGTGCCGATGCCAGCTAGGAGGACACGGTAAATATTTGTGAGGAGTTTCAATGACTGATGTAAAATACCACCTTTAATAATATCCTTAATATCCAGGATATGTACTGTGTCCACCGAAAACCTGTTTAAACACCATGAAACTGTTTGACCCTATTAACAGCAAAGACCTGGAGGACATCTTAGGTCAACTGAACTCCTCCTCCTGCTGTTTAGATGTCCTGCCAACAAGTTTTTTCAAAAAGGTCTCAAAGACTTTAGAGTCAGACCTGTTACAGATCGTCAACTTTTCTTTATTATCAGGTGTGTTTCCAGAACCACTAAAAACTGCTGTAATCAAACCTATACTGAAAAAGGACAATCTTGACAAGACACAAATGAACAACTACAGGCCGATCTCAAATCTCCCGTTTTTAAGTAAGATCATTGAAAAAGCAGTTTCTCAACAGCTCAGTTACTTCTTAAAACAGAATAATTGCTACGATGCCTTCCAGTCAGGTTTTAGACAGAACCACAGCACTGAAACCGCTCTGACCAAAGTGTTTAATGACATATGTCTGAATACAGACAGTGGAAAAATGTCAGTCCTAGTTTTACTGGATCTCAGTGCAGCATTTGATACAGTTGACCACAACATATTACTCAAACGACTGGAGAACTGGGCAGGTCTTTCAGGAACTGTACTAAACTGGTTCAAAACATACTTAGAAAACAGGAAATACTTTTGTTACGATTCGATGTTGTCAGTGTTTTGTTTTAGGCATGACTGTTATGCGTTTCCTGTTTTACTTTGAAGGTCTGTCTTATCTCAGTGTGTTCAGTTTACGCTTCCTTGTCTCGTCAGTTCTGATTTGCCCCAGCTGTGTTTCCCTCCTGTTGTCTATTCCCTGATTACTCCCTCTATGTATTTAAGCCCTGTGTTTCAGTTTGTCATGGTCTTGATTTCCCCCTGTGTTGTAAATAGTTTGTTGTATATACAGTGGGGCAAAAAAGTATTTAGTCAGCCACCGATTGTGCAAGTTCCCCCACCTAAAATGATGACAGAGGTCAGTAATTTGCACCAGAGGTACACTTCAACTGTGAGAGACAGAATGTGAAAAAAAAAATCCATGAATCCACATGGTAGGATTTGTAAAGAATTTATTGGTAAATCAGGGTGGAAAATAAGTATTTGGTCAATAACAAAAATACAACTCAATACTTTGTAACATAACCTTTGTTGGCAATAACAGAGGTCAAAGGTTTACTATAGGTCTTTACCAGGTTTGCACACACAGTAGCTGGTATTTTGGCCCATTCCTCCATGCAGATCTTCTCGAGAGCAGTGATGTTTTGGGGCTGTCGCCGAGCAACACGGACTTTCAACTCCCGCCACAGATTTTCTATGGGGTTGAGGTCTGGAGACTGGCTAGGCCACTCCAGGACTTTCAAATGCTTCTTACGGAGCCACTCCTTTGTTGCCCGGGCGGTGTGTTTTGGATCATTGTCATGTTGGAAGACCCAGCCTCGTTTCATCTTCAAAGTTCTCACTGATGGAAGGAGGTTTTGGCTCAAAATCTCACGATACATGGCCCCATTCATTCTGTCCTTAACACGGATCAGTCGTCCTGTCCCCTTGGCAGAAAAACAGCCCCATAGCATGATGTTTCCACCCCCATGCTTCACAGTAGGTATGGTGTTCTTGGGATGCAACTCAGTATTCTTCTTCCTCCAAACACGACGAGTTGAGTTTATACCAAAAAGTTCTACTTTGGTTTCATCTGACCACATGACATTCTCCCAATCCTCTGCTGTATCATCCATGTGCTCTCTGGCAAACTTCAGACGGGCCTGGACATGCACTGGCTTCAGCAGCGGAACACGTCTGGCACTGCGGGATTTGATTCCCTGCCGTTGTAGTGTGTTACTGATGGTGACCTTTGTTACTTTGGTCCCAGCTCTCTGCAGGTCATTCACCAGGTCCCCCCGTGTGGTTCTGGGATCTTTGCTCACCGTTCTCATCATCATTTTGACCCCACGGGATGAGATCTTGCGTGGAGCCCCAGATCGAGGGAGATTATCAGTGGTCTTGTATGTCTTCCATTTTCTGATGATTGCTCCCACAGTTGATTTTTTCACACCAAGCTGCTTGCCTATTGTAGATTCACTCTTCCCAGTCTGGTGCAGGTCTACAATACTTTTCCTGGTGTCCTTCGAAAGCTCTTTGGTCTTGGCCATGGCGGAGTTTGGAGTCTGACTGTTTGAGGCTGTGGACAGGTGTCTTTTATACAGATGATGAGTTCAAACAGGTGCCATTCATACAGGTAACGAGTGGGGGACAGAAAAGCTTCTTACAGAAGACGTTACAGGTCTGTGAGAGCCAGAGATTTTCCTTGTTTGAGGTGACCAAATACTTATTTTCCACCCTAATTTACGAATAAATTCTTTACAAATCCTACCATGTGGATTCATGGATTTTTTTTCACATTCTGTCTCTCACAGTTGAAGTGTACCTCTGGTGCAAATTACTGACCTCTGTCATCATTTTAAGTGGGGGAACTTGCACAATCGGTGGCTGACTAAATACTTTTTTTGCCCCACTGTAGATGTAAATAGTTGTTGATACTGTTTTTACTCGGTAGGGGTGAGAAGCCATTTTTCTTTGGGAACCTTTTCTCCTGTTTTTGGTTAGGGAGGCAGGTAAGACACCTGTAATTTTTGTTTGGGGTTTTCTGTGAAGGTAAGCCAGCTGCATTTCATTTCTAGAGTTTTTGTTTGTTGTTTTGGCCATGCTCACCCTGATGCCTGCTACCTTTTGGGACTCAAACTGACTGGCTGTTGTGAAATCCGTGGTAGCTGTTTTTTGTTGGTTCGTCCTCCTTAAGAGCAGGGAGTGGGGGGGCATTTTTCCTTATTTTTATTTTCCTTATGTCGCACGCCGGTTCCCTGGGCTGGGGTGTAACACTTTCTATCAATAGGTAACTTCACATCTGAGCAGACAAGTATCACATGTGGAGTTCCCCAAGGTTCCATCTTGGGACCCCCTCTGTTTAACATCTACATGCTCCCACTGGCACAGATTATAAACAACAACAAAATAAACTATCACAGCTATGCAGATGACACACAAATATATATCACAATGTCACCAGGAGACCGAGGCCCTGTACAGGCTCTTGGTAAATGCATTGAGGAAATTAATGACTGGTTGTGCCACAATTTTCTCCAGCTAAACAAAAACAAAACTGAGGTAATAGTCTTTGGCGCCAAAGAAAAACGATTACAGGTCACCAGAGAACTTCAATCTATACATCTAAAAACCACAAACCAGGCGAGAAATTTGGGTGTAGTGATGGATGCAGACCTAAACTTAGAAAAACACATTAAGACAATAACAAAGTCAGCTTACTATCACCTCAAGAATATTTCTAGGATAAAAGATCTGATGTCTCAACAGGACCTGGAAAAACTAGTCCATGCATTCATCTTTAGTAGGCTTGATTACTGTGACAGCATCTTTACAGGTCTACCTAAAAAATCAGTCAGACAACTACAGCTCATTCAGAACTCTTCTGCTCGAGTCCTCACTAAGACCAAAAAAGTGGACCACATCAGTCCAGCTCTGAGGTCCTTACACTGGCTGCCTGTCCGTCAGAGGATAGACTTTAAAGTTCTGATGCTGGTCTATAAAGCTCTGAATGGTTTAGGACCAAAATACTAGAGATGGACCGATCCGATATTACGTATCGGTATCGGTCCGATACTGACCTAAATTACTGGATCGGATATCGGAGAAAAATAAAAAATGTAATCCGATCCATTAAATATCACGAAAGCACCTCACAAAACTTGCAACACGCCGTAACTCACCTCAGAACGTTAGCACGTCGGAGCAGTATGCATCACGTGATAGAGCGGCTGTGGCATGCGGGACCTGTCGGTGGTCTGGATAGCATGTGGAGCTTCGCTAGCAACCCGGCATTTCATCTCCGACAAAGTTATCCCCGAGAGAAGTAAAGCAAGTGTGTAAGTCCATCTCTGAATGTTTGTAAAGCATTCCTGCGTTAAGCTTAACAAACGATATATGGAGCGACTGCCTCTCCTGCTGCTACTTCAATCATAAAACTGATCAATGATCAGCTGATCGTCTCTCTTCTTTGCTTTTGGTCCACTTTGCACCAGAAAGAGGAAACCAGCGGCTGAACAACAGCAGCACGTTTAAGCTTGATCAGCTGTTGTTAGAATTTATTTAATATTACTTTCTACTCGAGGATCTTTTTCTACGTAGCTGACGGCTGGTAACTGTGCAGGGGCGGATCTAGCAAAGTTTAGCCAGGGGGGCCGATAGGGCATGAACAGGGAAAAGGGGGCACAAAGACATACTTTTCTTTCTTATTCTCATTTAAAATGTCGAGCTTTTAATAAATAATTATCTGACACCCAAAGTTTTAATTTGATGTAAAATGAATAGAAGTCAATTACTGTATATAGTGACTATTAAGTCTAATATATATACCCTAGTAAGCTATAGTACTTTTTCCTTTGGGAAGGTACCATCTGTGCAGTCTGCAATTTTGTTGAAGAAAGATGTTGAATCTATTTAATATTTCTTGAAAAATAATTGATTTCTGTGCATTTTTTTTTTTCACACTGCATCAAATTAAGGTTGATTACGTCGATTAAGCATCATGAGGTGGAGCGTGAGGGGTGGTTCCCTATTTTTTATTTATTTATTGTTGTTGCTGGGAGTTGGAACCCTATTAGTTAGGTTGCTTAATATTTACGCTAAGTACTCTTTAAAATACCAGAATAGGGAGGATGGTGTAGGTTCAAGTTTATTAGATTGATCAGTATTGCTGAACTATGAAATATTTTTTTTGTATACAGGTATAACAGAATAGCTTTAGTGTAGTTGTTGTTTTAAACTTGAGTATGAACTTATACAAAATGCAGCAAGATATTTAAAAAACAGTTTTGTTGATTAAAACACACTATATCGGATTCATATCGGTATCGGCAGATATCCAAATTTATGATATCGGTATCGAACATAAAAAAGTGGTATCGTGCCATCTCTACAAAATACATCAGTGACCTCCTGACCCAGTATGAACCTTCCAGATCCCTCAGGTCATCTGGATCCGGTCTTTTATCAGTTCCCAGAGTCAGAACCAGACACGGAGAAGCTGCATTCAGCTTTTATGCTCCTTATATCTGGAACAAACTCCCAGAAAGCCTCAGATCAGCTGAAACACTCAGTTTATTTAAATCCAGGCTGAAGACTCACCTGTTCTCAGCTGCATTTGAATAAAGCACCAAATCCACACTTTAAGCTTAAATTTCAAAACTTACACTAACTACTGATTTTATCTGTTTTGATTTTATCTGTTTTGATTTTATCTGTTTTGATTTTATATACTGTTTCGTTCGTTTGTTTGTTTGTTTGTTAATTAGTTAGTTTGTTTGATTGTTTTAATCAATTTTAAATCATGCTTTTTATTTGTTTTTGTTTCTAATGTCTCTGTAAAGCACTTTGAATCACCTTGTTGTTGAATTGTGCTATACAAATAAACTTGCCTTGCCTTGCCTTAAATAAGCTCAGGATGACTCATAGGTAAGGACGGGAATTAAGAACTGGTTCTTGTAGAGAAGTGGTTCCCAGTAGTCCAGCTGTATGGAATTGTTAGTCTGTTTGCCGATCGATCCTGCTTATGGAGTCTTGTGCTCGTGCATCCAGAAACAGCTCCATCATGCTGCTGACACAACTTCATGCACCTGCACAGACAGCATGCTAACGCTAAGCCAGCCAAGAACCCGGAGTGATATCCTGCTTAGAGGTGTTTTTGAGCCAGAATCGATCACTAACATCTCACTGATTCCCATTCCTACTCACAGGTTGCGGATCTCTGATCTGGCCTCCTCCAGCAGACTGTGCCCATAGCGAGGCAGCAGGCCAGTCGGAGGTCGTCCTCCTCCCTCCAAACTCCTCGTACCTGCAGGAGATGAATTCACAGAGGGAAGATGGTAAAAGTTAAACAGAGAGAAAGAAAACACGCAGTTCGTGGAGCGTGATGGCAGAGAAGCTCTGGAGACGCCGCAGAACTCACTTTTAGGTCGTATTAAAGACGGAGACGACATGTCGTCTCTGAACTTCTTCAACCCCGTGTTGACTCGCGGCTGGATGCGGTCGTACGGCGTCGGCCTCTGGCTCTGACGATTGATGAGTTGATGCTTTGCCACCAGGAGGCGCTGTTTCAGCCCTTCGTTTTCGGCCTGCAGGGCCCGGACCTTCTCGTGGAGCTCCTCCATCATCTCCTCCATCTCCACGTCTCGGACCCTGGAGGATGGGGCTGTCCCTGCTGCCAGCTGCTCCATGCGGTCACGGTTGTTCATCAGCCTCTTCAGCTTTGTGCTCAGTCTGCAGAGAGACAGTTAAATTAAATGGTATATTGTTAGACACATTAAGGATTCTGGAGCTTTTTGTGTGGAAAAATATTATTGAGGAAATAAACGTGTTCTCTTTAAAGACGTGCTTTTGTTCAGTGATAAAAACGCCCCGGGCATATGGGAGAAGCCTCACTTCTTGATTAGATCATCCCGTTTGTGGCTGTGCTGTTTGAGCTGCAGCGTCTCCTCCTGCAGCCGCAGGAAGCGGTCCTCCAGCTCCTCCCGGGACACACGCGAGATGTCCAGTCGCGCACGGGCGTGCTGATAGGTCGACGACTCTGTGAGCAGAAATCAACAAATTAGCAGGTGAACAAACTGTACCACATAAAACAGAGCACTGGATTTAACCTAAAATGTAGGTTAGAATTCAACGTTTTAGTCATGCAACTGTCTGCTGGTACGTGGAGGACTCTGAAACAGCCTGATGAGTGTGGACACACCTGGTGGAGCCGGTGTGAGTCTGGAGAGGTCCACCGTGACGTCCTTGACCGGCACATCTGCTGCCGTCTCATCCCGGAGGGTTGACATGTTTCAGCCTGGACAGAAGATTCAACCGTCGGTGGCGGTTACAGACAGCTTTACGCCTTTTATAATTCATCTCTGAAGATCAATCTCTCAGTGAGGTTAAAAACACAATCGGCACAATGAATAAAAATACTTTACAATGAAAACTTAATCAGCAGCACTTCACTTTAAAGACGCCTCTAATAGCGCGGTGTTAAACGGACTGTTCACCATTTCAAAAGCACCAAAATTCAAACAGCCTAGTGTGTTACATGTATGCCGAACTTAAAACCGGCTAATTCCGATGTTTCCGAGTCTTCGACGATAATTACGAAGCCACATTTAACGCTACTTTCGACCGTGAACATTAAAACGTATAGAATTTAAAGGTAGTCTGGTACCGAGCGATGATTTAACAAAGCAGCGTTATCTTTGACCAATGGGACACACCATATTAATATCAGGTAAATAAATTAAAATATATATTATGCGTACGTGGATGTATTTCACTGAAAAGCTCTGAATCTATGGTGTTTTTTTCCGCATTAGCAGCAGTAGCTAACGAGCTAGCGGAACCGTCTAATTATCAGATTGCGTGTCGCCTCAAACGCTCGTGACTCCATATTTACTTCTGACTTGTTTCCGGTCATTTTTCTGGTAACATCTGACGCATTTCTTACCTTTTACAACGACTTTGTTCAGTTTAACTCACGGTTGCTACTGAAAACATAAACGCTCATCACGTCGTTATGGTACAACAGCGCACGCGCTGTGCGAAGAGCCTTCTGGGAGTTGTATTTTTTGTTCCTCTTTTTTAGCAGTCAAAGGCTTTCCTAGCTTATATTTCCCTCTAGAATATGACACAGTATAAACCACCAGTGATTAAATGCTCTTAAAGCTGTTTCGAGTTTAATAAGAAGGACTTTTGTGTGTGAACGTGTCTGTTTCCTGCTGATTTTCATGCAGAAACCCTCTCTCCTGTCTGTCAGCTGTATCTCTGACTCTGGGCCAATTTGGGGACTTTGTCTGACCTGACTTTACATGTTAGCGTATTTATGAGCAGTGTGGCTCACTGCTGCACACACATCTGCGGGGATTTGATAGGCGTGCTGTCAGACGCATGCCTTTCATGAACTGGCGATGGATCTAATTTAGCACCCTGAGATGAGCGTCGGCAGGCCAGGATAAGCTCAGTCGGCATGGCAGTGTTCGCTGGGCCGTGACAGTCTCCCATCACTGCTGCTGCTTCTTCCAGGCATAACCTTTGAACCCTCCTCCCCGCAAACACACCTTCCCCCGTGTGTTCGGCCTGCGGCAAGCAGGCGCGGATCTGTCAGCGAGTCAGCCTGTCGTTGAAATCTATGATGCCTGCTGGCTTCTTGTTCAACAGGCCGTGCCCACGTTGGTGCAACAACTGTCAAGCACATGATCAGATGAGCATGGAGGCCCGTCTTAGCCTCCTATTGTAATATAGGCAGATTTTCCCTCAAACATCCAGCAGTCATGGCTTTTATTCAACTGGAGCCACGGGGGGGAGGTCAAAGTCTGTTACTGTCAGGCACTGAAAGGAGAGGCCAGATCAGCCGCCTACTGTAAATCTGCTTCTTCTTTCAGCTGCTGCATTCATAGCTCCACTGCACAGCGGATCATCTGCCTCCATCTCCTCCTATCCCAGCATCCTCCTCCGTCTGAGCTCTTCTCCTCCTGCCTGGCAGCTTCATCTTCATCCTTTTTTATCAGTAATAGTCCCTGCACCCACCTCCTCTCACTGATCTGCATCGTCGTTATCATACGATCCTGTGACTGTCCCAGATGTGACACTAGATGGCAGCTGGTTAACGTGTGAGCAGCTGAGGATCCTCCACCGGTCACAGTAATGATGACGGCAGTGAGCCTCTGTGAGGACAAATCACTCGGCTAATCTGATGACACAGATGAAGTCGCAGCCTCTTTAACAACCAGCTCAGAATTTAATGGGGAGTTATGTGGTTCAGACAAAACGTGAGGGAAAGAAAGAGAGAGACCTCTGAGTGCTCAACATACAGAAGATGCATAATTATGTGTCTGAAACAGGGGTGGGCAATCTCACCTTGGGTCAACACACCTGAATCACATGATTAGTTCCTTACCAGGCCTCTGGAGAACTTCAGGACATGTTGAGGAGCTAATTTAGCCATTTAAACCAGCTGTGTTGGTTCGAGGACACATCTAAAACCTGCAGGGACACCGCCCCTCGTGGACTGAGATTGCCCACCCCTGGTCTAAAAGCACGAAGACAGGAAACAGAGCTGGGCAGTAAAACTGCTGCAGGATGACTTTGATACTGAGCAGCCTGTAGAAAAATGTTTGGAAGAAGGTGGGACTGAAAATCTGACAGAAAAACAGTAAAAACTGAAAATAGATGCAGAAAAATGTTTCAGATTAACAACATGTTAGCTGCTGTTGGTCACCACAATTCGCATATTAATGATCAAAGAACTGAGCTCACAGTTCATTCAGTGGTGCTGGTTTCAGTTATTGTGCAGATGTTTACAAGGTTGGAGACCTGCAGTCAGCTGACACTGAAGAAGTCACCTGATGATGATGAAACTGAAAACATCCAGATGAACAGGATCAACTTTCTGGGATTTCCTGACCTGGATGACTGAGCACGCGTGAGACAGTAGTCTGGATATTATAGAGCTATTTCTTATACTCTGTGAACTTTGTAACATATAGTTTTATTTCATTTAGTTCAGTGTGTTACTGTCTGATGTAAATTATTGTTCTAATGAATAAACGGTGGTAATCCTGCAACAGTGTAAACGAACAGACGCTACAAATACTGTAAATATGAACAGAGTAATTACAGTAACTGAAAATACAGCTTTATGCTGATGATATATTTTGCTGTAAAAAGTTTGTGCAGTAACTTGTTTAAAGTAACCGACTGTGTTACCTGTGCAGAGTGCACGATCATCCTCCCCACATACTGTTCGTCATGGAGCACATCACTGACTCGCTGTCAGTGTTCCTGTTCCAGGAATGAAGGAGAACTCCTTTGATGCCTGCTGTGAGTAAAGCTGCTTTAGTGGCCTCGCTCTGGCCCCCGAGCCATACATTTAGCACCTCTGGTCTGAATGTCATAACTAGTAAAAACCCAGAGACTTGTTCAGAACCAAAACTTCGTCTCAGTTTAATTAGTTTTATTTCCACAGCTTCACACAAAGAAACCTGTTGTTTGATTGACTGTCATGTGATCAGCAGTTTGTTCTGGACTCGGTTTGAGGAGAAAGCAAGAGGAGCGTCTGGGATCTGACGCAAACATCGTGTCAGGAATTGAACACACCTTCTGTTTATCTTCCATTATAAGTAAAGTTATTGAGACGAACCTGACATGCTCGGGGTGTACGAGTCACCTTTGGAGCCATCACAGGACGTGCATGTGCAGGACTTCCTGTTTGGGAGCAGAACTGTTCTGCTTTTTGCAGAATTTGAACTATTTCTCTTGTTTTCAGTTAAAACGTCAGAGCGCAGGGAGCAGCTGGTGACGAGTCCGCAAACATGAAACCGCAGACAGCACGGCGCTCATCCTGATAACTCATCACACAGTTATGTTTTTGGTACTCAGCGTGTTTAAATACCTGAATTAGACGCCCGAGCCACATTTTCCTAATATGTACAACATCAGGGAGCAAAATAGTTTCCACGTTGTGTTTGTCCTCTCGTCAGTAAAATATCAGGAAGTTTAGTTTTTTAGTTTTCCTCAGTCCAAGCTCACTCTCGCTGACAGCGTTTCCTGTGGTGCTGACAGCTGCTCACTACTGGTCCGAGAGCAGCAGGAGCAGTAATCAGAGTATTTCGTTAGTAATCAGAGTAGTTGATGGAGCTGGTTGTTGGTTGGATAAAGAACACTTCATTTGCAGTGTGAATGTGTCCTCCGAGCAGAGGACATGTGACCTTGTGTGTCGGGGGTCACGCCTCGGGCGCCGCCGCCGCTCTGACAGACGTGTAAACAGGTGCGGCCGTTGTTGCAGCGACAGCTGATCTCAGTTGGCACCTGAGCCGAGCCAATTAAAGCCGAGCCAGCTGGGGCGGCCCTCTGTGACTGTACGGCAGCACGTTTGGGCCGCTGCGCCGAGGCCTCCTGACGTCGTTAACGTGGGCGGAGACAGCAGCGGGAGAGGAGGAAGTGGCTCGGGAGAGACGAGGGGAGATTTATGGTAATGAGATGAGCTGCAGGGATCCAGCATTGGTCACAATCAGACGGCGAGTCCGAACATTTTTCCACCTCAGGATCAGAACAGCTGGAGACAAAAACGATACCTGTTCAGGTTAAAGGCGGAGCTCTCTTCAGCGTGTTTCCATAACATGCCGTCATGTGTTCCGAATGGTGAAGTAGGGAGAATGAAGCAGTTCCTTCCTGCTGCTGTTAGTGGTTTGGTGTGGCTATGAGAGGGAGGCTGTTGGAGCAAGCACCACCTCCACCTCCACCCACTGTGCAGAAGCAGCGGTCCAGGCTGATGGCAGCTCCTGCCTCAGGTTCCTGGGGCCTGCAGTCTCCCGCTCCGGCCCTCACACCTGCCTGCTGAGCGTGGACAGTCTCCACTGACGTCTGTAAGACCGAAGCCTCGTTAAAATAACACGAATACATCACCTCACCAATCACAGCGTTGTGTAGATGCTTTGTGGTCTGGATGGTTATTGATGCCTCAGGTGCTCGAGCCGGTTACTCCTGACTTCCTCTCTGAATCCTGCTCGACCTCTCGACGGTCAGATTTGCAAGTTTCTCTGTGACAGCAGCTGTCAATGAGTAAGTTGGGGCCATCTTCCTGATGTACTCGTGGATGCTCGTTGTCTCATCCTGGACTGTGGTGCTGACACTCACCAGTCCCCGGCCTCCTTCTGCTTCGCGTACAGTCTCAGGGTGCTGGACTTGGGGTGAAACCCTCCATGCATGGTCAGGAGCTTCCTGGTCTTGATGTCAGTGGCTTCTATCTCCTCCTTTGGCCAAATTATTATCCCAGCAGGGTACCTGATCAGGGGCAGGGCGTAGCCCGCATCTTGTTCTTACTCTTCAGCTGACTCCTCAGGACTTGGGTTAGCTCTGTGTTAAAATCATCCGAACTGAATTCACACTTTCACACTGATGTGGTCTGTCAGGGTTTTCTCCTGCGAGACTCTGGATTTCCCATGAACCGCCTGACCCCGCTGCGTGTCTGTCGGCGCCCTGCCACCCCACTGTGTCAGATTTTGGGTGTAAATCCACAGAAACCTGCAGGATGGACTCAGTAAATCCTGCCATTAAGGCTGGCTCGCCCTGCCATCTGGCTCTTGGAACATGTGACCCTCACAGTGTTTGTCTTTAATTATGCCGCCGTGACTCAGCCGACCTCGGCTAACTACATGTAATCAGCTCAGATTTGACTAATGGGCAGAGTTTGATGAGCCCCAGGCTCGCTCGTCTCGACCCGGCTGTTTCTAAGCCCTCGCTGGAAGACCCCAAGTTCATTTGGACCGAAGCACAACAGCCAGTCGGGGAATGTTTTCCTTCCAAAATAAAACCGATAGCTGGAGTCAGTTTCACACCTCACTAACATAAATGTGTAGCTAGTCTTTATTAGTTCTGTCTCTACAGAAGAGAAGATGAATCATTACACAGTTTCTTAAAGCTGCACGCTCTCTGATGTCCAGCAGGGGGCGACTGGTCTGACTCCTCAGAGAGGAGCAGGAAGCAGGTCCACAGTCACTTCCTCTTTAGATTCACCGAGCTGAGCCAGAGCACCGAACAGTCCTTCACACGCTAAGACCCTGAGACTCTCAGGACCACCTCTGAGCTGTCACCCATCTACCTGTAAACCTCCACACGCTACAGTTACGGGTCATCGGGACGCACAGAGGTTTGTCTCGTCTGTCAGTCTGTGAAGCTGCCAAAGGAGCGTGAACACCACATCATGTCAGTCTGAGGCTGTTGGAGGGAGTCGCAGAGACGTTTGCAGCTACCGCCTGTTCAGACCCCGGCAGCAGAACGCTTTTAGCGTGTTTAAAGAACACGCCGAACACGTTTTCGAGTCCTTCCACTTTTGTGGCTCGTTGATCTGCTGGTTCTTTGCTCTGCGCTCGAGCGCTCACCTGGCCCCCAAAATGGAAGCTAGGTGAGATTTTAACACGATGGCGTCTGACAGCATCACAGACGGCGCTGGGCGACTTGTGGAGAAGACAGCGCCTTGGATCACGGGAGATAAATCACGCGAGATCACGCTCTGAGAGCGCATGTCGCTTCCTCCCAAAAACACGGCAGACGTTTTGTCATCTCGGCGAGTTTCTAGGAAAATGTTTGAAGTCTGAGGCGAGGTCGGCAGGTCGCTCCTCTGAACCATCATCTTCTTTAAAGCATGCAGTCAGATGCCTCAAAGACAGCGAGCGGTGACGTCTAATCCGAGCCTCTGGGGATCACGCGCGCCTGTTTTAAAGAAGACGAGGGTGTCAATTAAGAAGAAAAAAACTTCAAAACGGAGGCGATTAAACTTTGAAATCTTTAAAATGCTCCCTGCTGAATTGTCTTCTGTGAGGTCGTCGGAGCGCACGGCTCCGCTCCGCAGCGCATGGCGAGGCCAGACAAGTGGTATTTATTTACTCTGCCCGGGCTGTCAGCGTTTCTGTCACGCTGCTTTTAAAGAGCTCGCCGTGACACGTCCCGTCAGCTCTGCGTCGACGGGACGCTCGGCAGAGACGATACCGACAGCTGTAATTATATCTCTGTCGACTTCCAAACCGTTTCCTGACGCTGCTGGACCAACAAAGGCCGCCTTCACACGGATGTTTCTACAGTCAGAGGCACGAAGGCTTCATTTAAGGAGACGATAACGAGCCGTCACGTCCTCCACCCTCCTCTTCGTAACCTTCAATTACAAACTGAGAGCCACCGAGGTCTCGCCAAAAACCGCACACACACCGTCTTTATTATAATAATTACAAACGGCGCTGCTGTCATATCAGAGACGAAGCTTCCTCCGTGCGTGGCACCGATCTCCAACACGAAGCAGATTAAAGCAGAAATCGCAGCACATGCAGGACGGCGCCGAGTGTTTGGGTCCTCCGTACGAAAAGAGAGAGACGAACAGAGTCACAGTATTTTATTTATGTGTGTTCGTTATCTCCACGCAGTGGGAACAGGAAGTGATACATTTGTCTGATGACCAATTAGAGTCTAGGTCCACCAACAGGAAACGCCTCTGCACCTGGATGTGCGTGCAGGTGTGTGAGCCTGTGTCAAACTGTCCAACATGGCGGGTGCGACTACAGTGACCTGGTGGTTACCTTAAAGCCATCCGCTCGTGTTTTCAGGTTAACCACAGCTGTCAGGGGGAGGAGTCACACGCCTCAGTAGAGAGTAAACAGGTGGGAATAGAGGTGTGGTCTTTGTTACCTGCCATCATTTTTTTGTTCTGCTGACAATGTCGCATCGTTTCGTGAGTCTAACAGGGCGTCACTCTCTGATAAGCATCGCTCATTTACTCACCGCCCGCGGGCCGGCTTCCTTAGCCCCGGGTTCGCTCGGCTGTCGCTGGTCACTTAGATCAATATGAGCTTTCATGATGGAGTCCAGCGCTGTTTGGAGCGAGTCGCTCCAAACAGCGCTGCGGTTTCCTGTAGTCTTTGAGAACACGTCGTTTAATCTCAACACAAACATCTTTGTTTGAATCTTTGCTGGAAACATGCAGCGCACACATCAGCACGAGATTCAGGAAGACGTTTCAGATTCAGATCCGCTCACATCATTTCACATCCATGTGTCTGTCACGCCCCTGTAACAGAAACAACTCTGACCTCTGACCTCTGAAACTCGCCTTTCTTTTCTCCTGACTCACAGACCCGCCCCCCTCTGTAGAGGACACCTCCCGCTCTGATGCCACAGCTTTCACTCAGAGGTTGAACATTAGTCTTAAATAACTGTGAGTTTAGCGTTCAGTGCGTGGGTGGAGTCTCTGTCGCTAACACGCCATTCAGCGTCTCTGCAGAAAGAAGTGATGCTTTATTTGCAGCACAGCGAGCGCGGCTCACACGGAGCTGAAGGTGCGGGTAAATGCAGATTCAGACGTCGTCGTGTGACCATGCGTGCTGTAAATACCCTGTCAGCTGTCACGTGGCCCCTACTTGGCCACCCTCCCAACTTTAGCTGTCCTCCAAATTGCTGTTGACACCGTGGAGAGGCGTCTCATATCAATCTGTAATGGCTTCTGATGACAAACTCCATGGTTGGAGGACCGTGTAATCTCCCGCAATTAATTACAGCGCGCGGGGCTTTCCAGCCCATCGAGCGGCACCCGCTAAACGGCTGAGCTGAGGCAGATGCTGTGTGTGTGTCCTCAGAAAACATCTGCACATTCAGCAGTTAATTACCTGCACCAGTTCCCCCAGTCCATCAGTACCAGTTTGCTCCCACAGAGCATCAGCAGTGTCTGAAAATCTGAGGAAGCATCGTTTAAAGGGCCAATTCACACACTTTCTCTGTGATGCCTTTGAGATGAAGGAGGAGAGGAGGAGCTGCTCTAAACCGAACGGATTCAGGCCCGAGGGCGTGGCGTGCAGCGATGTGACGTGGTGCTGACATCAGTGTAAAGATCTCAGACTGAACCGCTGCTCTCCGCCGTCCCTGCGTCTGTCTCAGAAACCGCTGCCAACCCTCCGCCACCTGACGAGTGTCTCCTCCTATCCCAGCATGCTCCTCGGACACGTCCTCCTCCACTACACCCATGAACCTCCTCCTTGTCTCCTCCTGCCTGCAGCTCCACTCTCCCTCCTCTGCACAGAACTGAAAACGTGAGACAGTTATTACAGCGCTGTATTTAGTTTCAGCAAGTTTCCACGGTGGATTTGTGTGTTTCAGTTTTTATTGTTTGAAAATGTCTTTCAGTGAACAATCGGGAAAAATATTTGATAAACATTTTGAGGATGCTTCCTCTGCACTCATCGTTTCAGATTTATTTTCATTTCAGTGAATTCAAATATTTTTTCACATCTATTTGGAGAATATAGTTAGGGCTGGACCAGGTGACCCTGAATCCTCCCTTAGTTATGCTGCAATAGACGTAGGCTGCCGGGGATTCCCATGATGCACTGGGTGTTTGTTCTTCACTCACTATGTGTTAACAGACCTCTCTGCATTGAATCATATCTGTTATTAATCTCTGTCTCTCTTCCACAGCATGTCTTTATCCTGTCTTCCTTCTCTCACCCCAACCAATCACAGCAGATGGCCCCGCCCCTCCCTGAGCCTGGTTCTGCTGGAGGTTTGTTCCTGTTAAAAGGGAGTTTTTCCTTCCCACTGTCGCCAAAGTGCTGCTCATAGGGGCTCATATGATTGTTGGGGGGGTTCTCCGTTTTCTCTGTATTATTGTAGTTCCTTTACAGTATAAAGCTCCTTGAGATGCTATAAAAGTCAAATAAAATACTAAGAACTGTGCAGACATGGTGTGGATGTGGAGCATCGTAGGTGTGGGGGCTCTTGCAGAGAGGGACTGCTCGCTGTGGTCTCTCTGCCACATTTAGCTGCTGTAATCGATCTTTAAACGACGTCCCGTCCTCAGAGGGATCAAACCTGGTTTCTGGAGAGTTACAGTGAATATATGTGCACCATTAAAGAGACACGGTTTGTTAGACTGACAGTAAACGGCTCCGCCAACTGCAGCCCGGGGCGAGAGACTCCGACTCACACAGGAGGAGATGGAGAGCGAGAGGGCGGAGGACCTGGCGGTGTGCCTGATTAGAAGGAGAGCAGTGGAGTGGAAAACTCATTAAACAATGGATAAGCCTCTTAATCAAATCAATAGCTAAAGTAACTCCAACCTGATAACTGTTATCAAAGCGCAAGCAAAGCCGCAGCCTTCTCGCATTTTAATTAGAGGCGAGGAGAGCAAGCTTAACGAGGGGAGGACCGCAGAGAGGGAGGCGAAGGAGCTCAGGAGGAGGCGAGTGGAGGAATGAGGCACTTTATCCCAAACATGAAAAGAGCAGCAGGTTTAAAGGACCAGTTCATCCACATCAGATGCAGAAATACTGCTCAGTAATCGAATTATTCAGATTAGCAGTTAGAGCGCTCCGGTGACTTCTGCGCCTCCACCGAGCTGACAGCTGGTATGAGCTGTGCGGTTTCCTCCCGCTGCTGCGACGATCAGATGCAGCTCTGCAGGCTTTAGAGAGAGGACGCCTTGGTCCTTCCAAACAGCCGTACCTGTTCAGTCTGTCTAATTCTACTGTCATGAACTTTAACATTTAGCCTGCTGACTGAGGCCTGGATGGAGCTCTGGAGTCTGAGCTCAGGGCGGAGATCGCGGCTTCAAAGCCTCGACTTTCACGCTGCTCTTCTCTCTGAATCATTTTGTGTGGGTTGTGTTCTGTAAAGCAGTTTCACCCCGGTTCTTTTTTTATTCCTCAGGCCTCCAGAGACGGCACCGGACTCAGTAAATGGCCTGTATTTGTATAGCGCTTTACACCTCCAGTCATCCACCCATCCACACACTGGTGATGGCAGCTACATGTAGCCACAGCCACCCTGGGGCGCACTGACAGAGGCGAGGCTGCCGGACACTGGCGCCACCGGGCCCTCTGACCACCACCAGTAGGCAACGGGTGAAGTGTCTTGCCCAAGGACACAATGAACCGGCAACCTTCCGATTACAAGGTGTACTCCCAACTCTTGAGCCACGATCGCCCCCAGTAGTCATTTCACAAAACCTTTATTCATCTTCAGTTACGCATGCATCTTCTAGAAGGGGAGACGTGCATGCCGGTGTCCCTCTGCAGAGCTCCACTTCTTTGTTTGTTTCCACCAGTTTTATAGAAGCGACCCATCATAAAACCCTCATGGTGTGTTGTAAACTTTGTGTTTGTGTATGTATACGTGAGCACGTGAGTGCCTGTGTGTGCGCGTACATGTGTGTATGTGTGAGTGCACGTGAGTGACTGTACGTGTGGGTGTGCGTGCGTCTCTGATATGTGACTTCCTGCCGGTGATAAAAGTCCATCTCCCCTCACCCAAGCTACAAAACATACAAAACACAGTTAACATATTACAAGCACTGAGACCCCCACTCTTGTCTTACTTTTACAGCTAAGCATGTGGAGAGTCTCCTGCAAACCTACTTCTTTATTACATTCAGGTACAAGCATCAGCATCCCCCATCTGTAGCTTCCTGTCTCCGTCTTTGACAGGCTGACCCCCGGTGTCCATAAATTCCTCTCAACACACACTCTCAGGCCTACAGCTAAACCAAACTGAAACACACAGACAAATCCTTCCCTATTCCTCTGATCTACTGCTGGACCCTCTCATCTAAGCAAATTTAACACATTATATTCTAACAATTGTTTTCTTGTACTCACAGTTGAAATAAGAAAACCTCCAGAATGAAAAAGTGATAAAAACTGTACCTCCTCTGAGCTCTAAGATCATTTCTTGTCATGATACGGCTGCGTGGCAGGCAGGATGAGGACCCAATCGCAAAACTCACGGACTCAAGGGATGAACTCAAAAGGCAGCTTTATTGCTGACAAGATGACAGGAAAATACAAAACTTAAACTGGGAACAATAAACTAATACTCGGAGAGAGACACAGGGAAATCCACGCAGCATGAGGGAGAACGCGACACAGAACTGAGGAAGACGCAGACATAAATACACAGAGGGTTAACGAGGGACGTGGGAGCACACGGGGAACACAGGTGACACTGATAATCATAACAACACACGGCAGGAGTGAACACCACACTGGCGGGAGACGGGCAAAGTAAAACAGCAAGTACAGAGGTTCAGACAGGAGGAGAGAGAGCACGGGGAGAACACAGACATAACGGACTGGGAAACATGGAACAACCACAAAGGGAGACGAGGGCTCACAGATACACAGAGGGCACACAGGGGGTGAGAGTCACAAAGGGAAAGCACTCAGGGAACAACACAACAGGGCAACTCAGGAAACATGGCCTAAACAGGGAACAAAATACAAACATACAAGAAAACTAAGAACACTGGGCCAACATGGCCCAGGACCATGACATTTCTATCTAAACTTAAATGCTGGTGGTGTTCCTCAGGGTTCAATTCTTGGTCCTTTACAGTTTTAACTCGTGGATGGACGTCCCACGAGTTTTAATTCCATATCTGTTTTAGATCCTCTGAAAAATAAAGAAAAACCAAAAACCCAAGTTCAGACTCCAGATCAGCGGTCTCCAACCTTTTTTGCGCCACGGACCGGTTTATGGCCAACAATATTTTCACGGACCGGCCTTTAAGGTGTCATGGATAAATACAACAAAATAAAACCAGCACCGGTACCGAAAAAAAGAAGATTTATTCATAACACACGTGAAAAGACCCAGGAACACCGAGTAAACGATAAAAACGATAACAAAATAACGCTGGAAACCGATAAAAAAAACCCTGAAAACCAGACATTTCACACCTGAGCCTCAACTCTCGCGGCCCGGTACCGGTCCGAGGCCCGGGGTTGGGGACCGCTGCTCCAGAACACAAAGTTTTTATAGAGGTGCTCACACCTGCTGACGATCAGCTGATCAGTGCTTTGATTATCAGCACCTGAGCAGTGATAAAACATCATGTCTATGATCATGATCACAGACATGATGTGTGTCATGTTATTGACCCGAGCTGCCCTGGAGGTGTATTATATGAGCCTCACCGAGGGTCATTGAATACTCGGATACTTTCTGAGGATAAACTTTGGAAGTATAAACCCAGAACATGAGTATTCCCCGCTCTTTTTATTTTCAACCTCCGATGGTGGCGATTTGCCACCAGAGAGCCGATGCAGAGACGAACCCCTCTCTGCTCTCGGGACACCTTCACCTGAGTCACAGGTGTGAATAAAAAAGCAGCTGATGTTTGTCAGGTGAGCGCTGGAACACGAGAACAGCCCGTCCGGAGCTGTTAACGCGGCTCGCCGGCGCCACTCACTTCCTGTCACCACCTCGGTTGTCTAATTACTCCTCCACCCCTCTCCCGCTGACGGGCAGCTAATATTCGCAGCCCCCCTGTGATGTTGTTACCGGCCGAGTGACAGGGCTGACGACGGCGGCGAGCAGATACGAAGGGGACGGGCAACACGCCGCCGAGGCTTCACGGCCCGCTGATCGGGCTCTCCCCGCCTGCTCCGAGCCTGCGTGGCGGTGCATTATTAATGGCGGTGTGGTTAGACCTGGAGAGGAGTGTGGCGTTATTTGTAGTGGCAGTAATAAGCGGCGGGCGTGAAGATTCGGCAGGAAGAGGACGGCGGCGGTTAGAAGTTCATTACAGGCTCAGAGAGGAGCTGTCAGCGCTCGCTAATGAAATGCTTGATTTGTTTGTTTTCCCTCCCGACGCTCCTCAAATGTCGCATCCGGCCCGGCGCCACATTAGCGGGGCTAATTATGTCTGCAACTGTCAGCTAGCCGCGGCTAACGAAAGTGACAGCGAGGAGCGGCGGCGCTGAAGGCTGCTAATAACTCAGGAGGCTAACGATGGCCGACACCGGCCCACTTGGAAGCCGAGGAGAAGAAAGGACGCCGTCGACATCAAATCGAGTTATCTCGCTGCTGGGAGGTGGAGGAGGGGCAGGCAATCTCATCTTTAATGCTGGGTTATTGGCAGCGGCGAGCAGCGCTTTGTTCCCGCCGTCTGAGCGCCTGCCTCCTCTGGCTCGCTCCGCCGCCACTGCTGATGATGAAGAGTGGCCTGGCGAGGCAGAGGAAGATTACTCCCCCGAGAGCCCGCCGCCCTGATTTATGACATATTTATCTACATGCTGTCACTCGGAGTCGGCCTCAGGTTTTACGTGGCTATAATTGTCAATCACGGTGGAGAGCGAGCGCCGCGCGAGGGGCGCGTATCCGCCCTGTTATTGCTCTGCGGCGTGCTGACGGAGGGCAGACCGAGAGATCACGCCTCTCAGCTTTAGGATCACATTTTTCTTTTCTAATTGGATTTAATTAGTTTCCGTTTTTGTGTTTTTAATAAGTAGAAATGTTTTTGTTTGTATCACAGCCTCATGCACCGGCTCCAGTTCAACGTTTACCAAAATAAAAGAATCAGAAT
Source organism: Copadichromis virginalis (assembly GCF_057382275.1). Lineage (NCBI taxonomy): Eukaryota > Metazoa > Chordata > Actinopteri > Cichliformes > Cichlidae > Copadichromis > Copadichromis virginalis. The sequence continues at coordinate 70,058,833 of NC_140624.1, forward strand.
CAGAAAGGGTTTTATTGCCAAATGTTGAGCGGGTTTACAATATTAGGAAATTGCTGCGGTGCTTCAGTGCAAACATACTGTTATAAATACTGTTATAAATTAAGCTTAAATAGACATGAAAATAAAAATGAGAATAAGAATTAAAAGTGCTAATTTGATAGATAGTGCTGTTTCGTTTTACTTTGTTCTAAAGTCACTTTTTTATTTTCACATCTGGTTTGAGTTTTTAGTTTCAGTTTGCTGTAATAACCTCGGTGCAGACACGCATCGCAAAGTGATGAAAACGAACGCAGCGAGGACAAACTCGTGACCGTTCACGACACAGTCGGCTGGTTTGTGGCGCTGATGTCGCAGGAACGTTTGCTCTTTGTGCGTCTCAGTAATCACGTGTTCGTGATTTAAAGAAAAGAGACGTCCTGACTGGACCGCTGCCATCTGTGGCATGTCCGTGTATCCATGGATACTACAGTACACCCTGAACGCCCGCACTGGTCACGTGTTCGCACCGTGTTTAACACCAGTCACCGCATGATGCCCGTTTCCGTGGTGATGCCCCACAGATGTTTTCCTCCTGCAGTAGTTCCTTCGTTTTCTCATTTCCTGCTCTGACACTCCTCCATCAATAAATTAGAGGCGGAGATGCTCGTCAGCCAGCGGTCTCATCGCCTCTGCCTCGCCGTGATAACCGTCCCCGTCTCGGCGGAGGCGTTTAGAGAGCTGCAGATAAGCGGCGAGCTTGGGTGGGTTTCCCTGTGCCGCCCGCAGACGCCGCCTGCTGCTTTATTTCCTTCAGATAAAGAAATAAACGACCTCAAGGGGCGTTTGGCTTCGACAGATTGAGAAGAGGTGACGGGCGTCGCAGACAGTGATGGAGACTTTGCACACGGGCTCCATTGTTAATTAGCAGTCAGACTGATTGACCAGCGGCGAGGAGGCGTGACGGCAGGACGCTCGGTTTGTCTTCATTTAGTCCGACTGACCCGACAGGCTTGGTGACGCAGTGCCTCCGTGATCCGCCGATGCTGTGATGTACCTTCAACACATCCAATAACCAGCGACGCTGATCGTGAAGCTCGCTGCTGTAAGCGAAGCACGTCTTTGTGTGCAGGGAGGAGAGCGAAGCTCCCGATGTCTCGATAACAATCCGCTCTGACTTCTGCTGCCTGCATCAGTGAGACTTGACCCCTGACCCCGGCTTGGTCACATGCAGACAGTGGCGGTCCTAGCCTGTTTGGCGCCCTGGGCGAACACAAATCCCCCAACCCGAGGATCACCACAACATAACCTAACAGACCCTAACACACCGACACCTTAGTTCACAGACTCCCTTTGTCTAAGGTGCATTTCTGGGATTTCACACAACCCAGGATTCAGATCATGAATCCATGATGGGCTTGGATTTACATCATTATGAATGAAATGTGCTCTATTTGGAAGCAGCAGGGCCCCTCCCCTTTCCACAGGTTGTGTGACACTTTAAATCATCAAACTGTAAATTATAAATTTTAAATTGTTATTGATCCTTTACCCCGAGTCCTAAAGTGTATATTTATTTTCTTACTCCTCTTTGTTTCCTTGCACTGCTGTAGCTGGAGCCTCGTCGTCTCGTCTCTATATGCTGGACTGTCTGTAGCGGAGATGACAATAAAGTTTACTTTGACTTCAGCAGCGAGCACGCGCACCGAGGGCTCTCGCTCACTTTTCACGTACAGAGTTTCGAATGAAGTGAAATTGTGCGCTAAGCAGAAGTGAGTGTGTCTGGCATCACGGTGTGTGTGAAAAGGTATCCAGCTGGGGCAGACATGATTCTGCAGGTCACCTGCCCAGTGGACAAAAAGAAATAAAATATTTGTGTGGATGAAGTATGAATGATAACATGAAGAGTGTTTGGTGTTTCTCAGTCTGAAACAACTGTAACGCTACTTTCTGTTTTGGAGAAAAGGACAGTTTAAAAAAAACAGAGAGATGTGTGTTGTTTTAAGCAGTGATGAGAATAATGAAAATTTGATGACAGAGGAACACAAAAACATACAGAAAATGCATTAACCATGCTAACCCTACATGCATATACACATACAATGATACTCATGAAGACCAGACGGCATCTTAAGCATGAGATTCTGCTTGTCATCTTGTCCAAGTCACTTAGTGTGATGAAAAGTGATGCAAAGACCATTGGACTAATAGCAAATTAGTTTAAAAAAAAAAAAAGATCAAATAATAGCAAACAAGTGTGTAGGAAAGGCAGCTTTAACAACATGTTCTGCTGGAGATGCAGCTCCTCAGACATCGATTAAACCTGCCTAATAACACACACACATGCAATGAAAATCAGCTTGTTACCAAATGCTGAATTTATCCAATGCTGACAAATTAACTCTGTAGGCTGCAGGACAACAGTTTAACTTTTGTGGGGAAAAAGATTCTGGTTTGAACAACCAGTGATCAGACAATAAATTTAGTTGTTAATATAGTAAATTGGGAGATGCTTTCTGTCTGATGCAGCACAAGTAATTTACTGTATGAGGGAAATTCTATTTTTGTGATAACATTTTGAACATGCATTTCTGTTGTCCTGTCAACTTGGTGGGATGGTAGCTGATATGCAAATTAGCTGATCATAATTAGATTAAGGAAAGGTGACTGAATTTTAGCACAAGTGAATGGGATGTGTTGGAGACTCTAAAACACTGAGTTTCCTGTTTTGATGTGCGAGTGAACCCTGCACCCAGATACACAATACTGAACACATAAGAACAAACTTGTTTTGTGAAGTGCATGACAACATGTCACGTGTTTTATGATGAAGGGAAAGAAGGAAAACTGAATAAAACGTGTCTGTGGCCTAAATGAGTGAGCTGATTGTGAGTTTCTGGTGTGTGAGAATTTAAAAAACAATGGGGAACTGACTGACTGGTTAAAGCTGACAAGACTGACTGATTTAACATCATTGTGTGAAGTTCAGTGGCATGTCCAGCGGGGGCACGGGCCACAGCCCCAACCAGACTGGCCACCCCAGGTGCCACCCCGAAGCTAAAACAATAAAATTCAATCAAATGTACGATCATGTTTTCACAGTGAAGCTCAGATATCCGAGTGTAAGTGAATGCAGCATCGGCTTCTGCACTATGAGCATCACCTTAGGAAAGGTAGGAGAGCCAAGCACGAAAGACGGTGTTCTGGGAATCCATCCTACCTGGCAAACCATCCTACCCGTTGTTTCTGCGCATGCGCACAACACGAAATTCAGTGCCAAACCATCCTACCTTTGTGAATGTCACCTACAAGCATACTTAAACGGCTAAAATTTAGTGGCAAATCGTCCTACTTTTGTTAATAACAGCTACAAGTATACTCTGATGGGCAAAGTTAGGTGGCAAACCGTCATACCTACTTAAATTGGCCTGGAATTACTCTGTGACAGCAGAAATGTGCATAAACTACTTACGGTAGGACGTTTTGCCAAAGTAGGATGGTTTGTCAGAAAACAATTTTCGGCGAAAGAAAATGAGGAGAGAATAAATGTCCCGGTACGTAATATTAAGTTTGTTGAGTTTAGTAAACTTCGGTGAAATTAGAATACAAAGAAAAAAATAACACTTGAAGAATTATTGCAGCCGTCGAATATTTCAGACAGTATGCTACTGAGGGAGCTAACATAAGAGTTATGAGTTATAAGATATAATCCAAGTCGTAACATTGCTGTATGGAGCTGCAGATTTGGTTGCAGGTTAAAGGCCGGTCTGTGAAAATATTGTCGGGCATAAACCGGTCCGTGGCGCAGAAAAGGTTGGGGACCGCTGCTTTAAATAATGTTTCCTTTTATAAAAGTAGGATAATGAAAAAACATTTATCATAAAATTTATTATTGACATGTTTGTGGCAATTAATATGTGAATCAACTAAATGGGGGGGGGGGGGGGGGTGTTAGCCCAACTGGTCTTAAACTAAGAAACACTAAAGTTACATTTGAAAACAATTTAAAACAAAACATCCCCATTCTAAAATGTCATGTGACAATCTGATTGGCTTACGGAGTGATGATGTCACAAGGACTTTGTTGCCTTTGATCTGAAGTCTATAAATAGGGGTCAGAAGCAGCAATTAATCAGTTTGTTCACAGCCTTCAAACGTTCGACCAGAGATACATTTGGAAATATTTCTAAGCCTTTTCAGAGTCACTGTGCACGGGCTCCAACATGCCTCCACGAAAAGGCCAACAAAGACAAAAAGATTATGCTCCCTGTCCTTTGTGTTCTGGCCGGCCAATCTCTCCAGGAGAAATTGTGCGGCCAATCTCTCCAGGAGAAATTACCACGGATGGTGTCTTATCAGTCCTAAGAACATTACAGGAAAGTCAGAAGGAAAAATCTGACCTACATTACAAAATTAAACAAATTGAAGAAGAGAAGCTTCAACTAGAGGAAAAGTGCAGACAACTGGAAGCACGAAATAAAGACCTGGAAGAAAAACAGCAACGCCAGCCTGATATAAAAATGATCAACGAGGGCTCGGGAGTGAAGTTTGATGAAGGACGAGAGAAGATCTTTTCTCGTTTTCTTTCATCAGGAACACAGAGTGCTGAATTAAAAGAAACATCTGCCCAGCTTCAACGAAAGAAAGCTAATATTGAGGAGATACAGTGGGATCTCCAAAACATTGAGAAACAGAACCAGGTGCTTCGAGGAAAGCTCAATGAAGCGGAGAAAACAATTGAAAAAATCCACCAACAGAAGACTGAACAGGAAATACAAATGCAGGACGAACTCAAAGCCATGCAGAAATTGTACAACAATCTGAAAGTCAAGTGTGGTGAAATAAAGCGCAAAAATAAAGAGCTTCTTGAAGAGAAAAAGCAACAGGAAGAAGAAAAACGTATTATCCAGGACTTTGAGAGAAGGCATCTAGAATTGCAAGAATTTTATAATAAAGAATATGAGGAAACACTTCAACTGAAAAGAGAAAAGGAAATACAAATGAAGGACAAACTCAAAGCCACACGGAAATTGTACAACAATCTGATAGTCAGGTTTGGTCAAATAAAGCGCAAAAATAAAGAGCTTCTTGAAGAAAGAAAGCAACAGGAAGAAGAACAACGTATTATCCAGGACTTTGAGAGAAGGAATCTAGCATTGCTAGAACTTTGTGAAACACCTGAACTGGAAAGAGAAAAGGAAATACTGGAAAAACGATGTTCAGAGATGCAGTGTAGGATTGATGGAATGAAGAGGAAACACTCAAAGGTCATTAAGGAGATGTTGTTGGAGTCCAGTGACTTGAAGAGCCAAATAATTGAAATGCAGGCACAAAAGCAACAACAAGAGAAAATGCATGAAGACCTGCAGCGTACGAGTCAAGAAATCCAGAGAAAAAATGAGCTGTTAGAAGAGATGTACAACAAAAAGCAAGAAAAGCTTAGAAAAAAACAAGCAACCTTAAAAGAAATGAAGCAAAGATGCCAGCAACTCGAGCAGCAGAATGCAGAAACAAACGATCAGCTGAGAACCCTTATCCTGGAGAAGGAGCTCATGGAAAAATACCTGAAAAAGAAGAAAAAAGGCTGGTTCTGCCGCTTATTCAGATGATTTAGCCTCGTCCTCCTCCACCTGTGATCCAGCTTACCTTGCACCTCTCCTGTCCCCCCTAACACATATTCTCCACCTTCTTCATCTTTTTTCGTTTTTCACCCTCCCCCCCCAACCAGTCCCAGCAGTTGACTGTCCCCTCCTGAGCCTGGTTCTGCTGGAGGTTTCTGCCCGTTAAAAGGCAGTTTTTCCTCCCCACTGTCGCCTCGTGCTTGCTCAGAGGGGGTTGTTGGGGTTTCCTCCCCTCCTCCTTTCCCCCCTTCATTTACTTATTTGCTTGTTTAACTTTTCTTTTGTTGTTTCTGTAGTTACTTGTTTTACTTTTTTCAACTTATGTAAGAAAATAATAAACCAATTGAATTTATCCTTTGAGTATTTTTCATCTAATCTTTACAGAGTTAAGCTCTGTCTTTTATTTGCTTGTTAAAACCCCATCAATGGTGAAGTAAAAACCCTGGGACATGGTTTAAAACGTTGAAATAGACTAACCAGCTAGTCTAAAACTAAGAAACACTTAAATATTACGTTAAATTGAAAACAGTTCAAAAGAAATATCCCCATTCAAAACTGTCATGTGATAATCTCATTGGCTTATGGAGTGATGATGTCATAGGACATCATCACTCCAGCAGTTCAATAAGGCTGATAGAAGGGTACAAAGAAAGGGGCAAGGCAAACTGATGCAAAACTAAACTTTAACCTAAACTGGGTGAACTAAAACACAACATGAAGAACCCTGACATGAACAAACCTGGACATGAATACATGCGACCTGGAAACATGGTGTGAAACAACAGACGACCTGGGCCCTGTTTCAGGAAGCCGGTTTAGTGCAAACTCTGAGTAAGTATACCCTGAGTTAACGAAAACTCTGGGTTTTCGGTTTCACAAAGCGAGTTTAGATTAATTCTGAGTGAGTCACTATGACGACACACTCCATGAAGTAAACCTGCCCCCTAGCAGGTTTACTACAACTAACCCTGACCTTCTCCGCCCCTTTGTCAGAAACCTGACTGTAGGAAGTGTCAGACATGGCGTGCTCCTTCCTTGAAGAGCCAGTAGATGTTGAAGCCCAAATTCTCCGCAGAGCTCTCCGCCGGGAGAGAGTGATCAGAGCGCGTTCGGACATTTTATCATTTCCTGATGGTGGCAAGGGATCATTTTAGGGTGGCACTTGCCACCCCATGCCACCCTTCTAGATCCGCCCCTGCAACAGAGCCTCAAACACACCTTTAAACCAGGTTAAATACACCATTACCGTGTCTCTAATGCATCCCAACAGCTCTCAGATACAACCCTAAACATGGCTGATGAAGCACGCATTCACCCTGAAATAAACCTGATCGCTGTTAATAAAGCAACAGTTCCTCCGAGATGGCTGCAGCGCCCTGTGTCCACCTGTGAGGCCTCCACCATGACCCACAGTGTTTCTGTTTCTTCATGTGTAAGTTAGGTTAACTACTCGTTAACGCCAGTATCTAATCAGCCAATCAAACAACAACAAATCAACATATTTAATCACGTAGAGGTGATGAAGACGAGCTGCTTCATCATGACTGAACATCGTAATGATGAAGAAAGGGGATGTAAGCGGCTGTGCGCGGCAGTAGCGGTTTTAGATACGGGCGACACGGGCGGTTGCCCGGGGCGGCATCACGGCCAGCGCATAGTGGGAATGGCACAGGCACCGATCGGTTTTCTATCGCCCCTTTGCTGGGAGTAAGGGCGCCCTGCGCTTGCGAGGTGCGCCTGCTGCTTGCAGCACAGGGAGGAGATCGGCGGGGAGCAGCATCTAATAACCAACTCACAAAATAAAACAAAATAAAAACAAACCAACAAACACGAAAACACCAGACATCCTGATACAGACGTATAATCTGCACCGATGTTTTTTCGAAACTCTGTACACGTAAAGTGAGCGCGAGAGCCCTCGGTGCGCGTGCTCGCTGCTGAAGTCAAAGTAAACTTTATTGTCATCTCCGCTACAGACAGTCCAGCATATAGAGACGAGACGACGAGGCTCCAGCTACAGCAGTGCAAGGAAACAAAGAGGAGTAAGAAAATAAATATACACTTTAGGACTCGGGGTCTGTGACACAGGACCCACCCACACACGAGTTCTGCTTAGTGTCTTTTTATTTTGGAAATAATCTGCGGTTTTTTGGCACCCGCCTCGGACGCAGCCACTCCCTCTCTCTGCCAGCATCATCTGCTCCATCTCACTGTGGGCACACAAAAAGACATCTCGCTCATTAACACAGTCCCGTACACCTGTTGCCTCCCCGCCTCTGTGCCGCCCAGAGAGTTCATTGTGTCACCCCTCCTCCGCAACAGGCCAGCAAACCACGCCCCCGCCACAGTTTCCCCACCGCCCCACCGAGGGACCAGGGGTAAAGGATCAATAACAATTTAAAATTTACAGTTTGATGATTTAAAGTGTCACACAACCTGTGGAAAGGGGAGGGGCCCTGCTGCTTCCAGATAGAGCACATTTCATTCATAATGATGTAAATCCAAGCCCATCATGGATTCATGATCTGAATCCTGGGTTGTGTGAAATCCCAGAAATGCACCTTAGACAAAGGGAGTCTGTGAACTAAGGTGTCGGTGTGTTAGGGTCTGTTAGGTTATGTGGTGATCCTCGGGTTGGGGGATTTGTGTTCATGCTGGAGTGCAAAATTAAAACCAAGATGGACAAGAAAAGTTCAAAGCCATCAGGAGCTCAGTTTAGAAAAAAGAGAAAAGAAGAGGAGGAGAAACGAGCAACAGATGCAGGTAAGCAGATGTATGATTGGATAATGGCAGGTCATCCTGAACCAATCAGAATCAGAACACTTTATTAATCCCTGAGGAAAATATGTGAGTTACAGTTGCTCCAAGAAGAAATGGTAAAAATAGCAACAGTAACAGACTAAACTCCAAACAATACCCCCTGAGCCATGGGGCGACCGTGGTTCAGGGGGTTGGGAATCGCATCTGTAACCAGAAGGTCGCCGGTTCGATCCCCGGGCTCTCGGTCCTGGTCATTGTGTCCTTGGGCAAGACACTTTACCCTACTTACCTACTGGTGTTGGCCAGAGGGGCCGATGGCGTGATATGGCAGCCTCGCTTCTGTCAGTCTGCCCCAGGGCAGCTGTGGCTATAACTGTAGCTGCCTCCACCAGTGTGTGAATGTGAGAGTGAATAAATAGTGGTATTGTAAAGCGCTTTGGGTGCCTTGAAAAGCGCTATATAAATCCAATCCATTATTATTATGTTACAGGTTTTAATAGTAATCAGTCAGTGTCAGTTGTTGATTTGTCCTGTTCTCATTGTATGACGAATTATGATGGCTGTTTGGTAGCTGTTTGCATACTATGCATACTCTCTCTCTCCATGTGTGTGTGTGTGTGTTTCTCTGGTGAAATTCAGCATGGTTCCGACAACAGTTTTATGTTAATGTACAATCCTTAATATGTTTTATGTGTGTGTGTGGGGGCAGAGGGAGTGTTCGCCCGTTAGCCGTCTCTGAGCTCACAGAGCAAACAGCAGCTGTCGCTGAGGTCAGAGGTCAGAGGAGAATGTACACACTGCTTTGGGCGGAACGGGAAGTCAAATAACCGCTAGAAGAGCGCTTGCACCCAATGGGCGTGAGTACGCGAGGTCGGCGTGTTCGCAGGAACCGGGTGATATCTGTCTCGATTAACTGCGGCTGACTTCTGTGTGAAACCAATGACGTGAAAACATGAAAATCAAAGCAAGTGACAGAACGTGTGGGAGAGAAGCCGCAGCGCCGGCAGGACGAGCAGGTGACGGCGCTTTAATGAAATCAGTAAGTGTTTAAACGCGGCGCCAGAGGCTCGCCGTATCAGCTCTGCATCTCCCTGCAGGAGGACGCTGCACACGGATCCTCGCTAATCTTCTTAGCGATTGTTTCCCTTTATCTCCGTTATCAGCCTCTAACATCAGCCCGATAAGACTCCGGTTGGAGAAAAACATGAGAGCGCTTCTTTCTTATAAATGCCACATATCACATTTCATGAAAGGCCACATTTGCTTCCTGTTTGAATCCGAGTTATTATTTTTAACTGAGCTTGGTTAGCTTAGCATAAAGAAAGAGGGGGAAACAGCTAGCTGCTGCTAACGCTGCCTGATTAACATGTGAAATCTCCTTTATTTAATCTCTGCAAAGCCAAAGCGGAACGAGCTGCGAGCTCGGTATAATGACCATGCACACACACACGCACACACGCAGAGCCCTCATTGGTCAGCGTGGCCGTCACGCTGCTCAGATGCAGTTGGGCCTCCTGATGCATGCACATCTGTGCAGGCAGAGGTCTGGTTATCATCATAAGAATTTTAAATGTGTTTATGATGCAGGATTGGTTTCAAACAAATATTTTCAAAATAAAGTGTTTGCTGTGACGGTGGCTGTTTTTAAAATCCGAACGCTTTTTGAATTATTCACTTCCATTAAAATGTTCCTGTTTGTTTTCTTTGCCTGACATAAAACTTTCCACAGTTATGAAAGAACGAGGTTTGAAATGCCCCAGGCTACTGCCGATTGGTCAGATGCGATGATGTCACCGTCTGTTTTTGACTGTTGCTTGTTTTTCTTTATCTGCATCTAATACGAGCTCAGAGCCTAAAGTCAGACTTTCTGAGCGCGGCAGCAGAGACAAAGCCAACACTGTCCAGCATTGTGTATTTATCTCTGTATGCAGATTCTGTAAGCAGCGAGACGATAAGCTCATTAAATATCATCAAAGTGTTTATGTGGAGTCAATTTTCTGAAAGGACGAGACACAAAAAATGAGCAGATCTACAAAAGCGAAGCTGTTCGTGGGGAAGGAGCCAATAAAGTGAACGAATAAAGGCAGAAGTACGACAAAGACCGAGGGTAACGAGGCACAGGTGAGATAATCAAGACAAAAGCAAAGAAGCAAAGTAAAAACACCAAACTTTAAGATATCTATAACTGAAGGTTTTTCATGTTCGAAGTAGAATGTACATATCACTTCTGTGCTTGATGGCGATGGATCACCGTGATGGTTGGAGCGCCCGTGACTCTGAAAAGAGGAAAATATTCATAGTCGAAGGTGAAATTTTGCTTCATTAAATGCTAAAGTTGGAGTAAGTGAGGCCTCGGCTGACTGCTCTCTGTTTGTTTTCCTGTTTTGCAGCTCCACAGATGAACTTATTGAATAAAATGTTTGGATGTTCCTGAGTGAGCAGATCAGAAGCTGTTTGTCTTCCTCTGGAAGCGGCCCATCGAACGCTGCGGTGCCGCGGCGACCTGAACGCGTAAAGAGATTCTGTTTCTCGTTAGCTCGGCGTGATATCGCCTGTGAACTGGTTCCCTTCAAAGTCTGAGGGGCTGAAGCAGTCGTGAAGTTAGCGTCTCGGGCTGAACATCGTGTTTTTGGTGTAAAATCGAACATTTCATCAGCTCTATATGCCGTTTCTCTCTTTTGTTTCTGGTTTCCTGCGGTCGATTTATTTCTGTTTACAGGCTGGTTTTATTGTGAAGGGAATTTGCACCGAGTTGTTTTTCCTTTTGTACTTCCTGGAAAAACAGGATCCGTTTGCTCTCGCTCTCTCTTCATCCTCGTGTTTTCCTCCTCCTCCTCGGGCCCGTCCTGGGACTGTTTATTGTCTGGGTGAATATTTCATGGCCTTCGCCTCTCATCCACATGTCCACAGTTTCACGCTGCTGCTCAGCAACCGCATGAATAAATGAGGAGAGACACCGGGAGAGGCCGGCTGTCTGAAAGCATGTTTTCCTCAGCAGGTGAATCCATATCGGAGTCTGCCGAGGGCTTCAGCGTCTGTAGTTTTGGGCAAAGTTCAGATGGACAGGTTGCATGAAGATCCCAGCAGCCCAGACGGGAACAACTTGGGGGATAAAGGTCACCGCGCCGACAGCAAGTGTTTCGTAAACCCAGCACTACCTGCTCATCCTGCTCGGGGGGGGGTATCCGGTGTGTGAGGTCACTGCAGGAAGCAGTCTGCTGATTACACACAGAAGATGAAGTTTCATGCAATGAAAAAGCCTGTAAATCTGCCTCACCTGTAGTGAGAGCGTCGATGCTTCTTTAAGCAGGATTTACATGAAGGCAGCGCGTCACATCCAACGTAACTGCTCAAACACATCAGTGGAAGAAAGCCGTGCTGATATCTGCACTGAAGAACATGATCAACCTGCAGAGGCTGAATTCAAAGACCAAAATCCAAGTAAAGAGTGATGCAGCAGGCTGGTTTAATGAAACTTCTTTGCAGAACTCAAAACACCAGTTTCTACGTATACACGTCGTCTAAAGAGGTGACGGACGGACTGAACGGTCCTGCTGGGTTTAGGAGAGAGTCAGTGGCATCTTCATTCTCCCCAATACCTGAGTGCTGCAGAGGCCCTACAGCTTTTGATGAGTTTTCAGCCCTGGAGAGCGAGTGCTAACTCACATGCCGACCTCATGACGGCGCAGGGCTAGCCATCTTTAATATCGATCAGTCAGGTTTGAGTCTGTAAAACAACGAAGCGCACAGACACAGAATCCACAAAGACAAAGAAACTGCTGGGAGAAATACTGACACAACAAATGTGAGCATCGGTCTGTCAGGACTGGACTGGAGGTAGACGTGCAGGTCACGGGTCAACTTTGGACCAGGTCATGTATTTAGACGTCGGGTGGACGTTTATGACAGCTGCAGAAGATTTCTGTTCTTCAGACAGAACACAAACACACAGCTGCACCTGCTCACATATAAAACACACAATACTGTGTACAAGACACCCGACCATCTCCACACACCCCATAACAGCGCTGCTTTCAGTGTGACCTGGGAATTCAGCATGTGGGTGGAGGATGAAGATGGAGCTGCCAGGCAGGAGGAGAAGACCTCAGAGGAGGTTCATGGATGTAGCGAAGGGTTGGAGTGACAGAGGAGGATGCTGGGATAGGAGGAGATGATCCACTCAAAGGGAGCAGCTGAAAGAAGAAGAAGTCTGGCTTTGGAAAACCTCAACATTCCCAGAGGGAACGGGAAGCTGAAGGTGGATGGAGAGAAACGAGAGGCACAAAATAAAGTCCAAATGCATCTGGACATAAAGTTTCATAGTTCTGACGTCTGCTCATTACATCCTCCTCCTCGCTGCTGCGGTTGACTTTCATTGGCTTCGGTCAGGTAGGGTCACAGTCTGACGTTCGCTCCGTTATTATCCGATGTTCTCTCAGTCAGTACTCAGATACCAACAGCTTATCTTCTGACAGCAGAAGAAACCCGGAGCCAGCCGTTGATCCAGTGAATGAACAGAGTCCTGAATCTCTGCTAACGAGGCGCGTCGAACGCAGCACGGGGGAAACCTCGAGGCTCACCTGGTTTCGTATGTTTTGTGCGCAGATGTTGAGCTGATTGTGTGCAGCAACAGAAGCCCAAAATAAAGCTTTAAAATTCCCTCTCATCACTGCAACACTGGCTTTCCTGCAGCTGTTTCTGGCTCACGTGAAGCTGGACGTCGGGTCGATACCGCCTCATATTTTATATTTTGGATGCACCTCTGCAGCCTGGACCTCAGTCATTTTGTTTCCCTACCAGGTTCAAGTTTTCACAACGCTCTAAAGGCCGCACGGCCGTATCGATACGCCCATTAATATTTAGAGCTCAGACTTCCTGCCTTCCTCAGTGATGATGAAAAAGGAGAAGGACGATACCAGCTGCGCCTGCTGACAGACTCAGAGGAATAAACCAGTCCACACTGGGAGCGTCTGCTTTCTCACTGTGGATGGATAGACGTTGTAAACATAATAATGAACTGGAGAAGTTCAAGTTCCAGTTTGAAAGCAGCTGCTGTAGAAATGTAACTTACCACAGCTGTGGTCAGGCCGAGGACGAGAGTGCAGACTGCAGCACGTCCAGCCTTCCTGCCACTCACGCCATGAACTTGTCTTTGAAGCAGTTGCCTTGACGTGTGCAGCCACTCGAACTCTTCAAGAAGCAGACGGTGACGTGTTGGCCGCCTGCTGGCTTTACTACCGTAGACAAACCTTCAGCAGTCCGTCTGCCACCACGGTTTGGAGACAGGTTGCCTCCCACCAGGATTGCACAGGTTGCTCTGAGGAATTGTTTCTTTCATTTGTCTCCATTTATTCACTCACATTTTATCAATGAGAAAACACAAAGACTTTAAATCAGTATGGATTATTAGTAACGAGGCTGGAGAAGCTCCATAAGCCTCTGCAGAAGAAGAGAAGGGCGAGCTGCGGCTCCTCGACTCGCGCTACAGGCCCACTGTACGGATCAAACACAACCTGAAGAGTAACTACAGCATCACACAGGTGAACCAACTGTCCCAGGAAGGAGGCAGGAGGTGGAACCTACCTGAGCCAACGAAGCTTGAACACATGCAGAAGTTTGAGCTGATTAAATACCTGCAGGAGGCACCTGAGACAGGTGAGCTGGGCAGCATTGTGTCTGTTCTCCACAGCTGCAGTGAACTTATTATTAATATCAGTATTTAAAACCATCTGTGATACATGAATACCGGAGTTACATGTAGTTGTTATTATCGTTGTTTTTTTTTTTTTTTTTTGGCCTGTCCCGTTTGGCTCTTTTGCATCAGAATTGTTGTCTAAAGGCAAAGAAAGATGCCCAACGGATTTACTTTACCAAACTGACCATCCCAGCCTTGCCGTAATGGTCCATTTGATTCACCTTTTATTGTTTATTTTATTTTCACTTACTGAATACGGGACAGACTTGACTGGGAGAAAGAAAGAGGGAAAGAAACAGCTGAGAAGAGGGACGGGGGAGAAGGGCAAAAGACAAAAACCAACAGAACGGGCAGAGAAAAAAAAATGCATATATCAATCACCTGGATCACCTGCTGAGAAAGAAAAAAGAAAGCAAGCAGAAGAGAACAAGAGTAATAGAATAAACAACATCACAATGATATATGGGAATATGACAGTAAATACTAAATGTTAAACATTATTGTGCAGCACATAAGATCAACAGAACACAGTGTGCTTTGAGGTAGGAGCCAAAAAGGGTGTAGTTTGTGGGTGTGATCACCCGTGTGTACACCTGTGAGCATGGACGCGCTTGTTTTTAAAAGGTTCCTTCATGTAATAATCTGCTAGAGGGTGTGGGGGGGCCACAGCCCTGTCCTCCAGGGCATGAAGCAGGTATGGAGGAGATCAAGAGACCAAGGAAGACCAACAGAGGGGCAGCCGCGCCACTGTCCCAGAAAGAGCTGAGGAGAGTCCCAGATGAGGGCTCACTCAGCAGCCGCGGAGCAGAAGCCAGGGGTTGCAGTGACGCGCCCGTGAGCTCCGCCGGCAGCCAGCCGTGCCTGAGTGACCGAGCCCCAGGCCGAGAGGCCGGGGGCACCCCACCTCCGAAGTGGCCCGAGCGAGCCCCAGGCTCCAGGCCCCGACAAGCGGCCGCCAAGGAGTGAGCCGGTGTGTACCTGGACGCCCATCCCCGGACACAAAGAACCACCAACGCACCGATGTCTGAGGGGGTCCGCCACTGGCAGGGGAAGTGGTGGTGGGTGGAGATAGGCCTCCAAACCTTGGAGGGCCTGAGATGTCCCCAGAGAGGTGGCGCCTGACACCCAACCTGACATATAGACACAGACATACAGGCACACACAGATACAAACATTATCGTTGTTATTACACATGAAGAGTGTTTAGGAGCTCCTTAATAAACGGCTGACAGCCGTGAGCTCCGTGTGCAGCGGTCAGGACGTCTGTGGCTGATATTTAAACGAGCGGGCTGCAGACGGCGTTATCCTGGGATGGATTTCACCTCCTCGGCCAGCAGCCAGACCTCCGTGACATTCCTAAACTCGTGTCAGCAGCTCACCCCCTCCTCTGCTGGCCTCGGCCAAAGCCTCGGCTCAACTCAAGTCTCATCCGAGGAGCTTACAACTGTAATTAAATCATTAAATTCTTGTCTGTGCTCCACAGAGCCGGGCCAGATTGACTTTCACCAACCTCATTTTCTATTTGAACACCAAATAATGATTTTCTGCCAGTCTAATTACAAAGCTCAACATCTGATCAAGCTGGCATCCGGCAGGGGAATTATCGCACGGGCCCGGCATTAGAGCTCATTACCAACCTGAGTGCAGAATTATTACATCTTGTAATTGGATGGGGATATTTATCAGCCGAGGGCCGGCCTGACCGCCGCTCTGCAATCACATGCTCCACTGAGTTTCCTGCAAAACAAAGCAAAGCTGATCTTTAACCGCAGTCCGCCGTCGCTCTCACGACGTTGACCTCCTCGCTTTCAATGTCCTCTGAATTTGTGAGTTTTCGTGTCACTGCAGGTGTTTAATGGAACGTCTGGAAATCAGCCCGTTATCCCCCTCAAAGTGAAAGTGTTTTTCTCTCCACACGTCATCAGTACAGACACGTGTTCTGCAGGCCCTCATCTGACCATAAACACCTTCTCCAGGTGTGTGAAAGCTAAATGTCTCAAAGCTAGCTGACAGTTAGCTCTGAGATCACTCAGAGTCTCCAGTTTACTCCAGCACAGCTCTACAGTCAGTAAGTCCAAGCTAAATCCACCTGCTCACCTGGATTCTGTCAGAGCAGCTTTGCATGACTCACAGTTAAAATAATCCTTCTTTATCTGACACTTCTTTCCTGAGTTACCTGCCAGCTACTGCCAGGTGCAACAAATCAGGAGGCTTCGTCTTCTTCTTCAGCAGCTGGCAGCAGCATCAGGTTCACCAGTGATGCAACGAAACACCAGACACGAGACTCTGGACTGTGTGTCAGAACCTTCGCACCCTCCAGCCCGCCGCTGCATCTGGTCCGGCACCAACCTCGTGAGGAGGAGGAGGACGTGGACGAGCTGCATGGGTGGCTTCGATCCCACACCTGCTGAGAAACGCCGAACTATAAGATCAGATTATAACCGATCTCACCGCAGACGCTCCTGACCTGATCACGCCATGGTGAAAGAACAGCGTGGAAGGACAAGTGGGAACGCTGGGAGACTGGGACATGTCAGGATGCAACACTGAGGACGATGATTTTCTGTGCGTGTTTCTTTTAATGAATCACTTGCGTCCTCTCGTCCTGCGGTGTTTTGCTAACAGCTGCTGGCTCGTATTTAATCCCGTGTGACCTTCTTAAAGAAGAACATACTTGGACACGTGACGTCTCTGCTGCTTTCACGCTTCATCACTGTTTCTGTGGTGTCTTCCCTTTGCCCCTGTGCCCCACCTGTGCTGCCACATCTTTGTCTTTATCAATATTATTGCTTTTAATTATTACTCAGTGCCACTCCACACTGTCCCAGTCTGATTCCCACAGTGGCCCTCCTGGAAACGAGGAAGCCAAATGAATGGACCAAGGCATCTGCTGGGTGGGGGGTGGCACGCTTCTTCCTATTGGCTGTCCCTCAAAGACAGGAAATCTGAACCTCAGGTGGGTGGTGCAGTTAATTACGTTCTAATTTCTATCATGATTTTGTCTTTCAATTATTAATGAAATGGATTAACTGGGATCGTTTTTGTTTTTTTTACTTCACCATTAAGCTCTGGTTTGGTCTCCTTTTCACCTGCAACCCCCGTGACCCCCCGTGACCCCCCGTGACCCCCTGTGACCCCGTGTGAACCCTGCAAAAATGTGTCACATTCATGAATGAACGATTAATCACAATAACTGTGATGCATAGTTGCATGTAGTTGTTATTATCGTTGTTATTACACATGAAGAGTGTTTAGGAGCTCCTTAATAAACGGCTGACAGCCGTGAGCTCCGTGTGCAGCGGTCAGGACGTCTGTGGCTGATATTTAAACGAGCGGGCTGCAGACGGCGTTATCCTGGGATGGATTTCACCTCCTCGGCCAGCAGCCAGACCTCCGTGACATTCCTAAACTCGTGTCAGCAGCTCACCCCCTCCTCTGCTGGCCAAATATATAGAAGGATAGACTCTCTATGACATCATACAGATCAAAAAGCAGAAAAAACTGTGATAAACTGAGGGTTCAGTTTGGCTCAGAGATGACTGTTTATAGACTGAGCTCATTGTTAGAAACTTGGACATGTTTAACATGAAAAGACACCACATGACAGGAAGTGAGGAGAATAAATGCTACAGGAAGTGTTTTGGTCGTACAGTTCGGTGTCACGGTGACTCCCTCGACTGGGAGCCAGAATTCTGCACACTCTTGCAGCTTTAATGGATTTGGAGTAAATGCAGTTTCTTACATGATCATTGGTCTCCTGGAAGAACGGCCACACGGATCATTTTACTGAAGCTTCTTATCAAACTCTTTGTTTGATTTGGAGCTGCTTGTACCCTGAAGTGTCCCGGTACGTCTTCAGAGTCACGGTGAGTGTTGAGGGCAGAGACCATCTGCTTGTCTCAGGTGCACCTCCCTGAGTTTGGCTCCGTGACGCCGTGATGCCTCCCGGCTCGTCTGTCAGTCAGCGGTTAAAAACCGGAGTGGCTTAAAACAGAGCGTTAAGCTGAGAGGCCGAGCGGTAATGGAGCCGTTTACGGCTCCGTGGAGCACCTGGATTTGGGAACCATTAGAGCTCTGTGATGGGAACCACTTCCAGGGCAACGCTGTCGGGACCACCGACAGCCTGTTACACCTGCTGTGGCCACTATGTGGTGTTAGAGAGCACCTGGTAATGTTGCTGTATGTCACGTGTTTATCAACTAATGCTGAGTACATGCACACAGTAGACATCTCCACCCCTGACGTACAGCTGAGGTCAGAAGCTCACTGCAGGCGTGACTGACTTCAGTGAATGAATTGTGTGAATCTGTCTCATCCACCAAATATACACTTAAATCTGTCATCAGTGATCGTGGTGCAGCACACGCTGTGGGAGGACTCAACACACACAGAACAAAGCAAAAGTCCAGCATCGCAGCAGAACGGGACAAAGTACAAAACATGATGTTTCTGCTGCCATCAGGTGGCGCCATGCCTACAGCTACCGGACTGGCGTATGTGCGTGGACACCACGTTCAAGATTAGTGACAAACATGGCCTACAATGGGGACTTCCTGTTGGGGTCCCATCTTTGATGGATCAAAGTTTATCTTTAGCTCTATGATGAAGATTTTCAGCATCAGGTGTCCGATTCGTTTCCAGGTGGCTGTGGAGCGCTGTGAGCACTCATACATCGAGTACCGCTGCTCTGTGTGGAAAGTTATTCTCTGAAAGTGTCATTTTCTCCTGCGGCGCCCGATGCTACGTCTCTGCCAGCTGGCTTCCTCCCGTCACAGCGAGCAGCAATGGCGGCCGGCCTCTTTAATCAGGGCCGCAGCTCATTAAGAGCCTTGCTCCTGGCTCCCTGCAGGCCTGCTGGGCATCTTTACAGCAGGAAACACGACTCCAGCAGCCGCTGACTGACAGCAGCCGGGCGCAGCTCGCTGACGGAGGCGAGAATGCCACCGACGGCGGAGACGTGAGACGAGCCGTGAGGCACGTCAGCGAGCTGCAGAGACATTATACCTGAACTCAGCTGAAATAAAGAGTGCTGTGCAAAAGTCTCGAGCCAGCCCTCATTTCTTTACACTTCCTGGAGTCGGACTCTCCTGCAGCCGCTCTCGGGCCTGCTGAGGCGACGTGTGAATGTTATAATCAGAGACAAATCTCACGTTTGAAGAAGTTCATGAAAAGCCTTCAAAATTAAAATCCTGAATATTTGCTGAGATGAAAACTTTTAGATATGTTTCTGTTTGCTCTGTGAGGATCTGCAGAGTGAGAAAACTATTCTTTCTTTAGTCCACGCCTGAGTTTAACCTCCTGTGCTGACGGGCTGCAGGCGGCGCCGCTGCTCGCCGTCTGCGTGCGAGTCTTTGATGTGGACGCTTAGCTCGTTAGGCCTCGTTTCCGACTGAACGGCCGTCATGGCAACAGCCACTGTGGGCCCAACAATGAGCCGACGGCGAGTTAACGGCTCTGCTTCTATTATCGGGCCCGAGGTCATCACCACAGTGCAGACGTGTTCTCTCAACCGGCTTTGTGAGAAGAGTGGGAAAAGACAGGGGTCAGAGTTCAGAGGTCGGTGTCTCAGAGGAGGGACGTGAGTGTCTGTGTCACTTTCTCTCAGCAACATCTGGATGGAGCACATAAATCAGTCCGCGGGCCCGGCAGGCGTCTGCGTGGAGCTACACCCACTCTGAGCAGAAACCCACGCCTGTAAAACGGGTCACATGTTAGGGGTATGTTTGACACTCGGCGATGGCGCTCCTGGGAAACCTCAGCGCTGTTCCACGTGTGGCTCTCTCCGTGGTTCACCGCAGTCCCGAAGCCTTTGTCTCTGTGACCTTTCGGGCTGATGATGTCACTGACTTTGTTAGATGGTGGCGTGAGGCTGTTTGACATCTGTCAGTGATCTGAGTGCGGCAGTGAAACTGAACTCAGCTCTTTGTGATTAATCACAGTGATTTCATGATTTCATACTGACTCCCGCACGCAGGGCCGTGAGGTTTGGAGCACTTTTAAATAAAGGACACTCTTTAGTATTAACATCAGGACGGGGGCACAGCGCTGTCAGTGCGCACTGCAGCAGTGGTGTGAGGAAGATGGAGGGTAGCAATGACGTGACAGTGCGAAGATTTCTGTCAGCTGTCGATAAACCGAACGTGCTCTTACACCGTGCACAAGACAGGCTGAAATATCAGGGATTATGGAAGGTGGTGCACGTGTCCATCGCTGTGTCGTCCACTTTGTTTTAAACTTATCTGAACATCACTGCGATGACCAGCAGCAGCGACACTACGATGAAATGTTTTTTTTCAGCTTGCAGCCAATCAGAAGCCTAAAAATACAGCTGACATCATCAAAGGAGACAGCGGTGCACGCCTTCATACTGAGCACACAGCGGTGTGGTGGAAGCCATCTGCACACAACCTCAAAAATAACTACTCATTCTTTCAAAGCAGCTCATTGCACATTTCCTTATATGGTCATCTGTTCCAAGCTCCGTGCCCCGCCCCTTAGCAGGGTTCCAGAAGTTGAACGTCACACCCCTGAGGTGTTTCTGTGACGCATCACGTGATCCTCTCGCTGCTCACCTAGCCCCGCCCCTTGTTCAGTCACAGCTAATTTCACTCCGAGGGTTTGTTATTAGTGTCGAGCGTGTCCTCCGCCAGCCCGCTCATTTACTGCTTATCGCTTACACAAACGCCGCCTTATTAAAGCAGATAATGAGTTTAACGCCATGAGCCGGCCAATGGAGCGGAAGCTAATGAAGACATTTATGAGGGTGAAAGAGAGTGAGAGGGTGAGGCGTGTCTGACAGAGCCGGCGCTATCGGCTTCCTTTAAACGACTTCTGTCCCGGTCCGTCAGCGCCACGTTCACAACGGCCCTCCAACGCCAGCAAACCGCTACAGCGTTAGCGATGCACAACAAACCAGTTTATAAGATCAAATGAAGGAGGGTGTTTGGACCGAAGCTCTCTGAGAGAAAATGGAGGAACAGAGTTCAAACAGGTCATATCGAGACATTTTTATTGGGTGAAAACACAGGTACTCTCCAGCTCTGCTCCAGGTAAAAGCCACCTGTCGGGACTAACCGTGGTCACGCGATGCGGGTGTTTTGAGCACAGTCTGGAAGCATCTGCACTTCCTGCATCGACACGTCAGTACTGAGCATCCGATGCCTAGTTCCTGGAATTCTACACCTCTGGATTATTTTGCCTTTGGTTCCTTTAAAGGAGGGGTGGGGAACTCCACCCTGCAGGTTTTAGATCTCAGCCTCGGTCAGCACACCTGAATCGCATGATTAGTTCATTACCAGGCCTCTGGAGAACTCTGAGACATGTTGAGGAGGTCATTTAGCCACATGCAGGACACCGGCCCTCGAGGCCTGGAGTTCCCCACCCCTGCTTTAAAGCAGCAAAAGTCAAAGTGATTCAACACGGTGGGACACATGCATCCTGGTGAAACTCCACACACTTAATCCCTGAGATATGTGAATAAGAAGATTTTCTACATGAAGAGAAAGAAATGTGTAAAATCAGAGCGGTTCTGTGGCTCGCTGCTCAGATTGAATATTTCTGTTGATTCACAGAAAACGTCTGTTTTTATTTTTCTATAAAAACACATTATTACAGTCGAGAGTGAAAAAAATGTAATTCTTTATCTGTTCTTCATCACTTGAGGCAGGTCTTCATCAGCAAACTTCATGTCGTCCTTGGATCTTTGCAAGGCCGATTCTGGCCCGCGGGCCTTATGTTTGACACCTCTGCTTGATGAACCTTGGCTTTAAAATGAGGCCCGCCTTGTGTTCAGGTCTGAGTCTGCTCTTTAAAAGTGACACAGCTCACATCCACCTCCTGCAGCCATCTTTGCCATCTGTGGCTCCAAGCCCAGAAACCCTGCGTGGCCCAAACGGGGACAGAGCGGGTCACCGGGTTTCAGGCAGGGCGATCAACTTTAAACATGGAGGTCCAAGGCGTCGTGGGAGGAGGACTGAGGCGGCGTCCTGAACTCCAGGTTGAGCTGTCCCTGACTGCGAGAGCGAGACAGCAGGAAGGACGGCAGAGCGTAACGCTGCGTCCGCTGACGGCGAACACACCTCCCGCCTGAAAAGAACAAAACACATGACTGAGGTCAAACTTTGACCGAAGCACAGATCTCTTTTTAAAAATTTTTTTATTTGTGTATATATATTTATTATGTATTCATTTAAACGAGTAGTTTCACTCTAATAGAGCTGTATTGGTATGCATTTACACTGCATATATAATCTTTTTTTAAATAGCAGTTTTTTATGTGTCAGTCTCAGATCTCTTTTTTTTTTTTTTTTTATAAACATTATTGTGCAGCACATAAGATCAACAGAACACAGTGTGCTTTGAGGTAGGAGCCAAAAAGGGTGTAGTTTGTGGGTGTGATCACCCGTGTGTACACCTGTGAGCATGGACGCGCTTGTTTTTAAAAGGTTCCTTCATGTAATGATCTGCTAGAGGGTGTGGGGGGGCCACAGCCCCGTCCTCCAGGGCGTGAAGCAGGTATGGAGGAGATCAAAACTCCAGACATCCAGAGGCCCCCAGAACACAAGAGACCAAGGAAGACCAACAGAGGGGCAGCCGCGCCACTGTCCCAGAAAGAGCTGAGGAGAGTCCCAGATGAGGGCTCACTCAGCAGCCGCGGAGCAGAAGCCAGGGGGAGTTGCAGTGACGCGCCCGTGAGCTCCGCCGGCAGCCAGCTGTGCCTGAGTGACCGAGCCCCAGGCCGAGAGGCCGGGGGCACCCCACCTCCAAAGTGGCCCGAGCGAGCCCCAGGCTCCAGGCCCCGACAAGCGGCCGCCAAGGAGTGAGCCGGTGTGTACCTGGACGCCCATCCCCGGACACAAAGAACCACCAACGCACCGATGTCTGAGGGGGTCCGCCACTGGCAGGGGGAGTGGTGGTGGGGGGAGATAGGCCTCCAAACCTTGGAGGGCCTGAGATGTCCCCAGAGAGGTGGCGCCTGACACCCAACCTGACCGAAGCACAGATCTAAACCCTCCTGTTATACTGTCTCTGTGATCGAACAGCAGATGGATCCATCTGCAACCAGAGACACCGAGCTTTGACTGGCTCTGCACACAGAAGAAACTCTCTGTGAGGGGAAATGCACCGACGCCGGCCACTCGCCCACACGGAGAGCGTGAAACAGCCTCCACCTCTGCGACCAGCACGGCCGCTGCAGTCGCTCTCAGATTAGCAAAGGTCTGAAAATATCTTTGCTAATGACACTGAAACAATAATTACTGACTCCACAGACTGTAGGTCATGCTTTTATTGTGAAATACAGATTTGCTTCCTTTGGCGTTATAGAGTTTCCATCTTTATTTTTTAAATGAAAAGAACGACAAAACGCGGTGACTACAGAGAACAGGAGAGAAAACTTCACTAATGAGTAACAGTTAATAATAATAATCCAGAAGCTTCTGTTCTCTGTGATGACTTTAAAGCTTTTTGGACATTAAATATAAGAATTTTAAATTATAACAAAAAGTCATTTTAAAAACCAAACTGCATTCGATTTCTTCACGTCAGTGTATGGGCCGCATGTTTGGGTGATGTGGGCCACTTGCGGCCCCTGAGCCACGAGTTTGAGAGCCTGGTACAGAGTAACTTCACTGGCACAGATGGGCTTCCGTAGCCCATGCAGCATGGTTCTGGTAATGAAAACATAAAAAAAGTGATTCTTATAATAATTGTTGGACAGACCTGACTGAGACTCGGGTTTCTCGAAGATGTCGGCGCTGCCGCTCCAGTACTGAACGGCCGTCTTCCCGTGGTAATCTCTGATGTTGGTTTTAGCATCTGATTAAGACAAAACACGACAGTTTCCTCTGGATTAAAATCATATCGTATTGGCATTGTGTATGGATTCTGTTTGAGTCGATGGAGTCAGACTGACAGGAGTGAACATTCAGAGGTCGTCTTTGCAGGGTTCAAGGAAACGCCGGAAACATATCGAGAGGTACATCTCCATCAGTGAATCCTAAACTCAGGTTTAAATTCACAGGAGGACACTTCAGAGAGTCACGCAGACACAGGAAAGGATGTCAACCTGTATCCCTGCATTTCCTGTCAAGTGAAATGTTCTGTTTAAGCCTTTGTCTTCATATTTACAGCTCGGGGGCGCGGCGGTTTGGCCTGATCTCTAATGAAAGACATCTCAGTTTATTATTGGCTTTTATGTGACAGACTGACAGGAAGCTGTCTGTGTGCTGACGCTGCCCAGCAGGAGATAAAAACTGCTTATTCTGGGGTCATCATTCAGCATTTGTTTCATCAACTAAAAGACAGAAACATGCATCTCTGACAGGAACGTCGCGGATAATAAAGGTTTGTTTTTCCTTCAGTATCTGGATCACTAGGAAATGAGATGTGCAATTCTCTCACAAAGTTTTTCACTTTTAAATGTGACTTCCTCACAGCTCAGAGTCTGTGGGACCCTACATCCACAAAATGGACGGATGGACAGAAGGAGCGAGGGATAGATGTAGGGATGGATGGGTGGATGGATGGATGGATGGTTGGATGGATGTTTGGATGGATGGTGGATGGACAGATGGATGATGGATGGAGGGATGGATGGATGGATGGATGGTGGATGGGGGGATGGATGGATGGATGGATGGATAGACAGATGGATGGATGATGGATGGATGGATAGATGGACAGATGGATGATGGATGGACAGATGGATGATGGATGGACGGATGGATGATGGATGGATGGATGGATATTTGGATGGATGATGGATGGATGGACAGATGGATGATGGATGGATAGATGGACAGATGGATGATGGATGGATGGATGGATGGATGGATATTTGGATGGATGATGGATGGATGGACAGATGGATGATGGATGGATGGATATTTGGATGGATGATGGATGGATAGATGGACAGATGGATGATGGATGGATAGACAGATAGAGAAGAGTAAAGTCTCTGGCTGAAGGTCTTTAGTGAAACATTTTTAAACATGATTTTTCTGAAAGGTGTCTCCAGGAGGAAGCAGTTTGGATCTCTGTGATCTCCACAGATAGGAGGCCTCAGGAAGGCGGTGGGTGATCATTGGAGATTAATAATAACAATAATGGATTGCATTTATATAGCGCTTTTCTAGACACCCAAAGCACTTTACAATTCCACTATTCATTCACTCTCACACGCTGTCAGTCATCCTTAAACAGAGAACTGACAGCTCGCTGTGTTCGGGTGTTAAGCTTTCACATGTAAATGGTAAATGGCCTGTATTTATATAGCGCCTTACTAGTCCCTAAGGACCCCAAAGCGCTTTACACCTCCAATCATCCACACATTCACACACTGGTGATGGCAGCTACATTGTAGCCACAGCCACCCTGGGGCGCACTGACAGAGGCGAGGCTGCCGGACACTGGCGCCACCGGGCCCTCTGACCACCACCAGTAGGCAACGGGTGAAGTGTCTTGCCCAAGGACACAACGACCGAGACTGTCCGAGCCGGGACTCGAACCGGCAACCTTCCGATTACAAGGCGAACTCCCAACTCTTGAACCACGATTGCCACGTGTTTCCTGTTGAAGTTTCTCGTGTCGCTCACATCTATCACTCTGTTTCCATCCTGACTCTTTAGTCGGAAGTGTTTTTAAAATTGGATTTTGAACAGGGATCAAAACATACATCTTCCCAGAGCTCAGAGTGGAACATTTCATATGTTTAACATCATGTTTCACCCCTCTGGTGTCGCTGAAGCAGAGCCTGGGCAGGCTTCAGCACCAGGGTACCAAACATCAGGTGATGAATGCCCTGTGTGTCGTGTTTGCACCAACGCTCTCCTGCAGGCTTTTTGCTGTGGGATGAATATTCCTGCTGAACTTTACTGTTTGATGCCACATTTAAAACTTGGGGAAGTTCAATCAGGACACATGCGGCTCACGGTGATATCCCTTTTGTGGAGGCTGGAGGCTGAACGCAGCAGCTAATGGTTACCGCTGGTAACCGACTCTGGTCATTACAGACTGTTTAACTCCCACTGTCGCTCCACCCACCGGCCTCAGAAGGAGAAACCAAAGCTCGCCTCCACGGCAGCGAGGAGGCCTTTTCCTGAAACCATATCTGCACTCGGAGCACCAGCTGAGTCCGGCTGCTGTAATTTCCCTGGTTTCCAGCTGCTTTCTGGTGTGATTTTCAGGAGCTCTCACTGACGTCCTGCACAGTTTGGCTTCTGCATCGTCTCAGGAGTCTGTGAACTCTGCATGCTAAAATCGAAAACGTGCAAACTCATCGTCTCATCTTCCCTGGCACAGAAACGACAAAGTCCTTAAGGAATCTGGGAGAAGGCTGGAGACCCGTTTATATCCGAGCCACCGGCGTGGGTCAGAAGCTGCAGCAGGTGGAGCTTCACGTGAATACAGTTTGAACTGAAACCGTTTGATTGGCAGCTCAGATCTGCTGATTTCCTGCTGCGTTTTATTTTGGCGGGTTCTCCTCCGTGGCCATATGGAAACATGCTTCGTGTCTGACCCTGCAGACCGTACATGTCGGCGGCCGTTTGCGTGCTCCGACTCACAGCATATGGCAGTCTGTGGCTACAGGGGTTCAAACCGCTGCTCTGCAGGGATCGTCACAAGTCCATCATGAAGCGCCTGGTGGCCTGAAGCGCAGGTGTGCCTCATTAGCTCATTAGCGAACTGCCCGCCTCGCCTCTTCCTGAGGAGGAGGGCGGAGGTGAGCATTTGGACTTGTCAGTCTGAGCGCTGGGTGGGTCTTTTGTCTGGCAGAGGTGATCTGCATCAGTGCTTCTTCACCTCTGCCAGCCTGTGAGGCGTGCAGGAGAACAATCCCTCGCTATTTGATTTGTGGTGTGAATGTCAATTTGAAAACTTCACACGAAGAAAAATCCTCACATGAATCGTGCTTCAGTGGAAAAACAGTCCGGACACGAAGCTGCAGCTTACGGACAGGTCATTGTGATCTTTGGTCTGACTGTTAGCCGCTGCTCTAACTTCTGCTGTTTTAACTTTAATCTGCACATAAACCGACAGACAATTTTAAAAAGTCTGCATGCAGAGCTGGGTGCTGCAATAACGATCTGGGAAAATGAAGCTGAGATGAGATCAGTCTTAGTAAATGTGAAATTTTCATGCTGCTTTTTAATATTCCAAACGATAAACAACGTCTCCTCGTCAGCATCAAGCTCGTCTTCATCAAATATCAGAGACAAGAATGGGGCGGCTGCAGAGTGCAGTGCGACTGTGGCCTTCATCAGTTATTAAAATAATAATGAATTACATTAATGATACTGAACACTGTGATGAAGAGAGGTGGTGAAGGCAGACTCACTCTGAGTGTTGATCAGGGTCTGAACGACGTCCTGGTGTCCGTGAATGGAGGCCAGGTGAAGAGCTGTGTAACCCTGTGAAGATTATCAGCTGTTACCTCATCACTCACAGCTGCAAACACTGAAGCAGCTTCTCGTTAGCTCAGTCGTAGAAGCTATATCACTGTGTAATTGTACACGGTGACTTCACGGACAGGACCTGACAAAGCAAACTACCCGAAACAAACACTAACCTACCACATTTACTCTAAACTACCACAAACAAACACTAAACTACCACATTTACTCTAAACTACCACACAGACCCCAAACTACCGAAAAAAACCCCACTCAACTACCACAAACAAAGGCTAAACGACCACATAGACCCTAAACTCCCACAAAGAAGCACTAAACTACCGAAAACAAACACATAACCACCACAAACAAACACTAAATTACCCGAAACAAACACTAACCTACCACATTTATTCTAAACTACCACAAACATACACTAAACTACCACATTTACGCTAAACTACCACAAACATACACTAAACTACCACATTTACGCTAAACTACCACAAAGACCCTGAACTACCACAAATACTAAACGACCACAAAGACCCTAAACTACCACATAGACCCCAAACTACCAGAAAAAACACACCGAACTACCACAAAGGCTAAACGACCACAAAGACCCTAAACTACCACAAAGAAGCACTAAACTACCACAAATAAACACATAACTGCCACAAATAAAAACTAAATTACCACAAAGACTCGAAACTACCACACAGACCCCACACTCCCAGAAAAACCCCACTCAACTATCACAAACAAAGGCTAAACTACCACAAAGACACCAAACTACCACAAACAAACATTAAACTACCACAAAGACCTTAAACTACCACTTTTACTCTAAACTACCACTGACAAACAACCAGAGACACCAACCACCAAAGATGCAACCCCAGCCCCCTCCCCCCTGACAGACTAATTGGTGGATGGATGGATGGATGTTCAGGTGGATGGATGGATGGTTGAATGGATAGATGGATGGATGGTTGAATGGATAGATGGATGGATGGATGGATGGATGGATGGATGGATGGATGGATGGATGGTTGGATGGCTAGATGGATGGATGGATCGATGGTTGGATGGATGGATGGAGGGATGGTGGATGGAGGGATGGTGGATGGATGGTTGGATGGCTAGATGGATGGATGGATGGATGGATGGATGGATGGTTGGATGGATGGATGGAGGGATGGTGGATGGATGGATGGTTGGATGGCTAGATGGATGGATGGATGGATGGATGGTTGGATGGATGGATGGATGGAGGGATGGTGGATGGATGGATGCGCTGTCTTGTTGTGTTCAGGCTGTGTTTGAGCTGTTTACCTGTTACCATGGTTACTTTTCTACGCACTCACATCAATGCGTGAGCACTTCCTGCCATCAGCAATAACAGCAGCTATTGTTCTCGGTTTCTTTGGAGTCAAGAAGAATCTGTGAGCGTGTCAGTCTGAGCGCTCTGATCACTGACAGATGCTTGTCCACGCTGCTTCCTCTGAGCAGCGAGTGTGTAAAGAGGACGTGAGCATCATTTGTACACTTTAACACAACGAATCCCAGAGGAGGAGCTGCTGTCGGTGCCATAGACAAACAGACGCCCTCTTTGCTGTCACGCCGCCATTTAACGTGCGGTCTGTGACAGCAGACAGTCGTGTTCATTACAAGGACGGGTCTGTAGTTAACGGGCCGTAAACGGGCCTGGAGAACACAGAGACGCCTCGTCGTCACACTCCTGCCGTCCTGTCAGCGCCCTCGCCGCGAGGCGCACGCTTTCCCAGTATCACCTCTAACGATCAGAAGAGGCTCTCTCAGTTTGACTGCTGGATCATGCGCTTCTTTGAACAAACAACAGATAAACACTTATGCGTCACTTTCAGGAAACACGCCATCTGACATTTCGCTGAAAGGTTGAGCTGCTTTTATGTGTTCAGGTGCACTTTGAGCTTCATATCGCAGGTAAAGGCCACCTCAGCAGGAGGTCCTGAGAGCCAAGGAACATCAAGGTGAGGCCTCAGCCTGATCTAAGAAGTGCCAGCGACACCCCAGAGCTGCTCTACGTTTCACTCTCATTAAATGCAACCTGCTAAACCACCTCAGCGCGTATGCTAACCCGTTAACTAACCAGTGTCTGTGAGAGCAGACGGACACATCTGCTCTGAGCTGATTCTATATCTGTGAACAGATCACAGTGAAACACTGCTCTGATGGTGATATCTGTAGCTTAACCACAGTCAGGCAGCTCTTACTGTGACTAACCCGACCCCCACCGTTCCAGCTGTTATCCAGCAGTTACTGGCTGTTATCAGTGGTATTGTTCATCTACAATTATCTACAATGACCTGCTGATAAGTCAGAATTTAACACGAGGCTCAGTTTATCTCAGACAACGACAGGCCTTCTGCTCCACCCTCTGCAGTTTACACATATTCAATAACTGCTGTGGAAGTTTAGCTTCATCAAATGATGCATGGATGGATCCCATTGGCCCATTTACAGCTCGTTTCTATAAATCTATAAATATGGAGTGTTTGATAGAGTTGTATGTGTAGACAGTAGTAAGTATGATTACAGTAATGTCCACAGATACCAGTTTGGAGACGCTCACTCGGCATGTTTCCACGCTCTTCCGCGTTGTCATGGACACAGGTTTACCGGTGGAAATGTCAAACGCAGAGACCCACTACGACTGAAGCAGTCACAACTGAGTTATTTCTACAGTCAGTTTTAGGCGTCTGCTCTTATCGATATAATTCCAGGTCTGCACATCGATAACAGAATTTTGACGTGTTGCAGTCTTTGAATAATGGAGATGTGAGAGTTCAGAAAACTCTGGGGTAAATAAGGTGATGGAAACAACTGCTGATTGATCAGTCTGAACCCATAATTGAATCAGATACAGCGACCTAAAAGTCCACAAAAATCCCTGTTTGATGTTTCGGTAATGCCCTAACCCACCAGCAGGAACAAGACCCAATGCTAGAACATAATAATATACATTATTATTATGAAGCCACTTTATTCGGTTGCATCCTGAACATTAAATGCAGTTTTAGTGGTTTAATGTTCTGCTTGATTTCTCAGAGATGTCCGTGTGTTGGACGTCTCTGACATGTTTATTTATAAACAGGCTTGGGACAGATTTCTCAAATATTTGTGTTTCCTTGTGTTCTTCTGCTCTAATGACAAACACGGATTTATAATAACAGGTCAGAGTAAATGTCAGTGTGGACCTGGCCTGTTTGTGCCACACTTCTGTGAACAGTTATTTATCATAACAGCCATAAAAGACACAAACACGCCCAAACTATGACAAAGACATCAAAAGAAATCTGAGCTCTTCTGACTGAAACAAGCTCCAAGCCTTGCTCCTGTCTCTTTAAGGCCTACTTTCTTCTGATTGACCGACATCTGGAAGCCTGCCGAAGGACAGCACCCGGGTCTCGTGAGCTGTCTGCGCAGGTGGACCTGCACTTGGTGTAGCAGACAGACAAAAACTTCCTTATTTACCCCAGAAAACTTCAGATAGACTCAAAATAACCAGAAGGAGACACAAAGTCTCAGAACACCTTCAAAAATGAAATGAACAGAGAGAGCGCAGACGGCGAGCTGCTGCCAGGTTTCATAGGAAGCGGGATTAAAGAAGCACGCGTCCACACGCTGCTGTGTTTCCTGTCAGAGTTACTGCATCGGAGCAGAGAACGGACACTGCAGACGCTCGAGTGAGAATGATATCAGAGTGCCGGGAACGTGAGCCGAGCTGTCGGGGTGGAGATGCCAGAAGGCGTTTTGTGCGGTGTGCTGCTCTGTGGACTCAAAGGTGACTAAAACACGACTTACCCCCTTCAGAGAGCGGCGAGCGGCATGAGGAGGTCAGAGAAACACAGAGTTAAATTCAGGAGATCAAAGACGGTACCGCTCCGGGCGCTCCGACTGAAGCTCCATCGACTTAAAGAGCGAGACGGCTGATCTGTAGGACCGCTCGTCTCTGTGGAGATCTCAGAAACATACTTACATGCTGGTGAGGAGGATGAGCCGAGAGTGGGGTGAAGAGGCGGGAAAGAAAAACAGAGAAACAGGGCAATGATATCACTGAGGAGGAGGAAGATGTTTAGACCTCACAAACACTTTTTTACACGTGAACAACGTCAGCCTCTTCACCACAGGTGGAGAACTCCAGGCCTCGAGGGCTGGTGTCCTGCAGGATTTAGATGTGTCCTTGATCCATCACAGCTGATTTAAACGGCTAAATGACCTCAACATGTCTTGAAGTTCTCCAGAAGCCTGATAATGAACTAATCATTTGATTCAGGTGTGTTGATACAGGGTGAGATCTAAAACGTGCTTTTCCCCGAGCTCACCACAGCGCCATGTTTTTTTCGTGAACTGCATTAGAGCAGCTTTTAAGATCCAGGTGATTCATAGAAGTCCACCATCCTCTGCTTGGCCACTTTAGGAAGCCTGCCGAGGGGCAGCCCAGTCGAACAACGCGTTTATACTACAGCTGCCCTGTAATAATATCACATTACTGGTGTCTCTACATCATCTCCAATAAATACAACAGCAGTAAGGAAAGGCCTTTAATCATATTTTTAGTGACAAAATGTGAAGCTGATTATTATATTATTATTTCACTAAGATGCCAAATTACAGCTCATGTACTTGGATTCCTGAACAGAAAGACGAGTGTTCTTCAGCTGCTGGGAGGTCATTACTGAGGCCTGCAAACATCCAGGAACACCTCCGAGTTTCCAGGGAGCACAAAGATCTTTGTGGCAGCTGCATCCACAGCAGAGATCCCAGCATGGTTTGGAGGCGTGGGCAGGTTAGTGAAAATCAACGGTATCATGAACAAGAAGGTCGAGTGGAACACGTCCTGGAGCGGAAGTGACCGATCGTGGGCTCAAACACCAACAATCGTTAAAGCTGCGGGGACAATCTGAGCAGGAGAAATGAGTGTGGAGCTAACGGACTCAAAGATCGATGGCTCAAAGGTTTCTTTGGAAGTAAAAAAAAAGCTTTGATGACGTTTCTTGGTTATCTTTCCATCATGGACAACCCCTGTCACCCCATGCACACCCCCATGATGGACCATCGGAGCAAACGCAGCAAAAGACTCATCGCCCCGAAATGCAGAACTGACTGCCACAGTAAATCCAATAAGACTGTTTATCTCTTCCTCACTCTGTAGGTGATTTTCCTGAGACTTACCAATGTTATTCTGTTCCCTCTCAGACCGTGCAACAGTACCTTGTTTCATCCCCCATCATACTCTGCTACTCCCTTTATTCTATTGCACATTACTGTCACTTTCTAGAATCGCCTGCACTGATAGTTCAGTTATTTATTCTCCAGGATAGAGTTATATATATTACTTCGTTAGAGTTATTTGATACTATGTCTTGCACTATCCTACTGCATATTACTGTACACTACTATTCTTATTGTATATATTGTATATATTGTATATCTTATTCATCTGTTCCTCTGTCTCTCCTGCTGCTCTGAACATGTACATGACAAAAGAATAGGGATGGGTATCGTTTAGGTTTTATCCGATACCGGTGCCAAATCGGTACTTTTGAAACGGTGCCGGTGCTCAAACGGTGCTTAAAGAATGGAGAACACAAAATTGGTCCTAAAACCTCTCATGCTCAGCTGTTTTTTGTAAAAAGATAACAATGTTAGCCTTTTCTGCAGCTATGGGGCATATATGGTATCACT
This sequence comes from Copadichromis virginalis, assembly GCF_057382275.1. Classification (NCBI taxonomy): domain Eukaryota; kingdom Metazoa; phylum Chordata; class Actinopteri; order Cichliformes; family Cichlidae; genus Copadichromis; species Copadichromis virginalis. The sequence goes on from NC_140624.1 coordinate 70,092,012, forward strand.
CTTGGCTGGAAGCAGTGCTTAAACAATGGAAAAAACACAAACTTTGTCCAAAAACCTCTCATGTTTAGCTGTTTCCCTCTTTTTCTTTGGTCATTTTAGCCTTTTTGGCCAGGGTGAAGGGAGTATCTGCCATCAAACAAGAAGACAGCCGCATGTAGCTATGATGATGTTTGCTAGTTCACCTTACATGCATTAATGTAATAACATGGTTAGCCTACTCAACGTAAATTACACACGAACAACATTAAGCTACTCACGCAGAGAAGAACGGCTGCTGCCATCATCATCCGTCATCATTTCTGCTACACCGGCAGGGCTAGGGGCCAGGACTCCATTCTTCGGGTTTTTGGGGGATGTTGCTCCGGGTCCGATAACAGGCACCACACCCGCAGTAGATGTGCTCGGTGTGAGGTCTCGCAGCAAGCTATCAAATACGGCGCATTTCTCGGCTTTTTAAAAAAACGCTATGCGTCGCCAGGTGTTTCATCAGATTCGAGGTGTTACCTCCTTTGACAGCATCACAGTATCAGCTTAAAGCACTTGTTGCTGCTGAGTTTGCATCTTTTGCTGTGAAGTACAGCCAGACTTTGACCGCTTCGCCTTGGACATTTTTAATCTGTAGCTCTGCTCTAAAAGAACGTACGTACCTGGACCCGCCTACTATCCTCGGAAACGTAAAATGATTGGCTAGAATCTAAAGTGTATCACAGCTCAGGAAAAAAAAGCACCGAAATAAAGCACCGAAATGTGCGCTGCTTTTCGGTCTGGTTACTACCGTTTATGTCAGAACCGACACCGGTACCCATCCCTACAAAAGAATTTCCCTCGGGATAAATAAAGTCATTCTTATTCTTATTATCTGTGAATAAGCACTGTTAGCTGCTCTGTGCTCTTGTTTGTGTGACCAGAAGGGGGGCACATACCTCGGCAGGAAGCAAGTGAAAATCCCCTGCATGCAAAAACATTTTAATACTGGTGATTGTATAATCTCTTCTAAGGCAGCTATAAGGCACCTGCCCCCCAGCTGCCCCCCTGTAGAGCCACCCCTGGTGACCTGGCTACTTTGTCCCACATTTACGTCTAATATGAAAATTCAACATATTTAACAGGGAAACAGCTTTTTTTTCGTATTCACAAAAATCTTCCTGACATTTGGGGCTTTGCTGTTTCCTCCACAGTTAATTAACCACCCGCTCTCATCCAGCCGTGATTTTACGGCATGACAGAAGCACGCAGGTGTCCTCACAAGAAATCTGTTTGAATGAATAAAAGCGGTTTTATTTATTTTCATTTAATTCATGAAATGAATAATAATTGTATTTCAGCGCACAGTTTAAATCGGCCTTGTTTCCTCCTCTCGGAGCAGCACCGAGGCGAGCGTTTACGCGGCTGCAGGAACATCCATCAGCGAAGCGCCGAAGCCTCCAGATCGTTACCTGAAGCGCGAGCGCTCCTCGGCTCGCGATGCCGTGCTATGGATTATTGATTTTTGATTTGCTGGCCGCTCGAGCTGAGGGCCTTTTTATCAGAGCCATTACCTCCTTAACGATCAGAGACAAAAGTTAATTATGTAATTATGGAGCCAATAAGTGACGTGTCTGCTCCGCTTTGTGCTGCTGAGGCTGAAACATTATCTCCTGTGTGCACATGATCGGCAGCGGCGGGCGGAGGCAGCAGATTAACGCTCACACAGGCAGATGCTAAATTGAATTCTCTGGACCCACGGCTGTCTGGGAAGCCATTAAGTAATCTCAACATTGGCCCTCTTGAATCACTCTTGAATCACTAAAAATCACTCTGCGCACGCTCTCTTTTATTGACTGTGAAAGAAAAGAAACAAACACGCGCCGCAAGCATTTACGAGGGAATGAAGTGGGAACAATCTGCTGACACAAATATGGGTTATTCTCCCTCTCGTTGCTCCGTCTGTGGCCGTGGAGTTTATAACTCGTCTAGTTAAATGACGGCTTTAACTCTTCTGATTCGGAGGATTGTGATTGGCTCCTGTGGTTTGGAGGACTCTGCTCTTCAACTGCCCTCAAAGTAATCGAGTATTTTTCAGTTCAGCTTTGGGACTTATTCTAAAGTTTTCCAGCTTCACATGAGGATGTTTAGTGCCACGGTGTGATATCCATCCCGTCCATGCAGGTCCAGTAAAACCTGCAGGAAGCGAGTGAACACGCCCTCTGCAGAGGGAGCCCGGTGAGGTCACAGGGTTACTTAAACCACTCCTCGGTGGCGGGGTCTCCGTGGTGGTCCACCCAGACTGCTCTGGGTCACGTCTCTGCTCCATCACCTAGATGTCAGGCCCGGCGGAGTCAGTGAAGGGGTGGAGGCTCTTTGCTTCATCAGGTGGTGATCTCCAGCTCACAGTGGGACAGTCTGCAGCTAAGCCTCTCCACCCCCCAACCGCCCTTCTGGTCCTCAGCTGGATCGTCCTTCCCACCCTCGCCTGTGACCACCACAGTGATGAGCTTCCTGTGGAGGGTGGCTGGGCTCAGCCTTGGCGGAGGGAGAGGCCACACCTCCCCAAATCTGATTCTTCCTGCGGTTTCTTCCTGTTAAAGGGAGTTTTTCCTTCCCGCTGTCACCAAGTGCTTGCTCGCAGGGGGTCATGTGATTGGTGGTTTTCTGTATTATTGTCGGGTCTTTACCTTGCAATATAAAGTACGTCAAGGTGACGGTTAAAACTGAGTTGAGTGATTCCCACAGGCTGTCAGCGAGTGCAGATTACATTTAGGCGATAACACTTTACAATGAAGTAAGGACTTCCTGTTTTATAGCTGAACGCAGCTCAGGTATCAGGAGGTTATCATTATCTACGTCTCTGTGCTGATTTGTTTTCTTATTGAGGAATCACTTTTCAAATCTGCGACTGGTGTTTTGAGATGAATTAAACTCTTAAAAACTGCTGTAAAAAATGACCTTAGGGCTTAAATTAAACCAAATTAAAGAGCGAGCTTTCCTCGGTGAGCTGCAGCAGAAGCAGGAGGAGGGTGACGGCTGAAAAACGCCAGCCTGTTTGCCACTCGTCAGCAGGTTAACGCTCTGAACTTCACACACGATGCAGTAATTGGAGGGGAAAGGCCTCATGGGGCGTCCACTGAACTGGAGGTTAAGGGAGAGCGCGAGAGATTTAACTGGATAGTCATAAAGCCCCTGCAGGCTTGGCAGGAAGGAGAGAGAGCAGTACAGCTGCAGTGAGGCGCTGATATGTGAGAGAAGCAGAGGCCTTTATTTTGGCGGTTTAGGCTGATGTATTATTGGCAGACTGACACTGATTCTCCTGTACACGTGCGCTTCAGTTCAGCCCTGATAGTTTCTTAGATTAATCTTCAATGTGCAGTTTATAAACAACATCAGTCCTGAGCGCTGCACACACACCAAACACACACTCACTGATCTGACGTTGACGTCGGCTCCAGAGTGAAGCATCATGTCCACGGCATCCTCACGGCCGTGCCTGGCTGCCCAGTGAAGCGCCGTCTGAAAACACACACACGTCTGGTTTACTATCTTTGTGGGGACATTACATTGACATAATGCTTTCCCTAACCCGTACCCTAAACCTAACCATATCCTAATTGTAACCCTGACACTAAAACCACATTTTGAGTCTCAGAAAAGTCTTCAAACTCATGGGGACAGCACTTTGTCCCCATAATGACTGTTTGTCCTAGGGATGGGTATTGATAAGATTTTCATGATTCCGATTCCATTTTCGATTCTGTTTAACGATTCGATTCTTTATCGATTCTTTAAAAAAAAAAGGAGAACACTAAGGTTGATTAGCTTAGAACTTTGTTTTATATCTTCTCTTTGGACAAGACAGACATTTAGGAGTAACATGGCCTTACAAACCCAACAGTGAGATCTCAAGAGATCCAGCCTACGGCTCTTCAATGGGGTGTCACAGGGTCCCCAGGAAAAAAAATTGTAAATGTAAAATAATAAAATAAATATTCTTCTGTAGCAATAACAAAGTATAACATCAATTATTCAGTAGCAATTACACAAGAATATTCAGTAATGTCCCCGCCTACAATTAAACACACTTACTGAAAATCATCTGCTGTGGCAAACGGGTGCAAACCTTTGACCACAAACTGAGTCACTGCTCGGTGACGTTCGTCTATCCTGCCTGAAAGGAGACGCTACCGGCAGACTGCAGCGAGAACTGCCAGCATCTGAGCCAGACTCTGTCTCATCATGGTCACTAAATGCACAGTAATGGCAGGTTTGTAATAAGGCAGATCGCGCTAACATAATATGCTGTTAGTTGATTATTTACCTGCCGCATTAACGGGAGAGGACGTGCAAACGTTACCGCTGCTGTTGGGTTGAGATTCACGAGTCCGGAGCGAATTAAAAACACGACATTCTGTCATGGTCCGCGGCCCGGCGTCCGGGGTGCTGCTGGGATGTCCACGCCCACGAGCGTGGCTGCTAACCCCACACCTGCATCCCATCCCAGGCGATCACCAGGTGGACTATTTAATCCTGCCCTACCTGCTGCTCCACGCCAGTCCGTAGTCGCCTCTCAGCGGTAACGTACGCCTGCGGGAAAAGAACTCGTATGACAAACTCTCCATTGGACCTAACACTGTTTTTTTTTCCCTGTGTACCCAGATCACAACTCGGCGTGTTTTTGTTTTCGAGCCACCTGCCTGTCCACCTGTCCACCTGTCCGCCTGAGATTTGGTTCACATTCAGCTTCGCCGTCTCGACCCCTTTTGGAGCTCCACCCCCCTCTGGTTCACTCGGCCCGGCTATCACCCCTCTCACAGCCCCGCTCTCGGCGTTCCCTGTGCGGTCCCTCGGTTTCTTCTGGTTTCATACGTTGTTTTTCTGGCTACCCTCACGGGACACCTTTAGTTGCAATAAAAATTACTTTCTTTATTCGCTCCTACCCTAGTGTGTGTGTTCTGCTACTGGGTCCTGCCTACGCTCGGAACTTCGGTTCATGACACATTCATTTAAGGTCATCGTGTGTTTTGTGAGCAAACGCTTTTGCATATTCGTAGTGTTTCCTCCCTTAAATGAAATATCTACTTTGCAAGTATTGCAAGTTGCCCTGTTGTCATCCGTTCTCGTAAAGTGTAACCAAACTTTTGAGTGTTAGGCGCCGTGTTTCCTGCCAGGTAAATGACGCTCCGCAACATGGTGACGTCATTCGGGGCGACTGGAATCGATAAGGGAATCGTTTGCAAAAATGGCAAACGATTCCAAGGAACTGAAACAGTAGGAACCGGTTCTCAACAAGAACCGGGTTTCGATACCCATCCCTAGTTTGTCCCCACAAGTATTGTGGCATGACAATTTTCTGTCCTCACAAAACTATCTAAACATGCACACACACACACACACACGCACACACGCACACACACACACACACACACACACACACTGTGAAAGTCTGATGATTTTCAGTTTGAGCAAGCTCTTCTATTTCCACCTCCCCCTTCCTGATCCTGGCTCTCTTCCTGCTAAAAAGCAGTTCTTCCTTCCCACTGTCACCAAGTGCTGCTCGTACATTGTAGTTGGAATTTTCTAATAAAATCGCTGTTGGGTCCATTTTCTGCTACATAACGTCTAACCGCCTTTCAGAAACCCAAGGTCACCTTACAAAGAACACAATTAATAAAAGGAACAGTAGTGATAAAATACATCAAATAAGTTAAAATTACAAAACAGAGCGTGACAACAGATAAAATCAGCATTAAAGCGAATAAGCCAGTTTAAACAGATGTGTTTTGAGCTGTGTCTTAAGTACAGAGAGGGAGTCAATATTTCTTAGTGCAGGAGGAAGAGAGTTCGAGAGCCGAGGAGCAGAGCGACTGAAAGCTCTGCTCCCCACAGTGATGAAGTGTGAGGATGGAACGGTAAGATGATGATCTGAGAGGGCGGGAAACAGTGGTGATATGGAGCAGGTCACACAAATATGCAGGAGCAGATTTATGGACACACTTGTATGTAAGAAGTAAGATTTTAAAGTTTATCCTGGTTTCTACGGACAACCAGTGAAGCTGCTGAAGAACTGGGGTAATATGAGCTCTTGACGGAGTGCAAGTTATGACCCGAGCTGCAGAGTTTTGAAGAAGTTGGAGTTTATGAAGGGACTTTTTAGGGAGAGCAAATAGGAGGAATTAGTAGAGTCCATGTGAGTAAACTGGTGGCACAGCTGTGGATGCATATAAGGCAAAACACAGAGCCTGTTTCTGTGACATGGGAACATCAAGAGATGTCAACAAAACACCAGGAACAGAACTGTGGAGCTCCATAAGTGTGGCTCAGTTTGAATACAATTTGGTGCCATTTACAATTAAGAAATACAGACAGTTTCTCTCTTTACTCTTAAAGTTAACAAATATGTTTTTATATTTATCTAAAAAATAAACATTTAGTCTGATTTGATGTTACAATTAAAAAAGTGTTTTGATCTGAAGGGTAAATATCTGGTTTCCACTGTATATTTGATGATTGTCAGCACAAAGAGGGAGAGAGAGGAGCAGAGAGAGAGAGGAACAGAGAGGGAGAGGAACAGAGAGGGAGAGGAACAGAGAGGGAGAGAGAGAGAGGAACAGAGAGGGAGAGAGAGAGAGAGAGAGAGGAACAGAGAGAGAGAGAGAGGAGCAGAGAGAGAGAGGAACAGAGAGAGAGAGAGAGGAACAGAGAGGGAGAGAGAGAGAGAGAGAGAGGAGCAGAGAGAGAGAGGAACAGAGAGGGAGAGGAACAGAGAGAGAGAGAGAGGAGCAGAGAGAGAGAGGAACAGAGAGGGAGAGAGAGAGAGAGAGAGAGGAACAGAGAGAGAGAGAGAGGAGCAGAGAGAGAGAGGAACAGAGAGGGAGAGGAACAGAGAGGGAGAGAGAGGAACAGAGAGAGAGAGGAACAGAGAGGGAGAGAGAGGAACAGAGAGAGAGAGGAACAGAGAGAGAGAGAGAGAGAGGAACAGAGAGAGAGAGGAGCAGAGAGGGAGAGGAACAGAGAGGGAGAGAGAGAGAGGAGCAGAGAGAGAGAGAGAGGAGCAGAGAGAGAGAGGAACAGAGAGGGAGAGAGAGGAACAGAGAGAGAGAGGAACAGAGAGGGAGAGAGAGGAGCAGAGAGAGAGAGGAACAGAGAGAGAGAGAGAGAGAGAGGAACAGAGAGAGAGAGGAGCAGAGAGGGAGAGAGAGAGAGGAACAGAGAGAGAGAGGAACAGAGAGGGAGAGAGAGAGAGGAGCAGAGAGAGAGAGAGAGGAACAGAGAGGGAGAGAGAGGAGCAGAGAGAGAGAGGAACAGAGAGAGAGAGAGAGAGAGAGAGAGAGAGGAACAGAGAGAGAGGGAGAGGAACAGAGAGAGAGAGGAACAGAGAGAGAGAGAGAGGAACAGAGAGGGAGAGGAGCAGAGAGGGAGAGAGAGGAGCAGAGAGAGAGAGGAACAGAGAGAGAGAGAGAGAGAGAGAGAGGAACAGAGAGAGAGAGAGAGAGAGAGAGAGGAACAGAGAGGGAGAGAGAGGAGCAGAGAGAGAGAGGAACAGAGAGAGAGAGAGAGAGAGAGAGAGGAACAGAGAGAGAGAGAGAGGAGCAGAGAGGAGAGGAACAGAGAGAGAGAGAGAGGAGCAGAGAGAGAGGGAGAGGAACAGAGAGAGAGAGGAACAGAGAGAGAGAGAGAGGAGCAGAGAGAGAGGGAGAGGAACAGAGAGAGAGAGGAACAGAGAGAGAGAGGAGCAGAGAGGGAGAGGAGCAGAGAGAGAGAGAGAGAGAGAGAGAGAGAGAGAGGAACAGAGAGAGAGGGAGAGGAACAGAGAGAGAGAGGAACAGAGAGAGAGAGAGAGGAGCAGAGAGGGAGAGGAGCAGAGAGGGAGAGAGAGGAACAGAGAGAGAGGGAGAGGAGCAGAGAGAGAGAGAGAGGAGCAGAGAGAGAGAGAGGGGAGCAGAGAGGGAGAGGAGCAGAGAGAGAGAGAGAGGAGCAGAGAGGGAGAGGAACAGAGAGAGAGAGGAACAGAGAGAGAGAGAGAGGAACAGAGAGGGAGAGGAACAGAGAGGGAGAGAGAGGAGCAGAGAGGGAGAGGAGCAGAGAGGGAGAGGAACAGAGAGGGAGAGGAACAGAGAGAGAGAGAGAGGAGCAGAGAGAGAGAGGAACAGAGAGGGAGAGGAACAGAGAGAGAGAGAGAGGAACAGAGAGGGAGAGAGAGGAACAGAGAGGGAGAGGAACAGAGAGAGAGAGAGAGGAGCAGAGAGGGAGAGGAACAGAGAGGGAGAGAGAGGAGCAGAGAGGGAGAGGAGCAGAGAGGGAGAGGAACAGAGAGGGAGAGGAACAGAGAGAGAGAGAGAGGAGCAGAGAGAGAGAGGAACAGAGAGGGAGAGGAACAGAGAGAGAGAGAGAGGAACAGAGAGGGAGAGGAACAGAGAGGGAGAGAGAGGAACAGAGAGGGAGAGGAACAGAGAGAGAGAGAGAGGAGCAGAGAGGGAGAGGAACAGAGAGGGAGAGAGAGGAACAGAGAGGGAGAGGAACAGAGAGAGAGAGAGGAGGAGCAGAGAGGGAGAGGAACAGAGAGGGAGAGGAACAGAGAGGGAGAGAGGAGCAGAGAGGGAGAGGAACAGAGAGAGAGAGGAACAGAGAGAGAGAGAGAGGAGCAGAGAGGGAGAGGAACAGAGAGAGAGAGGAACAGAGAGAGAGAGAGAGGAACAGAGAGGAGAGAGAGAGAGAGAGAGGAGCAGAGAGAGAGAGGAACAGAGAGAGAGAGAGAGGAACAGAGAGAGAGAGAGAGGAGCAGAGAGGGAGAGGAACAGAGAGAGAGAGAGGAGCAGAGAGGGAGAGGAACAGAGAGAGAGAGGAACAGAGAGAGAGAGAGAGGAGCAGAGAGGGAGAGGAACAGAGAGGGAGAGGAACAGAGAGAGAGAGAGGAGCAGAGAGGGAGAGGAACAGAGAGAGAGAGGAACAGAGAGAGAGAGAGAGGAACAGAGAGGGAGAGGAACAGAGAGAGAGAGGAACAGAGAGAGAGAGAGAGGAACAGAGAGGGAGAGAGAGAGAGAGAGAGGAGCAGAGAGAGAGAGGAACAGAGAGAGAGAGAGAGGAACAGAGAGAGAGAGGAACAGAGAGAGAGAGAGAGGAGCAGAGAGAGAGAGGAACAGAGAGAGAGAGAGAGGAACAGAGAGAGAGAGGAACAGAGAGAGAGAGAGAGGAGCAGAGAGAGAGAGGAACAGAGAGAGAGAGAGAGAGGAACAGAGAGAGAGAGGAACAGAGAGAGAGAGAGAGAGAGGAGCAGAGAGAGAGAGGAACAGAGAGGAGAGAGAGGAACAGAGAGAGAGAGGAACAGAGAGAGAGAGGAACAGAGAGAGAGAGAGGAGCAGAGAGAGAGAGAGGAGCAGAGAGAGAGAGGAGCAGAGAGAGAGAGGAACAGAGAGAGAGAGGAACAGAGAGAGAGAGAGGAGCAGAGAGAGAGAGGAGCAGAGAGAGAGAGGAACAGAGAGGAGAGAGAGAGAGAGAGAGAGAGAGGAACAGAGAGAGAGGGAGAGGAACAGAGAGAGAGAGGCACAGAGAGAGAGAGAGAGGAGCAGAGAGAGAGAGGAACAGAGAGAGAGAGAGAGAGGAACAGAGAGGGAGAGGAACAGAGAGAGAGAGGAACAGAGAGAGAGAGGAACAGAGAGAGAGAGAGAGAGAGGAGCAGAGAGAGAGAGGAACAGAGAGAGAGAGGAACAGAGAGGAGAGAGAGGAGCAGAGAGAGAGAGGAACAGAGAGGGAGAGAGAGGAGCAGAGAGGGAGAGGAGCAGAGAGGGAGAGGAACAGAGAGGGAGAGGAACAGAGAGAGAGAGAGAGGAGCAGAGAGAGAGAGGAACAGAGAGGAGAGGAACAGAGAGAGAGAGAGGAACAGAGAGGGAGAGGAACAGAGAGGGAGAGAGAGGAACAGAGAGGGAGAGGAACAGAGAGAGAGAGAGAGGAGCAGAGAGGGAGAGGAACAGAGAGGGAAGAGAGGAACAGAGAGGGAGAGGAACAGAGAGAGAGAGAGAGGAGCAGAGAGGGAGAGGAACAGAGAGGAGAGGAACAGAGAGGGAGAGAGGAGCAGAGAGGGAGAGGAACAGAGAGAGAGAGGAACAGAGAGAGAGAGAGAGGAGCAGAGAGGGAGAGGAACAGAGAGAGAGAGGAACAGAGAGAGAGAGAGAGGAACAGAGAGGGAGAGAGAGAGAGAGAGAGGAGCAGAGAGAGAGAGGAACAGAGAGAGAGAGAGAGGAACAGAGAGAGAGAGAGAGGAGCAGAGAGGGAGAGGAACAGAGAGAGAGAGAGGAGCAGAGAGGGAGAGGAACAGAGAGAGAGAGGAACAGAGAGAGAGAGAGAGGAGCAGAGAGGGAGAGGAACAGAGAGGGAGAGGAACAGAGAGAGAGAGAGGAGCAGAGAGGGAGAGGAACAGAGAGAGAGAGGAACAGAGAGAGAGAGAGAGGAGCAGAGAGAGAGAGGAACAGAGAGAGAGAGGAACAGAGAGAGAGAGAGAGGAACAGAGAGGGAGAGAGAGAGAGAGAGAGGAGCAGAGAGAGAGAGGAACAGAGAGAGAGAGAGAGGAACAGAGAGAGAGAGGAACAGAGAGAGAGAGAGAGGAGCAGAGAGAGAGAGGAACAGAGAGAGAGAGAGAGGAACAGAGAGAGAGAGGAACAGAGAGAGAGAGAGAGGAGCAGAGAGAGAGAGGAACAGAGAGAGAGAGAGAGAGGAACAGAGAGAGAGAGGAACAGAGAGAGAGAGAGAGAGAGGAGCAGAGAGAGAGAGGAACAGAGAGGAGAGAGAGGAACAGAGAGAGAGAGGAACAGAGAGAGAGAGGAACAGAGAGAGAGAGAGGAGCAGAGAGAGAGAGAGGAGCAGAGAGAGAGAGGAGCAGAGAGAGAGAGGAACAGAGAGAGAGAGGAACAGAGAGAGAGAGAGGAGCAGAGAGAGAGAGGAGCAGAGAGAGAGAGGAACAGAGAGGGAGAGAGAGAGAGAGAGAGAGAGAGGAACAGAGAGAGAGGGAGAGGAACAGAGAGAGAGAGGCACAGAGAGAGAGAGAGAGGAGCAGAGAGAGAGAGGAACAGAGAGAGAGAGAGAGAGGAACAGAGAGGGAGAGGAACAGAGAGAGAGAGGAACAGAGAGAGAGAGGAACAGAGAGAGAGAGAGAGAGAGGAGCAGAGAGAGAGAGGAACAGAGAGAGAGAGGAACAGAGAGAGAGAGAGAGGAGCAGAGAGAGAGAGGAACAGAGAGAGAGAGGAACAGAGAGAGAGAGGAACAGAGAGAGAGAGAGAGAGGAACAGAGAGAGAGAGAGAGGAACAGAGAGAGAGAGGAACAGAGAGAGAGAGAGAGAGAGGAACAGAGAGAGAGAGGAACAGAGAGAGAGAGGAACAGAGAGAGAGAGAGAGAGAGGAGCAGAGAGAGAGAGGAACAGAGAGAGAGAGGAACAGAGAGAGAGAGAGAGGAGCAGAGAGGGAGAGGAACAGAGAGAGAGGAGGAACAGAGAGAGAGAGGAACAGAGAGAGAGAGAGAGAGGAACAGAGAGAGAGAGAGAGGAACAGAGAGAGAGAGGAACAGAGAGAGAGAGAGAGGAGCAGAGAGGGAGAGGAACAGAGAGAGAGAGAGGAGCAGAGAGGGAGAGGAACAGAGAGAGAGAGGAACAGAGAGAGAGAGAGAGGAGCAGAGAGGGAGAGGAACAGAGAGAGAGAGGAACAGAGAGAGAGAGAGGAGCAGAGAGAGAGAGGAACGAGAGAGAGAGAGGAACAGAGAGAGAGAGAGAGGAACAGAGAGAGAGAGGAACAGAGAGAGAGAGAGGAGCAGAGAGGAGAGGAACAGAGAGAGAGAGGAACAGAGAGAGAGAGAGAGGAGCAGAGAGAGAGAGGAACAGAGAGAGAGAGAGAGAGGAACAGAGAGAGAGAGGAAGAGAGAGAGAGAGAGGAACAGAGAGAGAGGGAACAT
>NC_140624.1:70104019-70384019 GCF_057382275.1 Copadichromis virginalis
TACACTGTAATCATTTAAAATAAAAATGGCTTATAGTTCCTTAAGAATCATATTGCGAGTAGTTACACAAGCTTTTAACTCTCATTAACTCTAGCAGACTTGTTGACCTGTGCTGATCATGCCTGTCCCAGAGCACAGAGGCAGAGACCCCGAGGCTGAGTGCTCGGGTTTATTGTTTAATAATTCATTACTTCAGCTATCTATCTAAGCGTGCCTTCATGTCCACACACACACACACACACACACACACACACACACACACACACACACACACACACACACACACACACACACACAGAAATGTCCTGTGAATCTCTTAAATGGTTATTGCTCAATCTTAAATTTATAAAATGAGGCATTTGAACTGTCTGGGAAATTAACTGCTCTGAAATATCACTCAGTACATGCAAGCAATTTTCTGAGGTGCTTTTACCAACAGTAGTGACAGCTGTAGCTTTGTTCATGCACAAACTTTCTTGTAGAATTGAACCCTCAGGAACTGGAGGGAATTTGGTTTGATAAGAGGAAAACTGCTACAAACTGCTGCAGAAAAATAAGTGGGACTAAAGTTTTGTTGTCAGTTAAGCAGCCCAATGAAATGGAGAAATCTTTATTTAACTCAAATCCTTATTTTTCTTAATACCAAAGCAAATTTAGCAGTTACCACTGTTTCCAAATAGCAGTGGTAACATATTATTTTAGTAAAGAAAATAAATTAAAACAAATAAGTGAATAAATAAACAAATAAATATCTATTTTATTTTCTAATTTTCACTTTAGCCTTGCTGCAAATTTTAAAGACCTCTCTGCATTGAATCATACCTGTTATTAATCTCTGTCTCTCTTACACAGCATGTCTTCATCCTGTCTTCCTTCTCCTACAGCAGATGGCCCCGCCCCTCCCTGAGCCTGGTTCTGTCGGAGGTTTCTTCCTGTTAAAAGGGAGTTTTTCCTTCCCACTGTCACCAAAGTGCTTGCTCACAGGGGGTCATATGATTGTTGGAGTTTCTCTCTGTATGTATTATTGTAGGGTCTACCTTACAGTATAAAGAGCCTTGGGGCGACTGTTGTTGTGATTTGGCTGTATGAGTAAAACTGAATTGTATTAAAAATTGCAGTCCGGTCACTTTTAGCCCTTAAGGTGATGGTTAGTGGGCTTTAACCTTTCTTGATGGATCATCAATCAGAAGTCTGAGTCAATAAATAATATTAATATTATTCCATTTATTCCATCCATTAGTGGATCAAAACTTTCATCCTTTGGACACCAAACACCTACAGAATTTTGTGACAGTTCACTTATATTGCCTGTAGGATTTGTGCACAACATGGTATAATAGTCCATGCTCTCTGTGTGAAAGTATTGGACCAACCTGCAGTCTAACACGTGAATGACTGTTGCTGTGTCTTAATCCAGCTGTTACCGCTGCTAAAATGTTTGGCTGTAGGTTTGTCTGTTGTTTTTTCTTTTAATTAATAAAATAAATACCAGTTCCATCTAGTTCTGACCCATGTTGCTATATTCCTCACGCTCTTCCCATCATTCCTTGCTTGGTTTCTTCCCCGTTTCTCCTTCTGGCACAGCTGTGTAAGAGGGCTTTATTCCATGAGAACCCATTATGGGCAGACAGCTAGCGTTTACGCCTGTCACACCGTGGACGTGCATGCGTATATATTCATCTGTGTGTCTGCAGTGGTGCCGTGGGGGGAGCAGGGCAGTATAGCTTTTAAATGTGCCTTAGTATGGGTGTGTCATCCTTCATGCTTCTCACCAATAAAGCTATAGTATGCTTACCTGCACCCGTCCTTTCCTCATTCATCCTCACCTCCTAATCTGCCCTGATGTGATGGGATGGCTACACTGACTATAATGTGACTAGCGGCACAGTGGTGGCCATCATTGCCTTTTACATATTATGAATCAGGCCTACATTACTGCTGTCGTCACCACTTTCTCTTACATGGTGCATAGACAGGCTGTAAGACCAGCCTTGTAACTCTCCATTAACAGGTTGCCAAATCATCCCTGCACTCTTTGACAGCTGAGAGCAAAAATAGAGTTTCTGAAATAAAATGCTTTGGGGCAAAACTCCACAGGGAGCTGTTCTACCTTCCTTTCTTTCTACACCCCTAACACTTGAACTTTCAGCTAATACATTAACAAAACTATTGCTAAACACACTATTCAGTAACCTTGTTACATTTGTTATTTTATTTGTGTGCGATCTACAGTGAAAAGTAATAAAGGACCTATAACTGAGCACCACGGCAGATAGGCAGCAGATGGTGTTCAGTAGATTAAGCTAGCTGGGTGCTACTTGCTAAGAAATGGAAATGAAAATCAGAACTAGAGGTAACTGCAGAATCAGTTGCTAATTGCTGGTGAGCTGCTTAGATTCTTAGCAGGACTTCTTGCAAAGCTTGACAGCTCTTGGAAAGCGGGCAAATCCCAAAAAGGTTAGATCGTGGAACAAACACGGCAGCGTGGCTACAGTCGAAGCTAAAGACAAATCTAAGGTGGTTGGCCAAAGTGCACAGCACTGTGTTTGGTGATTGCCATTGTCTTTGATCCCAAACTCATCTTTTGTTTCAGGAAACTGCTTAAAACAAGGCTGTTCATGAAGAATCACCTTCAACAAAGAAATGATCAGAAAATCAATATTAATCAATAAAATGTAAAGAAGAAAATACTTCATCAGTCTGATACTTACAGGTTTGGTTTGGGATACGTTTGGAAATGGCTCTGTACCATTTCCTGTGCAAAGAACATCCCCTTCTAATGACGACTGCACACTAAAATCTTTACCCGAAAGTCTCTCAAGCAATCAGACTGCAAGCAGAACGTCAGTGAAAGAAGCATCTTCCATCAAAATCCACCTTCGTGCTCCTTTACAAGTCAGACTGAAGCAACGGCATATTGTCTGCATCACTGAGCAGCTGATTTCCTGTTGAATGGCTCTCATGAAGAAACTTCAAGAAACTGGAAAACTGGCTGGATTGCTGCCACTCAAGCGCACCCTAGAAACCTGTTTTCCCTCTGGGAGATGAAATCTGCTCCTCTCCAAGAGCTGTCAAGCGTTGTAAGAACTCCTGCTAAGAATCTGCCATCATCATAGTCAAAGGAGCTTGCAAAGAAAAGCGTCTGGACTTCTTTAAGTTGCTTGAAGACGTTTCACCTCTCTTTTTTTTTTTTTTTTTTTTTTGGCCTGTCCCGTTTGGCTCTTTTGCATCAGAATTGTTGTCTAAAGGCAAAGAAAGATGCCCAACGGATTTACTTTACCAAACTGACCATCCCAGCCTTGCCGTAATGGTCCATTTGATTCACCTTTTATTGTTTATTTTATTTTCACTTACTGAATACGGGACAGACTTGACTGGGGGAAAGAAGGGGAGAAAGAAAGAGGGAAAGAGAAACAACTGAGAAGAGGGACGGGGGAGAAGGGCAAAAAACAAAAACCAACAGAACGGGCAGAGAAAAAAAATGCATATATCAATCACCTGGATCACCTGCTGAGAAAGAAAAAAGAAAGCAAGCAGAAGAGAACAAGAGTAATAGAATAAACAACATCACAATGATATATGGGAATATGACAGTAAATACTAAATGTTAAACATTATTGTGCAGCACATAAGATCAACAGAACACAGTGTGCTTTGAGGTAGGAGCCAAAAAGGGTGTAGTTTGTGGGTGTGATCACCCGTGTGTACACCTGTGAGCATGGACGCGCTTGTTTTTTGTTTTTTTAAAAGGTTCCTTCATGTAATAATCTGCTAGAGGGTGTGGGGGGGCCACAGCCCCGTCCTCCAGGGCTTGAAGCAGGTGTGGAGGAGATCAAAACTCCAGACATCCAGAGGCCCCCAGAACACAAGAGACCAAGGAAGACCAACAGAGGGGCAGCTGCGCCACTGTCCCAGAAAGAGCTGAGGAGAGTCCCAGATGAGGGCTCACTCAGCAGCCGCGGAGCAGAAGCCAGGGGGAGTTGCAGTGACGCGCCCGTGAGCTCCGCCGGCAGCCAGCTGCGCCTGAGTGACCGAGCCCCAGGCCGAGAGGCCGGGGGCACCCCACCTCCGAAGTGGCCCAAGCGAGCCCCAGGCTCCAGGCCCCGATAAGCGGCCGCCAAGGAGTGAGCCGGTGTGTACCTGGACGCCCATCCCCGGACACAAAGAACCACCAACGCACCGATGTCTGAGGGGGTCCGCCACTGGCAGGGGAAGTGGTGGTAGGGGGAGATAGGCCTCCAAACCTTGGAGGGCCTGAGATGTCCCCAGAGAGGTGGCGCCTGACACCCAACCTGACATATAGACACAGACATACAGGCACACACAGATACAAACATCCATTCCCACCCTCATGCTCTCATATGCACTTACTCCACACTCAACCAACGTGGAGACAGACATAAAGAGACGCTGTACACACGATCACACTCCCCAAGCGTACTCTACAAACCGGGTCTAGGTGCCCCCGCCCCTGGAGGGGGGAACTGCACCCAGACCCAGGTGGTGTTTCCCTTTTCCCTGCGGTGGGGGGAGGCAGACCGCCCCGACTCCGCAGCAGCAGGAAGGCTCCACACTCCAGACCGCAGTCGGACGGCCAACTCCTCCTCCTAGTCCTAGCCCCCCTGCTCCAGCAGGTCACAGAGAACGGGGGTGAGAGAAGACTCCAAACCTCCCTCCACCCGCTCATTGTAGTGTTGATGCATGTGTGTTCTAAGGTGCATTTAAAACCCAGGAGGGCATGGAGCTACCTGCCAGAGAGCAGCAGGTAAGCGCATGGTCCCTCCTGCTGGCCCTCAATGTCTACGTGTATTTAAAATTGAGAGGTGGGCAACGATGCCAGGGGTGGGGTGTACACCCTGATGGTACTTTGGACTCCCAGGCCCATCCAGACCGGGCCCAGTGCAGCAGCGCCGCCCGGCCCCACAGAGCCCGGGACAGTCCACCCAACCCCACCACAGAGAAAACTGCACCCACCCCACCATCCACTCATCTTCCAGACTACATGAGACAATAAACACCCAGGCTGAGATCTTCCTCCACCTCTCCTGTATCTCCCCCTCCTGCAGAGGGAGCTCCTGAGGAGAGGAAGGCTCCTGCAAGATGTGACAATCTCCCCCACCAGTTGAAGAGCCCCCCAGGTGGCTCGACGCACCGGCGGCACCCTGCTCCAGGGCTGGGCCCCCATGCACCCACCCGCCCACAACCCCGGCAACACACCAACCAGGACCCAAGCCCCCGAGGCCCGGTCCGGGTCCCAGCCCAGAGACGGAGCGCCCCCAGAACCTCACGCCCATCCCGGACCCACCCAGGGCCAGCCAGGCTACCAGGTCAGTAACCCACGTCCGTCAGCACAGACCCTCCCCTAGCCCCGCTGCACACAGCCGCGAGGAAACAGTCACCTGAGAGCCAACAGAGCCCCCAACCGGACATGACCGCTACCCCGGGTTGAGCCCCCCAAGGAAGATGCCTCCGGGGAACCCCCCGACGCCCTAAGCCTGTCCCTACCCCCACACCAATCACAACAGTGAAGGTGGGACCAAACTATGACCCCCCACCCCCACTAGGTGATGGAGCTGATCAAAGGAGCCCAGAGCAATTGATCTGATGTGGTGGCAGAGGCTGTATCAAGACTAATGTAATCTAATAGATAATTTCTATATTGGTTAGAATTAAGATTATTTTTATTTTTCCAGTTCATGAGGACTGTTTTCTTGGCTATGCATAGGGCAGTGAAAACCATATGGGCGATATTCTTTTCTGAAGTGACATTATCTAAGCTGCCCAACAAACACACTAAGGGGGAAGTTGGAATGTTACATTTCAGACACTTCGATAAGTCTTCACATATCTCGCGCCAAAACTTCTGAACTGGTGGACAGAACCAAAGAGCGTGGTTTGGCAGTGTGAGCAGTTGTTGGTAGACGTAAAGCCCATCTTGAACATCCGATGAC
The DNA here is from genome assembly GCF_057382275.1 of Copadichromis virginalis. Taxonomy (NCBI): domain Eukaryota; kingdom Metazoa; phylum Chordata; class Actinopteri; order Cichliformes; family Cichlidae; genus Copadichromis; species Copadichromis virginalis. The sequence continues at coordinate 70,109,971 of NC_140624.1, forward strand.
CTGTATAGTGCACTCTATGTAATATTTTGTATTGAATTAATTGAAGACTGGGATTTTTAATTAGATGAAAGGTTTTTAAGCAAATCTGAGACCAGAAGTTTAGGTCTAAGTTAACTGATAAATCCGCTTCCCATTTTGCAATAGGAAGTGATATTGATTCATCTGTTTTAGAAAGCATTCTGTATATTTTGGATAGTAATTTGGGGGGTTTAAGAGTAAGAAATTGAACCACACTTGGTGGTGTTTGTAGTTCAACTTGACCCGGTTTAAATTTCTTTTTTACTATGGATTTAATTTGTTGATATTCTAAAAATCTTTTCTTGTTGATCCCATATTGTGCAACTAGTCCGTCAAATGAAATAAATTCTGTTCCTTCTAGTATATGTTCTAAATATTTGATTCCTTTATCACTCCAATCTGAAAAGTTTATCATATTATTGTTTTGTAATATGTCAGGGTTGTTCCAGATAGGTGTACGTTTGCATGGGATTAATGAAGACTCCGCCAATTTTAGAAACTCCCACCATGCTGTCAGAGAAGAGCTGATGTTGATGCTTTTAAAGCATTCATGTCGTTGGATGTTTGAGCTGATAAATGGTAGGTCTGAGATCTCTAGATTATTGCAGAGTGCTTGTTCTACATCTAGCCAAGGTTCATCTAAGAGGGTGTGTTTTAGCCATCCTGAGATAAACTGAAGCCTGTTGGCTAAGAAGTAGTGCTGAAAGTTAGGCAGTTCTAGTCCTCCTTTATCCTTGGTCTTTTGTAGTGTTTTTAAGCTTATACGTGGGGGTTTATTTTTCCAAAGGAATTTGGACATACATGAATCTAGAGATCTGAACCAATCTTGTGGCGGTTTAGTTGGGATCATTGAGAATAAATAATTTATTTTTGGTAAGACCATCATTTTTATAGCGGCAACCCTTCCCATGAGTGATATGGGTAGACATTTCCATCTAGCCAGATCATCTTCTACCTTCTTTAAAAGTGGGATATGGTTTAATTTAGTTAGATCTGCAAGCTTGGGAGAAACATTAATACCTAAATATTTTATATTTCCCGATTGCAGTGGTGTAGAAGAGGAATTATGGAAGGAGCAATTAATCGGTAGGACTGTAGATTTTGACCAGTTAATTGAGTAATCTGATATTCTTGCAAAAGAGTTTATCAATTCAATCACCCCAGAGATATTGGTTTGTGAATTTTGGAGAAAGAGTAACACATCATCCGCATAAAGGCTGATTTTATGTTCCACGTTCTTGCATTTTATGCCCTTAATTACTGAATTCTGTCTAATTGCTGCTGCTAGTGGTTCAATAAAAATTGCAAACAGTGAAGGGGAGAGTGGGCATCCCTGCCTGGTGCCCCTCAAGAGACAGAAGCTGGAGGATGTCTGGTCATTTGTTCTGACACAAGCTGTTGGGGAATTATATAATATTTTTAACCAGTTTATGAAAGAGGATCCAAAACCAAATTTGTGTAAAGTTGCAAATAGAAATTTCCAGTTAACTCTGTCGAATGCTTTTTCTGCGTCTAAAGAGAATATTGTAGTTTCTAGGTTTTTACTGTATGAGTAGTCTATCAAATTAAGTAATCTACGTGTATTTGTTGATGAGTGCCGACCTTTTATGAAACCAGTTTGGTCAGGATGAATTAAGAGGGGGGTTATTTTCTCCAGTCTCTTTGAGAGAGCTTTGCAGATTATTTTAAGGTCTACATTTATAAGGGATATTGGACGATAGCTTGAGGGATATACAGGGTCTTTGCCTGGTTTTAGCAGGAGATTAATGTTTGCAGAATTCATATTTGATGGAAGTCTGCCCTTTTCTTTAATTTCCAACAACGTTCTGTAGAAAACTGGTGCTAGAATCGACCAGAATTCTTTGTAGAATTCTGCAGGAAAGCCACCTGGACCTGGAGCCTTATTATTGTGCATACTTATCAGGGCTTCCTGGAGTTCACCTGGTGTCAGTGGTGAATCCAGTGCCATTGCTTGAGTGTCCAATAATTTTGGAAGAGTTATGTTGTCCAAAAACTGATCAATTTCTTTTTTAGATGGGTTTATTTGTGGTGAATACAACGTTTTATAGAAATCCCTGAAAATGTTGTTTATTTGTATCGGTTCATATAATGTGTTCCCAGATGAATCTTGAACAGCACATATAGTTGTTTTTCTTTATTTATTTTTAGCTGGTTTGCTAGAAATTGACCGGATTTATTACCATGTTCATAATTTTGTAGGCGTAGTCTTTGTACTAAGAATTTTGTTTTTTTTATCAATTATCTCATTTAATTCTAGTTTTGTTTTGCGTATTTTGTTCAATGTTTCCTGATCTTGGTGGGACGCGTAGGCTTCTTCTAGTGATTTGATGTTTTTTTCTAATTCCTGAATATTTTTGTTTTCTTTTTTCTTTTTATGTGATGAGAAAGAAATTATTTTACCTCTCATCACAGCTTTCCCTGCTTCCCATAGAACAGAAGCTGATGTTTCGGGAGTGTCATTATAGTCTAAATATGAAGTCCACTCTTTTTTAAAATATTTAATAAAGTCTTCATCTTTAAGTAGTGATATATTAAATCTCCAGTTTTTTCTTGGCGTAGTATTATTCTTGTGCATTAGTGTTAAAGATACAGGACCATGATTGCTGACAGCTATAGGATGAATCTCAGTGTCTGAAATGTCGTTCAGCAGTGAGCTGCTGACCAAAAAATAATCCAGACGAGAGTAGGAGTGATGGACATGTGAGAAAAAAGTATATTCCTTACTGGTGGGGTGAAGGGAGCGCCATGCATCGCAAAGACCAAAGTCGCTCATATACTGTTTGATTATATTTGTGGACTGCCAATTACGCTGAGTTCCCGCTGTATTGAGCCTATCCATGTCTTCATTTAGTCCAAGGTTGAGGTCACCTCCAAGAACAAGTGTGCCATCTAAGTGTTCAGAGAGTGCACTGAAAAAACCGTGAAAGACGTTTCACCTCTCATCCGAGAAGCTTCTTCAGTTCTAAGGTCAAATGGTGGAGAGTCCCAGATATAAACCTAGTGGGAGTGACCCCCCACAGAGGGACAAAAGGACCCCCTGATGATCCTCTAATCGCCTGAGCCAAGGTGTGAAACTGGGTGTGGGTCCCAATCAGCCAGAGTTTCGGGTGTGTTCATTGTGAAACCTGGCCCCACCTTATCATGCGAATTCCTGAGATCAGATGGCCCAGGATGTGAGTGGGCGTTCAGGCATCTGGGGAGGGAACTCAAAACTGGATTATAGATGGCAGACAGCTGGTGTCGTAAGCCCCGCCTCTGTTCAAAGATGGTCGCTCACAGTGGACATAGATGGCTTCTTTCACTCCTCTTTCAAACCATCTGTCCTCTCTGTCCAAAATGTGAACATTGGCATCCTTGAAAGAGTGACCTTTGACCTTTAGATGCAGATGGACTGCTGAGTCTTGTCCTGTGGAGGTGGCTCTTCTATGTTGTGCCATGCGCTTGTGACCATCATCATCATCGTCTGGGAATCTGTGGGAAACCCATAACTGTTGGAGTCCTGGTACTCCAATACTTCTTTTGTCCACATTAGTCCAACATTTACATCAGTATATTATATTGCCATATGGCACTGGCATATGTTGCCCGTCTGTTCCCTTTATAATAATATTCACTTTTCTTTGTTACCTTTGAGATTCTGCCACCCTGTAGCCATTTCTTCATATCTATATTACATTCATAATTATTTTTATCTTTCTCACTTGTCAGATAAAATAACTCATCCTCTGATTCTGATTCAGAAAAGCTTTCGTATTTGCCAAAACATGGCAGATGCCATTGTAGAAAGCTCTGCATACAGCGACTAATCTATGAAGAAATAAGAAAATCTCTAAATATATTGTTACGAAAATTGAAATTCATTCTCCATTCAAACGTCAAAACACAGAGAAAAAAATCCCGTGAAGCAACAGAGGCTTGTGTTATAGTGCAGCTTAATTCCCACTGAGAAGAAAAAGCATGATTCAATCCATCTTTCTATTGTATGTCATTTAAATTAGATACAGAGACACATCCTCCCACTCTTTGCATCCATCACCAACACAAAGCTTCATGTTTCCAAAAGAACTCACAACGGATTGTTTCCTCCATTTCTTTCTATCAGTATCAAGAGATTTGTTTTTGAACACTGAGAAACATTTTTCACAGCACTAAAAAGTAAAAACTCTGAATTAAACTGCTGACAACGTTTCTGATAGGTGCAGTCTGGTAATAACTGTTGCCCTTTTTCAGTTACAAACGAATAAATCCAAAGCAACAGAGGAAAAGAAAGGTGAAGACGAGAGCAGAGGAAGGGTGGAGTGGGTGGAGATGAGTGGCAGAAGGGGAGCAGCAACGCTGAAAATGCGGAGTACAAGATGTTAGTGTTTTGTTGTGGACAAAAAGACAGCTGAGCTAGAGTGTCCAGGACAGACGAGTAGAAATGAGTGCATCAGAGGGACAGCTGAGCAGTTTGAAGAGACAAAGTTAGAAAGGCGAGGCTGAGATGGAAGCAGAAAACATCAAGGTCCGTGTTGCATCAACAGGTCAAACCACATCCAGCTAATCGCTCTTTTAAATAATATTTAAATATTATTATATTTAATAAAGTTATGTTGAAACCAAGCACACCAGTGTTTTTCTTGTGACATTACCAATAAGTGTGATGTGTCACATGACCCTCTTCCTATTGAAAAAACAAAAGTTGTATCCAAGATGGCCGACTTCTAAATGGCCACCATGGTCACCACCCATCTTGAGGAGTTTGCCCCCTCACATATACTAATGTGCCACAAGCAGGACTTTAATATCACCAACCATTCCCATGTTATTACGCTGTATCCATATAAATGGCCCACCCTGTATATGGGAATCCCACACAAGACCAAGATGCTTATATTTCCTCAAAACATTTTCACTGGATTGATAGGTGGATGTAACTTATTAACTGCTATTGAGGTCCAAGGCCTCTGTGAAAAGAAAATTGAGCAACTGAGTGAATAATAGTAATTCTATTAGATACACATACAACTTTATTATCTGAGTAAATATAAAAACCTTGTCTTGAATATTTTTCTCTATATAAATGAACAGAAAATAAACTGTCCATGAACAGGACCCTGTGGAACACCTCTTTTGTTCTTTAGAAAAGATGGTTTGTCATTGAGAAGAGGTCAGGGTGGATGGATGGGTCAACCAAACAATAGACAAACACTAATTGTGTGCTCCAAATAGTCTGATTCTTAACGTTGTGTTGGTTTCATTGTATCCATAATAATCCAAACTCTCATCTTGAGGGTTTTTTTTGGGTGTGTGTGCATTAATGTTTTCATAGAGATAAATCAACAAAACACACCTGCTTCACATCGAGACCTATATGATTGTTCACTCTGGAGGACTTGTTGGTACATTATGCAGTCAGAGTGAAAAGTGAGAGGACGCGTGGTCACAGCCCCCTGTTAACACACACTTCAACAAATTATACCCAGAGAAGACCCACCGGGAATGTCAAACCACGTCTCCTGAGTGCAGAATCTCAACTGTGCGCTGCCGAGGGCCCCGGCTGACCTGCGCCTCATTTGCATGACGGAGTTCGGTGTAATGAATTTAATTCTGAGTGTGTCACAACTGGCTGAGCTCAGTGTAGGTCCCACTGGCTTTTCCTTTTCTCTCTTCACAGTCTCCCTGCAGATGAACTGTCTCATCCAACCACAGCTTCCTCCTGTGAGAAATGCTGCACATGGGACTCTTTTTTTCTTTATCTCTTTATTGTTATCTCCATCACACACACACACACACACACACACACACACACACACACACACACACACACACACACACACACACACACACACACACAGCTATTTCTTTCTCCATCTTCATTCTCAGTCAGGCACCTGGGAGTCCTTTGTTTAGTTCTCTAGGGTCTGACTTTGGCAGTCATTATGAGTCAGAGGAAATCCACTTCAGAGCCTCATAGAAAGGCTGACTGAGTTAACCATAAAACTCTTTCTTATCCCATCTGTCTCTTCCCACCCTTGCCACTCCTAAGACTTTTCTTTGCCTCTTTTATTGCTGTTTTCACAAATAGCTGTTACACAACTTCAGGCAGATATAAGCAGAGTGATGCAGGTCATGAATCAGATCAGAACAATGAAAAATGGTGTCTGGTGCTTGGACAACGGCACTGGGTGGTTCTGGGGTGGGACATCTGTGGACCGGGCTTCTCATGGATGCTCAGTCACAACAGTGTAGATGAGTGTTAATAGGATATTTTGAATTTTGAATTTGGGTATTCAGGCTTTCCTGAAAGCACTTATCTTTATGTGTCTTGTAAACTTTGAATGCGTCTGCGTTTGGGTCCTCTCCCCCCAGAGAGGGGGTACTGCTGTACAGGCACTGGTGCTAAAATGAGAATGGAGTGTATCAGCTGGATCCGGGGACAGCTTGAGCTAGACTTGTGTCTACAGGGTCAAAGAAATCAATTGGCAGCCAAAACAAGAAGCATGATATGCCGTTATTTAGTGAAAAGTCTCAGGGACACACAAGCCGTCCTTTTGAGCAAACAAACACAAAGAAGAAAATCTATCAGTTCAGCTCTGACGCCGATAAAATAACTCCTGTAGCTGTTCAGTCACAAAAGAAGAATTTGTTTGACATTGACAAAGTATTTTTTCGTTTTTGTCACTCTGCCTCCTCTGCCTCCTCTCTCCTAGACGTCTGCCCTCGCAGACGTGACAGATAGCGTTGAGAGGAAACACCCAAATACCATCATCATTAATATGACTCATTTTTAAAGACACAAAGGAAGAACAATTATACATAAGACAGCTAAAAATGTCTCTCAAGTACCTTTTTGATCAGGAAATGGAGAATTAATAGAAATAAAGAGCAGAGCTTATTTTTGGAATATGAGTCAATGCGAAAACTGACAGGAGCTTTATTGGGGGATAAAAAGGTTAAAGGATTTAAGTTTTCTTTCTTCTTTCAGTTTTGTATCATTTTGTAAGTAGGAAATAAGTGAATATAACTGTGTAAATATTTGTAGATAATAATTCTCCACTTAAATTACAATTTGTTTCATATGTGAAAGGTTTGGTTTGAGAGCAGGTTATGGTCTAAGTTAGAATAGACCTGTTGGAAACATCACCCTGAAATGATGTGAGAGGGTAACCTCTTAGAAATGTTGTTAATAACACTCAGTCAAGTCCTCATGGTGTAAAAATATATGATTTTACAAAACCAAAGAGAAGCACAGCCAGTTGAGGATTTCCGAACACCAGCAATGAGTTCTGGAAGTTTTACAGCTCTCACAGCGACAGAGTGACATGTCGCTGCACGTCAGCATGTCAGTGGCAGCAGACGCTGACAGAACTGCTCTCCTAACTCACAACTACAAGAAAAGACTTTTTGCCAGTTTAGTTACTTTTTCACATCTTTTCAGAGACTTTTTAATGTTTTAGATTTTCTTTTTGCTACTTTTGTGTCAAAAAAAGTGATTTCCTGGATGAATTCTTTGATCAGTATGTGACTCTGATCATGTGTCTGTGGACTGACTGTGTTCATATGGAGGAGAGCAGCAACAAGTTCAGACAGCAGCCAGAATTAGAAGAGGAAGCACCGTCGATCCAAACAGTTTGTCCAGCAAATCAGAAAAAGCTCTCAGTTTACCGAACGAAGAAATGTTCTCGTGCACAAAATTTCACAAAGCTAAAAACTTTCCTGTGGCTGTAAGAAGATTTGGGGATGAACTCATTTTTCAAATGAGCACTCTGAAACCCAAAGGCATGTCGATAATGACATTTTTTATTTTACTGTTGCTTTTATTTAGTTAGTTTTTCCTCTGTTTGGTTGTTTCTCATAAGTGCGTCTGATTGAGAGAACCTGAACACTCAGCAGTGTGTTGGATTACCGTGTCAACAAACAAAGCTATCATCTCATGTCAACCCGACTATAATGGCAAACAGAGACGTGTGAGCAGTAAGGAATCCCTTTCTAGCATCTCCAGTAGCCCACGAGGGAACCAAAGCGCTTTGATCTGGATCTCATCTGCAAAATCTGCAGTTGACAAGACAACAGCTAAAGCGCAGCTTACCGAACAACTGCTATTTATGCTACTGGCAGCCGCAGGGGATGAAAACATTATACAGGTTTCATCATTCAGCTCAGATTGCACTGACACACCTTTTGATTTGTATGATTTTTTACTGTCTCTGCGATGGCGTCACTCAACATTACTGTCTGAACTAGTTGAAATGTGAATGAAAGACTGACTCAGGTTCGTGGATTCCTGCTTTGAAGTCTCACGTTTGGCATTTTGGCCGAGATCATCTTCTGTGAAACTGAGGACACTGCACACTGTGCTTTAAACACGTGGCTAAATGTGACTGTGCTTTTTAAAATTAGCATCATGCTGTATTAAGTAATACTTCAAACTAGTGATTAAGACCAAGAGCAGGGCTGAGCAATTAATATTTCCAAGGTGCCACATAAGAAACTGGGACTGCTGTGGGAGGCCTCACCAATGAGCTTGTAAAGAAATAAAAGTGATAAAGATGAAGAGATAAAAGTAAAACTGCACAGGGGGATCAAAGTAATCCCCCGGGGCTTCAGTTTGCTCTGGGTACCAACAACAGAATGTTTGTTGTGCTTTGCTCAAAGATGATTGCAGATTAAAGCTCCATCAAATAAAGAAATTATCTTGTCATTTGTTGCTCTGCAGCTGATGGTTGATCACCAGAGGACCAGTCAGAGTCTGTTGGTAGGTAAGTAACTAACTCTAACTAACTTAACTACCCCATCATTGGTCACTTGCCTCAAACATGAGAATTACCTGCTGTGTGGACTTGCCTTAAACTTTCCAGAGCCTGCAGAAGTGGATCTGGAAACAGATATAACTGTGGATGATGAGGCGGCTGGCTGTATCTGGTTAGTTACTGGAAAAATAGCTGGTGAGGGTACAAGTGTGTGCTGGAAAACTACCAAAAAAAACCCAGAAGAAGTGCTCAGTGTACACATGAGGCAGTTGGACACACTAGAGCTGTCAGTGACAGTTTGTAAATCCTTGGATGATCAACGTTTGATTTAGCAAAGATTTTACGTTGGACCCTCTTCCTGCCAAAGCTTCCCCATTTATCCGGGCTTGGGGTCAACACCAAGAGAGAGACGACAGTTAGCGAGCAGCGCTGTGGCTTCATGCTGAGCTTGAGCTCCAGATGTGATGTTTGCTTTGAGAGTGTTGGTGGAGAAGGACAGGGAAGGAGGTGCACTCTGTCTTTATGGATGAGAGAAAGAAGATGACAGGGTGCCAACAGTGTTACTGCATGTTTGAGTGGTGCAGGACACGTATGAGGACAGTGAGACTGGAGAGGCGTGTGGGTGGGTTTACATCAGGAACGTGCTTCAAGCCTCTTAGTGTTTGCGATGGTGATGCACAGGCTGACAGACGAGGTCAGGCAGGAGTTTCATGCACTATGATTATTTTTTAGATGACACTGATCTGTAGTGAAAGCAGGAAGAAGGTGGAGGAGAGCCTGGAGAGGTGGAGGCATGCTCTGGAGAGAAGAGAAATGAAAGTAAAATTAAATACCTGTGTTCGACCATCCAAAGCCACAGACTGTTTACCAGAGAGGTGAAGACTGTTAGGAAGAAAACTACTAAATAAAGCAGTTTTGTGCTCATTAAAGGGTTGGGGTCAAAAGCATCGGTTCAGTGCTATGATTAGATTGAATTATTGAGATCGACATGTAGAGCGCAGAAGGGATTTTTGCAGAAATGCTTACACATCATAACTGGTTAAAGTCAGGATGATCTTTTTCTGCAGCACGGAGTCTGAGCCCAATGTCCCGGACTTGGATAATAAGTAGAAAAAAGACTTGTACTTTCCCTCACTGACTGTTCTGATATCAAAAGTTTTTAAGGTAGACTGTTTTCTTGGATTTGGTAAATGTTTAAATATGCAATTGTAACTCTCTGGTGCCACCTTAAAACCTGTAGTCTGTAATAGGACATGATGTCGTTGGTAAACAGGAAGTAAGTCTGTGAATTAAGGAGAAGGCATGTGCAGCATGGTGGCCTTAGCCAGATAAATCCAGTGGCATCCACATACATCCTATGCCTTTGGTAGCATTGTGGTTTCACCTTTCCCTGTGTCAATAAACCTGTGAACCGGGAATCGTGTCATCAGAGTCTTGATGTGGGGAAGGAGTTTAGCTGACTGCCCAACCATAGCAGAGGCAGTACACTGACAGTGGAAGAGTATTCCAGAAGCTCACTCCCTGATATGACAGAGCATCTGTGAAAAGGTGGTCCATCTAAATGCCAATTCACAATCACCTCTAATAGTGGCTGGAGTCAGTCGAGACCCGACAACACTGCTAGATTTTTGTTTAATAAAATCACTTATTGGTGGAGGCGCCAGACCAGGTATAGCTTTGTATATTAGACAGGCAGCGTCCAGCGTTGTAACAGACAACAAAACGAAGACACAAGACAAAGTTAGAGAGGCACAGCTGAGATGATATGAACAAGTGCAGAGGAGGGATTGTGGATATATCGGAGGCGCCAGGCAGGAGGAAAAGGGAAAAGCCTCAGAAGAATCATGGATCAAGTGAAGGAGGAGGAGCAGAGGGTGGATGTGACCAAGGAGGATGATGGGATAGAGTGAGATGGAGGTAGATGATGTGCTGTGGCGACCTCTGTAAGCGACTGTATACAAGTCGTTGTAGTCGTGTATTACCACTTTGTTCCAAAAGGCGGTGTAGTGAGTCACTAGCTAAAACTTAAAACAGTAACATGCAATAATACTTGTTAATAGGTACAGCGCAAAAAGAAAATTAGTAATAAAAGTTGGCCGATAATTACAGAATTTTAACACAAAATCTGACAGAATTTTGTAGTCAGTGTTTTTGTCTCTCAGTGACTTTACAGTCTCATCCTAAACATTCAAACTAGTCTGCAGTCCCTTAAAGAATACAGGAATCGTTAAAAGACTACAAAATGTCATTTATGACTTTAGACCTTTAAGAATTTCTCTCCATCCATCATGAGATGCACCAGAAATTAAGTTTCTCTGAATGTTGATCAGGGAAACTTTTATATAACCTTGTTTGAAGAGATTGAAAGCAATCATTTCTCCTCGCAACCTATTGGCTATTCCAGCCAAGCATTACATTCACACAGCGAGAGGGAGAAAATGTGCAATTACTTCTACATCATCTCATCGGAGAGGAAAATTGGTGCTGCCAAAGTGTAAAGAGAAAATTCAGTCCTCATCTTGTAGAAAACTCAGCGTGAGAGTAGATGTCGCAAGAATGAGACAGACAATCAATCAAAGACCTGAAATATGAAAGAAAGAGAAGACGGAAAATCTGATTTAGGAAATGACAAAAGATATGACATGAAAGGAAAGCGGAGGCTAAATGAATGTGAGAGTGCCAGCAGGATAGAGTGGGCCAGTGTAATACTAATCTGATAACCTGTAGAGCAGATCAACAGCATTCTCCACCAGATTGCTTTCTTCCTGTTCCAGAGGATCATTTTGTGTTGTCTTTTGCACAGCTGCTGATTCGGAAGCAAATCTGCTTCGTATGTTTAGTACAACACGTGTAGAGATTTGACTGTTTTGACAAACAACTCTAAACCTACCAGAGCCTGTATATAAAAGATGGACGTAGCCACCGAGACATCATCCATTGATTTTTGGAGGTCTGAGTTACTATGTTTAAGACAGAGGGTGGAGTGCTAATCAGCTACTGCTATTGTCGTTAACTAGCTACATGTTGTAATGGTACCAGTGCAGTGTACAGATGCAGATATATGCTAATTAATGCTAACAGAATGTTCTGACCCAGGCCATTAGCTCCTCCCTGTTTGAAGTCATTCTGCTCTGCAAGCTCTGATTGGCAGTGGGCTGAACACTGGTGACATTTTTAAATTAAGACCCGACCTGACTGCTTCCTTACAATTCCTACTGAAGGTTTATTTGTCATAAAGAGTGTTCCAGTATAGGTCAGATATTGGGATTTCCACGTTCCAAGTCAGAATTGTTATCTGGAATTCCAACTCAGATATGTGTCATAGCCTCCAGCCCCGCCCCAACTTAGTAAGCTGAGGTGGCACCTTTGAATGCAAAAAATAAGAAAACTGCATAAATAAATAAATAAATAATACAACTTTTAATCTATCTCTTGTGTATTGCCAATGCATGAATGGCTCTGCCTTCCACAGTTCCTGGAATTGTTGTTCTACTGTGTGAAAAAATGCTTTTAAACATGGAAAAATGCAGAAATTTCATGTAGATTTTAAATACTGTAAATATTTAAAATCTATACCAGGCGGGAGGCGGGTAAAAGGTAAAGCCTGCATTTTCTTTGGATTTTTATGGTGTAGGTAGGCTAGTTTTATTAGTTGTTTTGGCCACGACTACCTGAGGAGAGATGAATTAACCAGTTTATTTTGAACTGCAAAATTTGCAGCACAGGTCCTTCTGTGGGAGTGGGGAGCAGGGGAGTCACGTCCATGTTGCACGCTGATTTCCCCAAGCTACAGACTAATATAATACCACAATTTCACTCAGTAAAACAGGATTCCTCAACTGCGGGTGTTGCGAGCCGTACAAATTGTCACATAATTCAATAAAATCCACCAACAACAAATACATGGCCAGGAGCTCCGGCTCAGTGACTCATATTGGCGTGAGTGAGGACTAGCAGACAACTGCCAGCTAAAGCTACTTGTGCTGCTAACTCTTTCAAGGTGTCTATGCCACTAACTCCAGTAACTCCGGATAGATCATTTCTCAAAGATTCTCCTGTCATATAGCTTTTAAACAGGGCAAACCCAGTTTTTTCATAAACATGCTTCTTTGTGCACTAAAGATTTTAATAAACATCTTTTAGAGACGGCCTCGTGTGGCTGTTAGAGGAAACACAGTTTCTGGGACTTAGTCCTGAAAGTTGCTTCTTGATACCAACTCCAAAGCACAACAGGTTAGGGTTGCAAGTGCTGCAGTGGCAGTGGTTTAAAAAGTTTCATGTGGTCCACAGTCTTGATATTCTAGCATGAACACAATTGCAAAGACTTTTTTTTAGCAGACTCTTTCCAAACCTGCAAAGATAACGAGGTTCTCTGAGCACTGATTCCTGGGGAGGAGAAATTCTCCAAAACACAAATTTTCCTGTCACAGTTTTGGGGACGTTGCATTGATTTATTCAGTCATTCAGCCTGTTTGCTTGCTGTGCTCCTCGATCCACTCTCCTGCTTTGTCAGGCCTGCCACTATTCATTTGCTGTCTCAGTGCTTTGTGCCGTAGCTCTCCGGCGTTCTGTTTACCTTGCCTATTTTGACTCTGGATCCTGCCTCAGCCTGTTCCCACTGTACCTTGAACCTTCTTCAAACTCTGGTTCACAAAACCCAAACTCGCATTGGTCCCCTAGCAACAAGCTAACTTTTGCAGGGTTTTTAAAGGTGCATTGTGTAATGTTGTTTGTTTGTCACAAGCAGTGGCGTGTCTAGAAAATTTTTGTTGGGGGGGCCAGGTAGGGGCACAGATTTGGAGAAGGGTGGCAGATGTAATTGGCAGATAATGTTAAAAACAATTCTACCAACCGTTAACCATAATTCAATAACCCTGTAAACCTAATAACCGTAACCTTATTAGAATGAGATTTTAACCACTACGGTGCAAAGTGTTTAGATACTGTGTTGATTAAGTACAAGAGATACAATCAGTCAGTGTTTATTCAGCATTCAAGGACATCAATATTTGCATAGTATTTTTACTGACATGTAGTGCACATGTGTTTTGGGCAAAAACATTTTTGAATATTAAAATACGAACATTTTTAACATACAATTGGCAAATTAGCCAATTCCAATGCAAAACTTTATCTGCCTGTTAAAAAAAAAAAAGAAGATAATCTTCTCACAAACTGGTGTTTGATTTTGAAACAGGAAAAAAGTGGAGAAACAACTGAAAAGACTAATATTTGAATAAAACCTGAAAGCAAGTAAATACTTTATATGCTGCCTTACTTTGGTAATATTGAGAACAACACTGGCTGATGATGAAATGCAGTCAGCTGGCATGGTGACACTGCCAGTATTAACCTGCAGGGTTGGACTGGGACAAAAAATTGGGCATTTTCACTACAGATTGGCCCACCAGGTATTAAAGCCATAAAGCCTTTGAATGAAAACAAATGCTGTTGTGACAGTGATGTACAGTCTTTTTGGTATATGTATGATTTCTATACATTTTACGTCAGATAAAAACTTTCTTCGCAAGATTCAGATAATTATTTAATAAAAGCTAGATATTTTAAATGAGAATAAAAAAGAAAAGTATTTCTTTGTGCCCCCCTCTCCCTGTTAATGCCCTACCTGGCCCCCTGGCAACACTTTGCTAGACCCGCCCCTGCACAGTTACCAGCTGTCAGCTACATAAAAAAAGGATCCTGGTGTTATTTGTCTCTCAGAAACAGTTCATAACTTCAACTCATTCCTGTCACCTAAAAGGTAAACCTGTTTCTCCATCACCTGTTCAGCTCTGATGATCCAGTAAGGACATCTCCTGGTTTCATCTTCATGTTTCCCTCTCACCACATATCCAAACCGACATCATGACCAGCAGCTTTACAGCTTTACAGCTGTGGCTCCAGCAAACATTCTAACTAAATAAATTCTAACAACAGCTGATCAAGCTTAAACGTGCTGCTGTTGTTTAGCGCGACTGGTTTCCTCTTTCTGGCTCAAAGTGGGTGATAAACAAACAAGAGAGACGATCAGCTGATCATTGATCAGTTTCATGATTGAAGTAGCAACAGGAGAGAGAGGAGAGATAATGAGAGGAGAAGAGGCAGCTGTGCAGCGTAAAGACAGAATAACTCCAGTTTTGTGTCTTTTTCCATCCTAGCTGAAGTCCGGGACAAACTGCGTCTCTTCTCAGCTCAATACCAAACGCGTAATATTTTCTATGAATGAGGGACCATTCCATTTTTTAAGGAGCTGTTGGCAACTCTACTAACTAACCTTATGAATAAAATAAAGTTCACTATCAGTAACATCATAGCAACCGAACAGCTGTATAAACTCGTCATGCTAGCTCACACAGTATGAGGTATTGTAACTGACTGTAAAAAGTCAGCACAACGAAAATAAACTGCACCTAAACTTGGTTTATATCTGACCCAGATAGACTGCAGGTCATAACTTCTTACCTGAAGTTCAGTTCACCTGACACTCGGACTGGTGGCCGCCTCGGGGCTCTCCTCCTGCTTCCCCTTCCCTCATCCACCTGCTGGCCTCTGTGGAAGCCCTGCCATAGCCACCACCAAACAACTGAGTTATTTTTACACATCGACCTGCATCTTATAACTCATAACTCTTATGTTAAGTGGGGGAACTTGCACAATCGGTGGCTAACTAAATACTTTTTTGCCCCACTGTACACTCACTGGCCAAATTTTTGTTAGATACACCTGTTGAGCTGCTCATTAGGTCAAATACCTAATCAGCCTATCACATAGCAGCAGCTCAGTGCATTTAGGCATGTATGCATTAATAAGATGACCTGCTGAAGGTCAAAGGGGATTTAAATGACTTTGAACATGCATTGTTGTTTGTGTCGGACAGGCTTGTCTGAGTATTTCAGAAACTGTACAACCATCTAACCGGTTTATAGAAAATGGTCTGAAATGGAGGAAATCTCCTGTGAGCAGCACTTCTCTGGGAAAAAATCACTTGTTGGTGCCAAAGATCAAAAGCGGAATGAGCAGATTACTTACAGCTGTAAGGAAAGCAACATGAACTCAAATACCCACTTACTTCAACCAAGTTATCAAGAAGAGCACCGCTGAAAGCACAATACGTTGAACCTCGAAGCTGATGGCCTAGTGTCACCTGCTGGATAGAGGTGAAAACACAAAGCAAACAATGTCTCTTTCATCTGTTTCACAGCATGCACGGGAACTGGAAACTCGCCGAAGGGAGGCAGAGGAGAGAGAGCGGAGGAAGCAGAGGGAGGTGCAGCTGGAACTGGAAAGACAGCTGAAAGAGGCTGTGATGGTAAAAAAAAAGTTTTCCACTTGACACCAATTATGTACAGAGTCTTTTCTCCTTGACTTTGATCTTTGAGAACTCCAGCAAAATGTTGACTGTCATTATAAAATTCACACCTAGTCTTTAATGATTTGGAAAAATGGTTATGACAGTCCAGGAAAAGGTAATTCAGGAATAGGTCAGTTTATACCGCTCTGTTGGTGCATCTGTTTATGTAGCTGTGTGTGTGTGTGTGTGTGCATAGATAAAAGACAGCATGCAGGCTGAGATGCAGGTGAAGGAAAAGGAGGCTGAACAACAGAAGAAGAGGATCAGGGAGCTGGAGCTGACACAGCAGCAGCTGGAAGTTGCCCTTAATATGGAGATCCAGGCTCGGCTGGAGGAGGAGAGGGCCAGACTGGAGCTTGAGCGGTAACAATGGATTTCTAACTCTTATTATGGCCCTTTATTATTTTATTTGTGATGGAGATCTGAGATATCCATGAGAAGTATTAACATTTTCAGTTGCTTCTTCCCTTTTTCCCCTCCTTCAGGTTGCTGCAGGCTGAAGATGAAAAGAGGAAACATTTCCAGCTCCTCCAGGAGCAGCAACGTACAATGCAAAACCTCAGCCCCATACAGGAGCTGTCAGATGGCAGTCCCGATGAGGACACCCCCTCAGCCCTCAACTCTGCCTCTCAGGAGCTCCAGGATCTGCAGGCATCTCGCCAAAGAAGTCACCAGCGTCTGGAGGTGAACAAGTTTGTTTTGACTGGCTTTGTGAGCAGCATCTTATTTAGTGCTCTTCTAAAACAACACTGATGAAGATGCCTGCATGATTTTTGTTTCCAGGAGGTTCAGGAGAGGCTGAGGAATGCCAGTCAACAGGTACGGCACTGGAACATCCAGCTGAACCGACTGATGACCCCCATTACTCCTGCAGGTGCGGTATTCACTTTGCCTCTTTGCAGCACAGACTTCTGGAACAGAGTGTTAGTATAGTTAATAACAGTGTAGACCAGGGGTGTCAAACTCAAATACACAGTGGGCCAAAATTCAAAACTGGATCAAAGTCGCGGGCTAACTTTAATATTTATTGAAATATATTTATTCCTCCAGATATAAGAATGAATCTTTTCTTATGGACTCAAACACATTTTGCTGAAAAACTGAATATGGAACAAGCAAAGCTTAATACTAAACAATATATATATTAGCTGTATAATACCAGTAGGCCAGCTCTGATAGTAATTTGGTATGGCTTCGCGGGCCAAATGTAATTAGGTTGCGGGCCAAATTTGGCCAGAGTTTGACACCTATGGTGTAGACCATATAATCTGTCAGATAATTGCATTAAAATGCTACAAAAGGCACCTACCCCCAAACATGTCAAGAGATTCATTCAGTGACTTGAATGAAAGAATCTGACTCACCTCAAGTTAATTAAAATTAAAAATAAATCTTATTATGATTTAAACACGGAAATCTTAAAACGAAAAATAAGCGCATGCACAGTTGTTACAGGCTGCAAACATGTTTTATACTGCTTTGAAGTCTGGGACAGCATCATAAGAGGCATAACTGATCTCACCATAGTCCCATGAAGACTCAAGATGAGTGTTTTCACGACTGCCATCTTGGTGTTTTGAAATCAGGCATGATGAATGAAGGGAAGAACTGTCTGTTAAGGTTCTCAGTCGTTCAGGTCATCGTAGTCTAAGGAGCTTGGAAAGAAAAGCATCTGGACTTCTTTAAGTTTCTTGAAGAGCATTTCACCTCTCATTCAAGAAGCTTCTTCAGTTCTCTGAAGAAATTCTGAACTGAAGAAGCTTCTCAGATGAGAAGTGAAACATCTTCAAGAAACTTAAAGAAGTCCAGATGCTTTTCTTTCCAAGCTCCTTAGACTGTAGTTAAACTTCACACACTGGACTTGTCAGTCACACATCCTTCGCCAGTAGGCATTCCCAGAATGATCTTTCCCCTTCTGACGCTTAGAATGACCAAATATGTGCAAAATGGACAATTCCACATGCCACCATGTCAGTCTTTTATTAAATATGACATGAAACAAATGACTGAGCCATTAAATTTGTCACAAAGGTGTTCACCTAATTCCAGGCAAATGGAATAGACTTCTATGGGACCATAAGTCTTTTTGCACTTTGACATTTGTTTTACTTTTCAGATCTGTAACCTATAACTTTTATACTGTATGTGTTTTGATCATAGGAGTCTACGGGGACTTACTTACTTTTAGAACGTTTAGCAGATGATGTTGGCTTCTTTTTTCAGTACTGGAGCTTCCTGCTCATTGAAGACTTTTCTAAAAGGAAATGCTTAATCCAAAATGGCGTTTTAAGGGCTTGGATTAATGTCAATTTCAGCAAATATTCTTTCTTATGTTAAAAGAACATGGATCTCTGTCAGTGATAACTTCTGACTTTATAACTCAAATTTTAAGAGAGAGCTTCACTGCTAAGCTCTCATCTGTGTGGGTGTCACGGTTCGCTTGAGGACTCACACGCAGGACTCAGAGGCACAGTCTGTATTTATTACAGTTCCACCAGGTGTATATACAAACAGTGCAGGGGATAGTGCTATATACAAAGCGGTGACAGGGAAAAGGCTCTGGGGAAATCCAGGTAGGGAAAAGACACTTGCTCCTCTTCTGACTCTCTCTCCAAACACCGCTCGGGGGATGCAGAGTCGGGTCCAGGGGATCTATGTACAGAAGGAAACACACGTTAGAGGTTTTGCACAGGGAAGCAAAAGAGAACTTGCTCAGAGCCGGGCTGCACTGACGCGAGTCACACACAACGATCCAGTGATGAGTAGAAGCCACTCCCTGGCTTAAATGCTGGCTGCACTGATGAGGCCCAGGTGTTTCCTCCTCAGAGGGGCGTAGGCCGAGGGCGTGAACCCACCATGAGTTCCGCCCTGGCGAGAGAGAGAGAGAGAACACTACTAGTCAGCGGCCTGCTGATCCCCTGGCTGTGACAGTGGGGTTCAAATCCCTTATTCAGATTAAGATTTTATGTGACATTACATTGGCAAAAATTAAATTTACTTGAATAATGTGAGTATTGGAGTAAGTACTTGAGTAGTTTTTGAATAACTTTAATTTTGTAATGTGCATATTTTATGAATAATGATGTTTCAATACTTTAATCTACTGAATAAGTAAGAATTAGACTTAATAATCTTTTTACTTTAAAAAGGGAAATTGTGTACAATCTTTTATTCTCCAAAATGCACATAATAAAAATGTTTTGGGGAATGTATATGCTTTTTAAAAACCAATTGCTTCTTACTTGATGCATGCTATAACTTTCAGCAAAACTGAACTAAAATGTGTTAACAAGCTTACCAAATAAGAAATGTTTTGTGAATTTTCTTTGCAGAGCGACTGGAAAGCCGGCTGTTATCAAAGCCCACATGCCCTAAAAAGGAGGACGCGCTGGCCAGTAATGAGTTCATCACTAAGTTTAAGATAAGAGTTGATCAGAATAGAGGCGATGATGAAAGTCTGGAGCATCAGTTGGAGGCTGCCAACCTGTCTGATGAATCGTTCGAGGCCCAGACAGAAGTCAACGGACAAATATGATCACAGACATTTTAAAATCGCCAGTTGAGAGTTAAGGGGGAAAAATATTGTAATAAGTATATATTTGAATTGCACACTAAGATATAAAGTGATGGCAGCGAGCACAGTGTTGCAGGATTTAATTAAAAACACATCTGACTAAGACCAACTGAAATTTAGAGTTGTGTATAATAAAGTTTATTCATGATTAATAAAACAAATCTGTAATAATTTTCTTTCTCTTTTGTCCAGCTGAATCTCGCTACAGCTTAAATAAAAGAAAAGAATGTGTTTTGAATATATTAAACTATTCTCTCTTTTTCTTTCTTTCTTTTTTTCTTGGTGGGTTTTCTTTTGCAATCAAACGCAACATTATACAATTATATAGTATAGTAAGAAATATCCTTTAACTTCATTTAGTATTTGTTTTTTCATTTTTGTTTTTATTGTTTCCCCTTCAGTTTGTGCTTATAACATGTTCTAATCTGACATATTATGCAGTAAATTATTTTTGCAATAACTTAACAGGCCATTGTGGGAGCCAACATTCACTTATCAAAGACATATTTGTATATTCTGTGGACTGCTTTATGGTTGTGTCATTTAGAAACATAAGCCACAACAGACTTCCACTGGAGAGTACTTAAAAATGTATTTTTATGTAAAGATCTTTTAATAACTACTATATTAAGAGAGAACCTATTGTTACATGGATTAATTGTACAAACTGTAGAGAAATAAGTTTAAGCGTGCAATTTTTTATTCATTTTTAACTGTATTAATGTTTTTATGTTAATACAGCCGCCTCATATCTGTTTCCTCAGTGTTTTTTAAACCATGTACTCCATCTATGAGTAAGAACATGAATAAATTCCTTTCCAAATTTGTAGTTCTTTTTTCCAACACACAGATGCAGGTATTCTTTTGCACCAAGGCGTTAAAGAAATGCTAAGAAAAAATGAAAATACTACGTTGCAACCTGTGTGTGTGTGTGTGTTTATATATCTGTATCTATATAGATATAGATATATATGTGTATTCGTACCCTTTTTTCATCATCTAGTTTCCTGTGCCAGATCTTCTACTGATCCACTGAGGCAGACATGTAAAAAACATGAACTAAAGCATATTTCTGTATATAAACAGGACTTTAAATCTTTATCAACAGCTACTTTAGAGGAAATTCTTCAATAAACTGCAACCAAAGGCTCAACTCAGAGGACAAAACCCAACCTGTTATAAATAGTGTGACACCAAACTTTCTCTTGTGTAAAGTTACAAATAGGAGTAATTATCCACAGAAGCTTTTATACATAATGAAGTTATAATTCGTCCTGTAGAAATTGTACATTTAAGCTATATAGTTCCCTCTGTGATAACTCTGCTATGAATGCCTCTTATTAACTTTTATGCTTTTACAACCCACTATGAGCAAACACTCAGCAACAGTGGGAAGGAAAAACTCCCTTCTTGAAGGAAAAAACCTCTGGTAGAACCTGGAAATCTGTCTAAACTAGTTGGGGGTTAGAGCAACAGATGCAAGTCTTCAGATCATTTGCAGTGTGACTGTCTTTGTGCACACTTTAACCTGATTCAGTTTTCTTATTTGTCAAAATGCACCATGGGTAAAAAAAAACAAAACAAAACAAAATAGTAATGAAGGAGAATCCTCAGCAAAGATGAATTAAACAAGTTTTATTTTGATCCAATTTTACTTTAAGTAAAACACATCTTTATTTGATGACTTTAATGTCATCAAATAAAGACAGTTTTGATGGAGCTCCTGACCCAGCCCAAGCTCTCTATGAAGACGAGGAAAAACTCCCCAGGGGGCCAGATCGATGGGAAGAAACCTCGGGAAAGCCCATTCAAAGAGAGATCCCCTTTCCTGGGATGGCTGGGGGGGTTACAGGAAGTCCGAAAAAGCTAATTTTTTATTTATTTATTTTTTAAGATTGACCCATTCCTGTCCAACAGAAAAAAGAAAGGAGGTTACCACAATGTATCACACTTATATGATAAGGTGTGAATTGTGTGTGTTATCTTAGCCAGGGGTGAAGCTGGAGCTCCTCCAGTGTTGGGCGCTTCTCCGGGGCTATAGTTAAACATGCCTCCAAGAAATTCTGGCATTCTTGAAAGAAAGAAAAGATCAAAAAGATGAAGATGATAGTTCTAGTGATCCAAGGCATCAGTGAATCTGGAAGTGTGAAGTTTTCTTACCTGTGGACAGACGCTTTTTGATGCTCAGTTTCTTTGCGAGGAACCTCTCGGTACTAAAGTGCCGTGCATGAAGCGCTTCATACAACACCACTCCCATTTGCCACACCGTGGTGGGTCCACACCTGTAGCAGCTCCTCCTGTACCACTCGGGAGGGGTGTGAAGAGGAGTGCCTAACAAACAGACACAATTACAATTTCTTCTAAAACAAAAGACACAAATTGTTACATCTGTGAAAAGCAGGAGCAGAATATGTTACCATAGAAGACGCGATACAGAGATCGCTGTTTAACAAAGCAGCTCAGTCCAAAGTCAATGATGCGAACTCGAGGCACATCGGAGCCGGTCTCAATCAGAATGTTTTCTCCCTTGATGTCCCGATGAAAGATGTGTTTAT
Source organism: Copadichromis virginalis (assembly GCF_057382275.1). Lineage (NCBI taxonomy): Eukaryota > Metazoa > Chordata > Actinopteri > Cichliformes > Cichlidae > Copadichromis > Copadichromis virginalis. The sequence goes on from NC_140624.1 coordinate 70,132,222, forward strand.
CCTCAAGTTCCTTTACAGCATCAACTAGTTGCTTCAGAATGACCTGGAAAAGATGAAAAACACAATAATGAGTTAATGCTTTTCTGCCTTGATTGAATGCTGTACAGTCTAAGGCTCTCCCAGTCAACCTACCTTGGCCTTGTCCTCTGGTAAGGTTCTTCCATATTCTGCTTTGTATTTTTGCAGGTCCACAGCGGGGACAGGTCTCTCCAGCACCAGGATCAGCTCTTTGCCAAGGTCGAACCACTCCAGCAAGGACACAGGTGCTGATATTCCCACTGACCCTTCTGCTTCACCTGCAAGTTTAACCATAATGGCCACTTCCACCGAGAGCATCTTCCCGCTTTCATCCTGAAATATTACAACAAAGTGGATGATGAGGAACGCCGCATTCAATCCAGTAATGTAAAACTGATTCAAGTGTTGGACGCTTACCGCCACTTTGCAGTAGACTTTATTTTTGGGAATGTGTTTGATGGCAACCTAGAAGACACAGAGCATTGGTGAGCATTTCCTCAGTATGACATAATGAAAGGTGGAAACACAGCAGACGTCTCAGTTTACGATATTATCCATTATCTGCGTTACTGCCTGTCTTACTACCATCATCTGAACACTTACTGGAAAACGATCTTCTATCCGGTAGCCAGAAAACACTGCTCCGCAGCCTCCTTCTCCGAGCTGGTGCTCCTCCACATATCTGGCTTGGAATTCACCTGAACAGACAAAACAGCAAATCTTGTTTTATTACAGCTGTGACACAAATTACTCTCCTCTGTAGCCTAAATGTTCCTTTTGCCCTTCCCCTGAATATAAAACCCAAGCTGCTTGCTACTTACGTTTTTGGTCTGCCACTGATTTTTTGTCCTGGTCCACATTCCTTTTTTTTTTCTTGGGTGACTCTCTGTCGTCTCCCGTGGCCTTTCTTTTGCCATTTTTTGCGCACACCTGTTTGTTGTTCAAGTCTGGAGATGTGGAAAACAGCAAAAGCACATCAGCTCACTGGATGATAGACACAAACACTAAACACCAATATCTTAAACCTAGCAACCACACTTAATCTACCCCCTTATTCAACTAATTAGCCTACCTTTACCAGAGTCCAACGAGGAGGGTGCTTGCTCCTTGTCACCGCTCATATGGTCAAGAAGTTTAGCCCTCTTTGCTTTCTTTGTTGTGTCCTCTTCATCTTGCACAACCTTGCGCTTCACTCCTTTGACCACATCTGAGCTGGTGGAAGGACCAGCCTGCTCAGCGACCCTCCTCCTTTTCATTGGGGTCTTCTTTTCAGGACTGGCCTTTCTTTTAGCAGTCCTGCTCTTACGATCTATAAACGACAACAACACAGTGGTGAAAAAGAGTCCCCGACATCAGGACTGGAAGCAGTTTGATGGCAAAGAATTTGAAATTGCTTTTGCTTAAATGATCACAAGTTTAATCTTGGGATGAAAAAAAAAAACTGATCAGTGCGAGTTGATACTAGGTTTACTAAGTCTTAGATCTTGATGGCACTTGTTGGTCTGTTTTTACTGTTGAGTCCAAGAATAAACTTATTACATTATTTTACCAAAAGACCGGTAACCTTTCTTTGATTAGACATCTTGTATTAAAGCTATTTTCAATTAAACATATGATTCAATTGCTCCAAAAATGATTCACACAGTGTCAACATTTCTAGGATTTGGATTTTACCAGGATTTGATTTTATTATTTTACTTACCTTGATCTCCCGAATCTTTCTTATCGGCTGGAGTGGCAATTTTTCTTGTTTCCTTTTTCATTGTAATTTCGGAGACCCTTTAAAATCGAAAATGTAAACCGTAATGAGCTAAGATTGAGTTAATATTCCTTCAAATGTGCACCCTTCAAATGCTTGACTTTTCTAACTGAATTCTGTAAGTGAGCTTTATAAGTAAACTCTGGAAACTACGGCAACACAACATAGAATCTTGCCTTTCAGTGACTTCACTGACTGCCAGTAGTTCAAAGTAGTTTACAGAAAAACACTGGCAGACAAAGCCATAATATTTCATATAATTCAATCATTTCATATCAATTAAACAGTTTCTTTCATTATCTTTCATCATTTGTATAAAGACCTCATGTATGGATGACAGTATGAAGATTTGTGGTTGACCACACACATTATAATAAACACAGTGTCAGCTACATTGTCATCTGATTTAAAGTATTTATTATGTACATTTAACTGTCATGGTAGTGAGTCTGTGACCCAGTGTTTTGTGTTTGTTCATTTATATTCATTGATTATTCTTATGTATGTTTTTGGTTCTCTTTATTGTTTTCTTCTTGTGTTATATTCTTGGGCTTTAGGTTTCTGTTACTTTGCCTTGCCCCTGTGTCCCACGTGTCATGTCTAGTCACTCTTGTTTCCATGTTCCCCAATTTCTCCCCAGTCAGTCATGTCTCTGTGTCAACTCTGTGTCTTTGTAAAAGTCTCTTGTTTGCTGTTTTACTTTGATAGTCATGTGTGCTGTGTTAGTGTTTTCATGTCTGTGAAGGTTCTCAGTCATCTAGGTCATCGTAGTCTAAGGAGTTTGGAAAGAAAGCGTCTGGACTTGAAGTTGCTTGAAGATGTTTCACCTTCTCGGATGAAAAGAACTTAAACTTTGCTTGAACGTCTTCAAGCAACTTAAAGAAGTCCAGACGTTTTCTTTCTAAGCTCCTTAGACTATGTTAGTGTTTTCAGTTTTCCTTCCCCATGGTCTTGTTGTTTGTGATTTCTCGCAGCTGTGCTCTCATCCTGTGTCTTATTCCCTCATTTATCCCTCTGTGTATTTAAGCCCATTGTTTTCCTCTGTTTGCTGTTGGGTTATCTGTGTATCATCCATGACAATTAAATGAAATAGCAAATGCAACTACAATTTCAATGAGATTCATTCCTGGCATTCTACTGCGGTGGCTGAAAGTAGACACCAAGCATTATCACTGTAACTGATGTAAATATTGGACTTGGAGGGGATTCGTCTGATAGACTGATGCAAACATTACTGTGAGGAAATTTTTGAATCTCCCAATTTTCTTTTTTTCTGAAAGAAAGAAAGTTGGTTACTGTATCACATTTGTATGGCAAGATGTGAATTCAGTATGCGTGTGTGTTTGTGTCAGAGAGGAGTTTATCTGAGCCAGGGGTAAAGCAGGAGGTCCTCCAGCATTGGGCACTTCTCCAGGACTTTGTTAAAACTTGTTTTCAAGACGTCTGAAATGAAAGAAGGACAAGAGATATCCAGATGATAATTCCAGTGATCCAAGCGATCACATTGATTTTCTGCAAAATTTTCTTTTTGAGAGTCATTCGGCTGGGCAGGGGGTATAACACATCTGCAATGCAGCAACATCTGCTCTCTGGGCCTGTGTGAGAGTGTTATCTCAATGGCGGGAATGAGGATGTTGGAATTTGGCATCTCAGGCACCAACTCATCTCTTTCCTTAACCGGGCTCACCAGAGATTGGTTTCAGCCTCTCTCCATGCTTTAAGGAGGTTGAGTTGATAAATCTGACTGGCCCCTCCCCTGTCTGACCCTATCTCTTCATAGTCAACACCAATGTTCTCACTGTGTGACCATGAACGGTCCTTACCACTTGGCAAGTAATTTCGAGCTAGAAGAAGGGAGTAAGACAAGCACTTTATGTCCCTGTTAAAATACAACTACATTTTATCAAATATCACTAAGCAGTCCTTACCTTTAAATACAGCCTGGTTTCTTTCTCTTTCTTTCTATATCTCTGAGTGAAGTTAGCTCTCATTCTTTCTCTTCCTGTGAAATACAGCAAGTAGAGCTTTAGATAGCAACACACTGTGACACAGTTAGTGTTTGTTGAGGTGATAGAAATGCTGCATTTGAAATTACCTGACACAACATTTTACTCCCTTTTATGTTCACTCCTTTTTTTCTGAAGTACCGCAAATTATGGGCACGTGGGGTTGTTCTGGTGTTGTGCTAAAAATAAATAAATCAAAACTACAGTACATGGTTTGTTCTTTCATCTCTTTTTATGCGACATCCTCTACTGATTAAAACGCGACTGCCTTTCACTGTTTAGGCTCAAATCTCATTGTTTGAAGGCCTGCAGTGACGTGAAATATTAACTTCCCCCAAATGAGTTAAACCCAAAGTAACGAGTTTGTTTTGAAAATATACGGAGTGGAAACTACAGATATTTGTAGTTTTGCACGTCTTTCTTCCTCCACCAGAGGCCATAGGCGCTGTCGATCTTGTATGTCCTCCTGCAGCAACATCTCTGTGAAGCTGATGCCTTCTTGCTTGCAGGTTGAAGAATCTTTGGTGCGCCTCCACAATTCTTCTTTAATTCGCCTCTGTGTGAATAGAATAATGATGTTTCTGTTTCTGCCATCAACTTGTTTCCCTAAGCGGTGGACAATATCAACAGCCTCTTCTAAGTTCAAGTCAGGGGCAATCTTCTGAAGCGTTTGCAAAACCTTCACTCTAATGTTTTCGTCTTTGTCTTCCTTCACCCCTTTCAGTTTTAGGCACCACCTCATTCGGTAGCGCTCTTGTTCTCTCACTCTTCTTTTCAAGTCTTCGTTTTCTTTAAGCAGCAGTTCATTCGCATTTGCCAGTTTAACAACTTTCAGTTTGCAATCAGCTATCTCTGCAGCGTTAAACTCTACAGCCTTAGCCAAGCTGGCAACCATAGCTGCACTTTGTCTGTTTTGTTCCTTGATATCCTCCAGTTGTGCTTCAAATTTTTTGTCAAGTCCCATAATGGCTTCAAAAATAGTTTTATTGGAGATATCATCTTCCTTCGCTGAAGATTTTGTTCTTTTCTCCTCTGGCGGTTGTTTTCGTCTCCCTGTGAGGTGTCATGCCGAGCAGATATCAGAATTGAGTTCAAGCAAAGTTGACTCTTTTGGTGATTACAGTTTGTCCGGGCGGGCTGTGCGTCTTATTTCATCTGCAGACACGTCGTTGGATGAGGAACAGCTCATGTTGGCATCAGTGGCAGTCAGGATGGTCAGGTCGCTGGTCTCTCTGAGCAGGACGCTGTCCACCAACAAGCCCGGTTCCACGGCTGGAGATTACCCTCCTCCGGCTGAAGCCCCCGCTTTTCCCCCGAACAGCGAGCCAGCAGCGGCGCCTCAGCGGAGACCCAAAAGCAGCGGCTGCTCCGTGCTCCTCTTCCCCAGTCAGGGCAGCCAGTTTGTGGGCATGGGCAGAGGACTTTTGAAATACCCCAACATTAAAGAAATGTTCACCATAGCCCAGAAGATCCTGGGTTATGACCTGCTGTCTCTGTGTCTGGAGGGCCCCGAGGACGAGCTGCAGAAAACCCCAAAGTAAGTGCCAGATAAATGTCTGGAAAAGGACAATAACTGCAGGTCCTGCCTTCTTAAATGTGGCCATTTTATCTTTAAAAAAAAAAAAAAAAATACTGCTACAGTAATATTAATTTATATTTAAAATGTGCGCACATTATGTATGAAGGTGTGGATGAATGATGCTTGTTGTAAGAAAGCATTTTGAGTGCCCAGTAGAAGAGCATCTTTCAAATGCAAAGTTTCTCATTTCAACTTTAATTACTGCACATGATTAAGGCGATAAGAGTAAATAAGGCTTCCAACAGTGGTTATTTCTTATTATCATATCTTATTTTTATTGGTTTTATCAGTAGATTGTTGTTTCACTCCCACCAAAAACATCACCGTAAATAATCTTCTGATTCTGAATGACCATTTAAAACAATAAACAAATTGTTCTGAGTTAATTTCAGTTACGGATGTATCAGTGACGTAAATGATATATCGGTCATAATCGGGAGGCTGTTACATTTTTATTTTTTTTTACTTGTTTTGACTTGTCTTTTCTGGGGCGATGAACTTTGCAGAAGGTAGAAAGATTTCTTTTTTGGGGTCTTTTTGTGCATTTGCAAGTTTAACAGTTTCTGATGCTGGCAGCAGCTTAGCAAATGAAGGTGTAGCTGAGCCCCTTGAATGAATTTGTTTCGTGCCATTTATGAATCAATCATTTAAAAGACCTGTAGCAAGACAATGACAAGGCTGGCTGTCAGTCTGTCTCACCATCTGTTCTTTGCCTGTCTTGACTGCCCCTAATTGAATTCACTTCAGATATGCGAGGCGCGTTTCTGAGGCCCAGAGTAAATGCACTGGCAGATGCCAAGGGCGTCTGGAGGAGCAGTTTCTGTGTTTCAACTAAAGGTTTTCCTCTGTTTACAGCATTCCCTCAAGAGTGACTGCTGCCTGTGCCAATCTGTGCACTGGAGGGGATGGGGGTCTTCATGACGCCATTCACTGACAGTGATGCATTGCTAAGCTGCCTACTCTTAAATGTAACCATTGCAACTATATCCCACCTTTACACTAACCTGAAATCTAATTCTGAGTCGAAGCCTGAAACCAGGTCTTAATTCTCAAGCAGGACTTTGGAAACATGTGATAAATAAGAGAATAGTTCAACAAGTTTAAACAGTCACAAAATTTCACACAATCTGCCCTCTGTGAACCACAACACGTTTCAGACATGCAAACTGGCATCTCTTCAAAGCAATACTTTAATGCAGGGGCATTAACTGTCACAGTCCTTGTCCTCCTGGTTCTCCTGCCAGTTTCTCTCTCTCCATCTGTGTGTGTGTGGTTACTGTGCCCTACCTTTCAGAGGCAGGATCCTCTTAGTCCACGCCCTCCGGCCTGGCCCACCTGCCCCTCATCTGGTGAGCAGTCGGCTCCCTTTAAATACTGAGGACGTTCCTTCTGTTGGTGCTTGAGAAACCAGTCGTGTTGGAGGCTGTAAGTCTGTTTACCTGTGTCTGTGGGTTCTTTTCACGCCACCCTCTTTTCTGTCCAGGAGCCTGTTTCCCTCGTGAGCGATTCATTTGTGCAGTGGGAGAGAGAAGTCTGAAGATTGAGCCTACTCTACCAGACCACCTGTTTGGATTATTGAACATAGAAACTGTGGGCATTTTGACTAGAGACCGGTCCACCAGGTATTATAGGAAAAGCCATAAAGCCTTTGAATGAAAACGAACGCTGCTGTGACAGTGATGTAGACTGAATGAGAGAAGTAATATTAATATTTTCTCTGAATACGAGACAATTCCGTTTTTTACGAGACGGTTGGCAGCTACTAACTAACCTTGTGAATAAAATAAAGTTCACTATCAGCAACATCATAGCACCCACCCAACTGTATAGAAACTCCGTCATGCTAGCTAGCACGCAGTACGAGTTATTGTAACTGACTGTAAAAAGTCAGCACAACGAAAATAAACTCCACCTAAACTTGGTTCATATCTGACCCAGATAGACTGCAGGTCATAACTTCTTACCTGAAGTTCAGTTCACCTGATACTCGGACCGGCGGCCGCCTCGGGTCTCTCCTCCTCGGGTCTCTCCTCCTCCTGCCTCCCATTTCCCTCATCCACCTGCTGGCCTCTGTGGAAGCTCCACCATAGCCACCGCCAGAGCTATTTTTACACATCTGCCAGCACCTCGCCAATCCACCACCTCTCATTGTTTATACCGTTACTAAAAAACCCCAAAAAACATCGGCCTATAAAAACGAAAAATCACCATCGGGCATACCGGCCAGTCCAGCTATGTCCAGATGGACAGAATCAACTTTTGGAGATTTACTTACATGGATGATTGAGCATGCATCAAGACGTTTTAACCCTGCTGGTCTGTTTTAATAAAACGGACATGGTCAGAGCCGCCATCCCCTCTCCATCACTGTCATCGCTATCCTTGATAATGTACAAAAGAGGCCAAATTTTCCACACTTGATCTTCTCTACAACATGTTGGCTAACAACACATTCTCATCCCAACACGTAACATACAGACGCTACCCACATAACACAATTGGCATGGGCCGGATCTGGCCCACACAATGTGCTTATACATGGCCCTCATACCAAAGAATGATGGCCATCATTCTTTGCGGTACGTGGGCCATGTGTAAGTTGTGTGCAGACACACTGCTGGCCCTGTGCTGGCCCAGAACAGTTTCAGCTCTGGCCCCAGATGTCAGCCTAATGTGTACCTCAATCAAGCCATGTAATAACAACATGTGCTGGAACATTATAGTGCAAAAGTAACATAACGAAACTCTGTTCAGGCAGTGACTGGACTGATTCTTATGTAGTGTTTTTCTACTCTCCCAGATTACTCAAAGTGCTCTATGCAACATGCCACATTCAATCACACACTTTCTCTAAGCTGACTGCTTCCTAACTATATTCATACACATTCACACTCTTGACATGCAGACTAGAGCAGCCAGGGATCGAACCACTAACCTTCTGATCAGTAGGTGATCTGCTCTACCTCCTGCGCTACAGCCACCCAGTGGTAACAATGAGTAAACTAGGTTTTGGATAAAGTGTACACTCACAAACCTGTAAAACCTGCATTTGAAACGTTGGCTACCATAGCAGTATAGTATTCCAACATGGCATTTGGGTCTACTAACTGAAATAAGAACATAAACAGTGCCATCATTGCCAGACCTGGCCCACATCTGGTTGACATACACCCTGCCATGACACCAGTCAGTCAGAAGTGCCAGCTTGATGCCGGACCCGACCCAGACCTGTTTTCTATGAGCCTGGGCCACATAAACCAAACCACAATCAGGCCAGATGTGGCATGCTATCACATAAACAGTGCCATCTACACCAGGCCTGGCCCATATCTGGATGACATATCACTTACCATGCCAGAAGTCAGCCAGCAGTGCTGGCTTGACACCAGATCCGGGCCAGACCTGTCTGCTATGTGGGTACGTGACAAATTGTCAGTGTGTTACGTGTTAGGAATGAGAATGCTCTTAAGGTGGTTAGCAAGAGGAAACTCTTCTGCTACAACTAGCTTTACTTGCTAGTCTAGCTGTGTTTCCACACAAGGAGCAGATTCTAAGCAGAGCCAGTGTTCGCTATTAAAGACCCGAGGTCATAATGAGCACACGCAAACCACCAGAAAAAGGTTGCTAGCTTCTCGGCATATCCAGCTCAAGTCATTGAACTATCACAACTTCCAAAAGCCAACAGGAACTGATTTGTCTGTTCGACTCAACTGAAAAACTTAGTTGCCAACACAGCGACACACAACAGATCAGAAAACAGCAATTGGACGATCCCTGATGACAAAGCACGGTGAAAGAAGAAGAAACCCGGCTCAGGCAGGAGCAACCATGTGGTGGATGAAGGAAAAAGAGGGGAGCACTAAATAAAATTTGTGATAACATATTGTAAAAATTCAATTAGCTGAAGAGATGTGGTCCTCTAATGACCTCATGTGAGTAAGTGTTTACTGGTTAATAAATCTTTTTTATGTTCCTTCAGTGTGCCTTTGCCTCCTGCTGCTGCCTTTATTAAACCATACATTTGTCTTTTCAAATCAGTAGTAAAATCTGACCAAAAATAGCTCCTGCGTTACGCGCTCCCTGTCTAAACAAACAGCGTTGTCAATTACGCCGAATGAGATACCCGAGCACAGCGTGACATGGTGTCGTTTCCGAACTCTACATTATACAAACTACATCAAAGATTCAGGGTTCTGGAGACGGATCGAGGGAGTCAGAGAGGGTTACTTTATTGTCTGATAGGGAACATATTGACTCCTCCATTCTGGCACTGCAGGTCCTGAAATCTACTAAATCACACACACACGCACGCACACGTGCACGCGTGCACACACACACAAAATAAAACTCGAAGGTCACAGATTTGATAGACTGGGTCCTTTGGTGCTGAGGCCCAGTGGTAAATCTTGACATTGTGTGTGATTAAGTGGGAGCATATGAGGGCTGTGCTCATGCACATGGGATCATAAGCTGCTGGTTCTGTAATTAAAAGACCTCTTTTTAATTATTAGGAGATAAAAGGGGAGTGTCTGACTACTAAATCAATACACGTATATATCTGATTTACACATTAATCTACTTTAAGATACAAGTGGCACATTTTGAGCAATGCTTGTGTATTTAAATGGTCCAGGATGAGCACAGTGCATGATTTAGTTTTAATTACATTTGATCAATTTGAAGTTTTTTCCACTTTTTTCCTGCCACAAATCGGCTAACCTATGAGTTATTACATTAGGATGTCGGGCAAAACCTTAAATCTCTAATTAGCCTCGTGTTACTTTCAGCTGCTCCCTTATTCACAGGCCACCTGCCCAAACAGGTGTGATTGGGCATATTGTTTTACTCTGGATGTCTTCACTGAGGGGATTTGTGCCTTCTCCTGGGAACTGAACTGGAGATCATTCACTGGTTAGACAAATGGCAAATATGTAAAGCCCTATACTTAGCCTTGTGGCTCGTGTAAGTCACTTACACATGTAACCAGCTCCTCTCTGCATGGTGCTAATTATGCAGCTCAGACACTTCATTCCCTTCATGCAGCTGAATCTGTATGCACCAATTTGTGCTGTTTTTGCATCAATTTATATTCAAATAATTTTTTTATGTAGAGAAAAAATTAAAATTTGGCACCGGATACTCAGCATAGAGCCCACTGGAATAAAATGCAAGCATGACTGTCTCACTTCTGTGTCACAGATAAATAATTATTCCCATCTTATTTGGTTAAATCTGCTACACACTATTATAGCTGGAATGTCAGCCGTGGTTACAATTCCCAGTATTTTACAAACTCTTTGCAGCTAAAGGTCTCGTCTAGTTTGGCTGAAGTAGAACTTGTTTATTTCACACAAACACAATCCTTGCTATTCTGTCTTGTAGTCGAGTGGATCCTGCAGTCTTTCAACAACATGTCATGTAAATATCTGGGAACTGGGGAGAGCAGCTGCTGGACTTTTGGGAAGGTGATGTCATGTCTTGTCTGAAAGAGAACTCTAGCTGCTCAACAGACCGGTGTCTTTGACTAATTTGTATGTCATCTGATTGTTGGGTTTTCTAATATAAGAGGAGTAATATAAAGTGCTTTGAGGAGACCTCTCTGAGATGCTTTTTTTAAAATACTCAGTCATGTTCCTGACTTGCTTTCAATAAACCTGAAATGTTCCTCCAGCTGTTTGTTGTTGTTGTTGTTGTTGTTGTTGTTGTTGTATCACTTACTTCTCTGGGCTTTTGTTGCCTCCATTCCACCTTTTTTAAGAACATGTTGCTGCTATCAAATTCACAATGAGCAAATATTTTTGATGAAATCCTAAAACATTTCCGTTTAAACATTTGATATGTTTTCTGTGTTTTCTATGCTGAATGAAACTGTTTTTATGAGCTCTTAAAATAACTGCATCCTGCTTCATCTTAAACAGCATCCCAGCGTTTTTGGAATCGGTCCAAGTGTTGCATGTGTTGAGTTCGTGGTCGTTAACAGCATAACCTCAGTAACAGCAGCTTAACGGCAAGAAAAGGAGATGAACACAAAATCTTTTTCCAAAAAAGACAAAGAGTTTCTGAATGCTGACTATGTAGCTGAAAAGATATGCCATAGACGAAGAAAACAAACAAAAAAAACAGACTTCTGTCATTTCTCATCTAGCAAACTGTCTTTGACCAGTTCTACCAATTCAATTCAATTCAATTCAATTCAATTCAATTTTATTTATATAGCGCCAAATCACAACATAAGTCGCCTCAAGGCGCTTCATAGATACAGAGAAAAACCCAACAATCATATGAGCCCCTATGAGCAGCACTTTGGCAACAGTGGGAAGGAAAAACTCCCTTTTAACAGGAAGAAACCTCCGGCAGAACCAGGCTCAGGGAGGGGCGGGGCCATCTGCTGCGACCGGTTGGGGTGAGAGAAGGAAGACAGGATAAAGACATGCAGGTTAAGCTACTGAAACAGTCTTCTTGGATCTCTAATTCACCGCACATGAGAGATGCCTGAAGAAGAACCCAATTGGTAAATTTGCCTAATTATTTTCTTTAAAAAAAACAAATCATGAGAAACTACTACCAGCACTCGTCCTACTACCTTTTTGTACTGCCGGGTAGTTAGATGCATGTACAGCTTGATGAAGAAGTTGTGTTCAAACACTCTACATCATTATAAGTCATGTACATTTGCAGTATGGAAAACATTTCACATAACAGTCAATGCAACTTTAGTTAATACTGCAAAAAGGAAATGTCTCGCACTCGTCCCACTTCAGCTTATTTTCAGACTTCCCAATGTTGCAATTTTACCACGAACTCCTAAAATGTGTTAACCACTAAAAAGGAAACAAGCTGAAAGAAACATGTGAAATAAGTCTCACTGAACTGGCATCAACAGAGTGTCAGCAGTGTGTCCTTTTCACTGTAAGTGCAATTATTTTATTTTATTTTATTTTTTTACTATTTAATTTGTAAAAATTAAATAGTAACACACACACACACACACACACACACACACACACACACACACACGTAGGAAAATATTTAGTATACACATCCAGAAATGCATACACTATTATATATTGTACATATATTTATTAGTTTCAGATTAGCCATTCTTGTATTTTGCTCGTTTGTGTTGTTGTGTTTGCACATCTCTGTTTCTTGTGGGGCTCGCACACAAGAATTTCACTCGCATGTGCTGTGCCAGTGTGCCTGCACATGTGATGTGACAATAAAAGTGATTTGATTTGATTTGATTTGACATGCTGTGACAGCAGACGTTTTTCAAGTTGTACAAGAGCAGAGACACTGCAGGGGTCAGTTTTCTGAAGCGCAGGAGGAGTTCCTTTGATTGGTACAAAGAGCCAGAGCTCGACAGGAAACATGGAGTTAAACTTGTTTCTATAACCAGACTATAAAGACTAAAATAGGTTCATACGTCCATAATCTATTCAGAGATTTCATGGCTTTGTCAAGGTTTGACGTTATAAAAAGTGTTATACAACGAAGCTGTTGGCAGTATCACAGTTATAACTCTCCTGAGCAGGTAAATGCTTTATAGATGAAGTCTCCTGTGGTGTTACAAGGTCACTAACATACATAACATCACTCTGGGTTCTTGGCTAGCTTAGCATTAGCATGCTGTCAGTGCAGGTGCTTGTAGAGAGCCACAGATGTGTTAGCAGCTTAATGCAGTCGTGAATGCAATTTACATCGTGCACTTGATCTTTTGTGCAATAAAGATCAAAGTTGCTGCAGACTGTGCCACTCTTTTCCTCTAAAGAATCAGTCAGTCCTCCAACAATGTGCAATTGAAATGTACAAGCACGATCGATTAGCAAGAAGCCTACAGTCAGTAGTAATAAACTGTGTGTTAACATTCAAAACTCCACCTATCAGAGTACTCTCTGAACCAGCAACACTCATGCCAACATCCAAGTTTTCTTCCATAATTATTCAAACAGGCAGTTACTCTTTCACACAGGGACCTGGTCTGAAACAAAACCATCTACAAGATGCTTTTATTCTGTGAAAACACTGGAAGTTCAGACAGTTAGATTTTAAGTTTACACTCAAACAATATGTCTCCTAAACCATGTAAATAAATTCTTCCATATTTAAAGTTAGAGCCATCGTGACTACAGCCTCCAAAACCAAATATTCCGCCTTCTCCGTCTGAAGCAAATCTGTAGAAAAAAGAAGCCGCTGACATTTTTAAACTAACAGACAGGTTCAGAGTGTAACGTGTTGCTGCACTTCTTAATAACAATGAATAGTTTGACTCTATGAGTGCAGCCAGAACCAAATGCCAAGACTGAACTCATAACGCAAAAGTACAAGAATGTACTGAAAGCACTTTGCAGTCGAACTCGACTTTACGAACCATTTTTAAAATGAAGCCTTTCAAACTATGAAGTAGTTACTCAACCAAAAACAGGAGCACGCATCTGTGACCTGCGACTGTAAATGTAACGCCGTGGAGGAAAAGAGCCCACCCACCATCTGTGAGGAGTTTCACTTTTACCACCAGCGCTAACAGGAAGCTGTCACTAAATGCATACATGTGCTTGTGTCAGAATTGAATGCTCAGCTCCAACACATCATACAATATAATATAATTTATTCTTTTATAATGACAGAACTGAGAGAATCCCAGTTCGCGTGCCTGTTGTACTGGGATTCCTTCCACTGGTTTGATGCTGCAGCAATTCTCACACAGTTTGACCATCATGTACTGGATATGTAGTTTTTTTCATTTACTGGTATTAAAGAGAAGCGTTAATGTCTACGTCTTATAAGAAGCACTACTGACTTCTCACACATTTCCACATGTTGCACAGCAACTTTATCTCACAGATAGCTCACATCGTTCCTGATAAAGTATCCAGTAAACAGACATCCTGCAGGTCAGCTGTTACACTCTGAACTGAAGCAACGTATCAGCATGAACCAGTTTAAAAAGCTGTTCAAAAATTTTTGCAAAGTACAGGGAGGGCTCTGATTGGGTGTTCTCACCCACTATTTTCACAATACTGATGTGCATATATGTGTGTGTGGGTGCATATGTAGGTTTATAGATCTGTGAGCGTGTATATCTTTTGACGTGTTACTGGGGTTATAAAACCTACATGTAACAAATCGTAATGAAGAATTGATGATGGAAGAACAAGTGTCGACTATCAGTTACTGAATAGAGGCGAGGGGGTGGGATTAAATAAGCTTGTGCTTCTTCCGACTCTTTTTGAACATGTAAGTGGTTCATAATTATTAATGCTTTGTTTTCCTTTTCTTGTGTTTTCTCTGGTTGTCTCTTTTTCTCTGTTGTTGTTATTCTGTTTTAACACCTTCAAAATAAAGATTCGATACAATAAAAATTCGGGTTTACATGGTGAAACGCTTTGCAACCTTTCTCTGGATGACTCCTGTGCTCCATCTAAGCCCGCAGATTTATCCACACACACTTCTAGCAAAACAGTTCAGCCTTATATCAAAAACATATCGATTCTCTGTCAGCTGTGTGTCATCAAACCATTTCAGGGAAGCATTTGCACTGTGTTATTTTGGCTAGTAGGTTTCTCGCTCCCTGATTGGCTCTACTCATCGTAGATTGTTCGTCTCTACTGAAATAAACTGGCTGCATCTTTGAGTATAAATCAGTCCATTGTTGGCAGATCACCTGCAGAACTTTCTGGCCCCGTCAGTGCATCCTTACAACTGGTGCCTGACACTAATCATTATGTTCAAAGTGCACAGACGTCTGTCTGATGACCTGTTGTTTCTCTGGCGTTGTGGCACAGAGAGCTCGACACTGCAGTTTAAGAAAAGAAGAAGTAATGAAATACACTTAAAAAAATAATGAGTGTGCCCAAAACAACTGGGAAAACCTCGTTTTGTCTTTTTAATTGTTTGAATGTCAGGAAATTAGCTTGTTTAAACCACTCACTTTGAGTCAGTTTATCCAAGTGCTGCACAGACGTTTGGAAATTTTCTCTCTGTCTCTTTGTGTGTTAAAATGCAGTGAGTTAAGCCCCCTGTTTTACGGCACTCAGAGGCTTTTAGTTCTTTCTTCCGTGGAGAGTGACAGCAGAGGAAGGAAAGGAGTGGAAAAGTGAGTGATGGTTAAAGACACGCAACAAAAGATCTCCTGCTGAACCCAGACTTCGCTGCTGATTGTTCACAAATGCCGATGATCGAACAGGAAAATGAAAATGAGGAAGGAGGTAACATCAGGCAACGATTCCAAAGTCAAACAGGGAGCACTTACTTCAGAATACGCTGGTTGGATTCCAGCTCCGGTGGATCTGCAGGCCCGACTGTCCCAACTCAGCCCTTACATTTCAGAAGTGTCCGAGGAGCAGCTCTGGTCCAAGCTGCCAAAGCAGTGTAAAGTTTAAAGCTGTACACAGTTTACAAGATGACACCTGAAATGAGTGACTGAGCCCAGAAACTCAGCACGAGTGTTTACAGAGGTCCCAGCAGCAAATTTCAAAATAAAAGACCTTCTGCAGACTAAACGCTTCACAAATGATTTTGTGCGATGCAACATCACAGACACCCCGGAAATTCCCAGAGTTACAAGTAAAATAGAGAAAATAACTACAGTTACAGTTAAAACAGAATAAATACAAAATGGAGCAGCGGCGTGTTTACAGCACAGACACTGGGAAATGCTACACGAGGCCAATTAGCTGACTGGGAAAAGCTGGTACAGAAAAATGGTGAGAAGAACTCAAATCAACAAGGCTGTAAAGAACCAACGATTAATAAAAGAAAAATGGAAATGAGCTGGTGATGTCTAAACTGTTTTACATAATGTGATGTTAAAAAGCAGTGTACAGTAGACTAAAGTGTGAATCAAAGGAAATGCAGTTTGTACCAATAAGAGAAAAACAGACTGAAGTTGACTGAGTGTTGAGCCCATCAACACATCTCCTCACATAAGCTAAAAAAGGATTTTTTGGGTAAATAAAATAGAAAACCAGCTTTTCCCAGATTCTGCAGTGAGATATGAAAGTCTGCTTCTCAGCACGGGTATTACAAAGCAGCAAGTGGAGCAGGCTGATTGATGATTAAGTAACGGCTGCCTTCGACATTTCCAGTTCAAAAGCAGAGGTAGGATCCTCTCCATGAGCAGATTCTGTGAAATTGCACTTAAATATTGGCGTGGTGATAAATTTCCTGCAGGGTGAGATTTTTCTATTCACATCAGGGGAAAATTAACATCAGATATGACAGCATCGTCTGCTCTCCGTGTCAATAATCTGACATTTGAGATGACATTAGCAGCACGTTATAGAGCTTCACCTGCCTGATGTGTCAGGTCCTCAACATGACATATTTAACCCAAGTAGTCATCTTAGGAAGGTTATTAATAAAACACATTAATGGTCTCATTAGCAGAGATTTCCATGTCAGCGTGCTCATACAATATTACATATTAGTCACAGAAGGCTCATGCACCGTCAGTCCGATAAAGAACACCCTTGAATTTATTTCATCATTTTCCTGAAAAGAAAAAAAAACATAATGAGGTAATTTAAAAAATGTTATCAAAAATTAACAGATTTCATGATTCATGATAAACATGGACGTCAATAAAAGCTCTCAGCAAAACTTAGTCAGCTGCACAGGAGATCAACTGAAGGCTGGAAGCATATTATATCAAATATCAAATATTAAAGAACAAAATATGCATGTAAAGGTAACCATAAACCACACCCATAATTTATTTATATAGCACTTTAAAAACAACACATGGCCGACCAAAGTGCTGTGCAGCAGAAATATACGAAGTACAATAAGAATAATAAATACAGTAAATACATAACAATGAAACCTTTTAACCTGGATTTAAAGAGCACCACTGATGTCGACTGTCTAATGTCTCTAATGTGAAGAGGAAGATCGTTCCAAAGCTTCGAGGTCACAATAGAGAACGTCTCTAAGTTTCAGTCATGATTTAGTGACTGAGCTGACCGGAGTGAACGAGGGGGGACGTAATGCTTAAAAACCAGTAAAAGGATTTTAAAATAGATCCTAGATTCAATTGGAAGCCAGTGTAAGGAGGCCAGAACCAGAGTAACACGATCACGTTTTCTTTTACCAGTTAAAAACTGTGCCGCAGCATTTTGCTCCAGTTGCACAGAGTGCCCTGGGCAGCCCTGTTAAAAAGGAGATGCAGCAATCCAAACGTGAGGTTATAAAAGCATGGATGGCATCTGGAAAGAAAAGGCTTGACCTTTGACAGACGTGTGAGGTGATAGAATGAAGGTTTCACCACCGCATTTACGTGCAGTGTCGAGTTTTACCCCAAGATTAGTAACCGAGCTCTTCAGGTGAGGAGTCAGAGCAGTAAAGTCAACATCTGGAGTAACAGAGGAATGACTGGGACTGTACGTTCATTAAAATGTAAAACATTTACAACCGTCCAAGATAAGATAACTACAACTATTAAAATGGTTTTCAAGCAACTTTCAGTACAAGAACAGGACGGTTAATACTACAGACACCAATGGAAATCACCTGCTGACACACCTGCATCTATTTAGAATATTGAACAAAAACATAATGAAGCATAATTACAGGAGTTTGTTAAAACAGGCAAACGGACAATGCAGGAAATTTCAGAAGTAAAGATACAGAGGATTAAAAACAGATGTGATATGAGGTCAATAACTGAAGTTATTGACCTCATATCACATCCATTCTTGTCCACAGTCTTGTTACCTCCCGTATTGACTGCTGCAATTCTCTTCTGCATGGTCCCCCCCAAAAATCCCTCCATAAGCTTCAACTGGTTCAGAACTCTGCTGCTCGCATTATCACCAGAACCCCTCCTACCAGCACATCACCTGTTCTTCAGGAACTTCACTGGCTCCCTGTGAAATTCCGGATAATATTCAAACTTCTTCTGCTCACCTTCAAGGCCATTCATAACCTCGCTCCTCCTTACCTTTCTGACCTGTTAACCACCACCTGTTCTGCCCGCTCACTTCGTTCTTCTTCTTCTATCCAGCTTGCTGTACCTTCCTTCCGCCTCACCACCATGGGAAGCAGAGCTTTCAGCTGCTCTGCTCCCAGAAATAAGAAGCATTGGTTCTCTCCCCCAGTTTAAATCCCAACTCAAAACTCATCTGTTCAAATCTGCATATTCACTGTGAATCCCCTGTTTGTTCATTTTATCTTGTGCTTTTGTTTTATTGTTCTTATTCTGCCATTGTTTTACTAAGTGTTTTATCCTATTGTAAAGTGTCCTTGGGTGACTTGAAAGGCGCTCATAAATAAAAAATTTTATTATTATTATTATTATTATTATTATTATTATTATTATTATTAAGTCCTGAATATGGATTTTGTAGTGTTACTTAGTTTTGATTAAAATATTGAATAAAATGAGCAAAAGGGAATGAAAGTAGGTACAACAAATAAAGAGTCCTACGTCTGTACCGTTGTGTATTTAGTGCTTCATTTTCATTCATTATATTTGTTGTGTATGGTGACTTTATTAAAAAGCATATAAAAAGCTGCAATTACTTCTGGATACAATCAAATTTTTTTGACTCCACTGATACAACGATTGTAACAAAAGGATGAAAAAGTAGTTTTAGGGAGCTTCAGATAAGACCCTGCATGTGGTAAAGTTACACCAACATTCATTTAGTTATAGCTGTAGACAGTGTTGATGTGCGACACACATACCCAGTCTTAAAGTGTGTATTAGCATCATGGCCTTCACGCTGTCAGTCTCAGGCTGAAGAACCTGACTGCTAACAGTCTCAGTGTCATTTGCTTTTATTGTCATCCAGAAGTGATCAGCAGGCCTCTGTGATCTGTACAGCTGTGTCTCTGAGCAACTGCTGAACATGGAGCTGCTTTCCTGAATTACGCAGCGCAGAGAAAGCCTGTGCACAGACGTTCACAGCAGCATGACTCAGTCCACTGCTTTGGTCCACACTAAAATATCTCAACACCCACCGGATGGATATCATGAAGTTTAGTGCGTCAACTGTTGCCAGATGATCTACTTTGATCACCGCCTCGGTAACCGCAGCCTCACATTTCTGGTAGCGGGACTGTCCCCGTCTCACGGTCCCTGGATTTTGTCCTTGTTCCCTTATAACGATTGTCTTTCACTTCATGGTTTCACACTCGTACCTTGCTGTTGTTGTATCCTAATACAGAGGTTTGGTTTTTCATTAATGACTCGTTCTGTGTTTGTACACGCATTCTTATTTTCAAAGCTGAACTTGGACATTAGCGTGTGTGGATCGCCTCGCTGTCACTGTGTGGGCTTTAGCACGCTGATGTCAGGATTTACCTTGAAGCCTCACTGTGCTTTGCTGCATTGCTTCTTGTTTTGTTTTCACTCTTTGGCTGAGTTTTGGCAGCATTTATATTTGTAACTCTGCCAGCTGGGCGCCTGCAGCCTTCCAGCCAAGGTTTGTGCATTCTTATCATCCAGTATCGACCCATCCTTCTATACTTCCAGGGCATGCAGCTTGGGCAACATTCACAGTATGAAGGTAAAATTTTGCATGCCTTCATAAATACACTAAAGTTATTCGGGGGCTGGTTCGTCAGCAGCTAGTGCTTTTGTCTAACGGCTCAACAGATGATGTCAGAAAGCAGACTTATTATTTTTCTCATTTCCCTCTTTGTTGCTGCCACTCACCTTTTCTGTGTTTGTACACGAGTCAGCAAAGGTTAACAAACTTAAGAAATGAAAAAATAATCAAAAAATGAAAGTTATGGCACTGAGCAGACATGCTGCAGCAGCAAACACCACGAGTCAGAGTCGGGAAGGATCCGTGTGATATAACCAGTGTTGGGACTAACGCGTTATTAAGTAACGCGTTACAGTAACTACGTTATTATTGTGGTAACGAGCACGGTAACTAGTTATTATGCCAAAATCAGGAACGCGTTACTCGTTACTGGGATTTAGATGGGGTCGTTACTCGTTACTTCGTGTGGTGGCATCGCGGAGCTTCCACAGATTCAGTAACATTAGCAAGTGGTGGAGGCAGCAGGTGGATGAAGGAAAGGGGGACGCAGAAGGAAAAGAGACCCGAGGCGGCCGCCGGTCCGAGTGTGAACTGAACTTCAGGTAAGAAGTTATGACCTGCAGTCTCTCTGGGTCAGATATGAACCAAGTTTAGGTGGAGTTTATTTTCGTTATTCTGACTTTTTCGTACTGCGTGCTAGCTAGCATGACAGGGTTTCTATACAGCTGGGTGGTGCTATGATGTTAATGATGTTGAACTTTATTTTGTTCATAAGTTATTAGAGTTGCCAACCGTCCCGTCTGGTATTCAGAGAAATATTACACGTTTCTTATTGAGGTGAAAAGGAACAGTTTGCTGGAGTTATTCTGTGTCTTTGCTGCACAGCTGCCTCTTCTTCTCTCATCCTCTCCCCCTCCCTCTCCCGTTTCTACTTCAGTCATGAAACTGATCAATGATCAGCTGATCGGCTTTTCTCTCTTGTTTGTTTATCGCTCACTTTGCGCCGAAAGAGGAAACCAGCGGATGTCGCGCTAAACAACAGCAGCACGTTTAAGCTTGATCAGCTGTTGTTAGAATGTATTTAATATTAATTTCTAGTATCAGCTGATGTTTGCTGGAGCCACAGTTCAAAAAAGCTGCTGGTCATGATGTGGGTTTGGATATGTGGTGAGAGGGAAACATGAAGATGAAACCAGGAGATGTCCTTACTGCACTGAAAAAAAAAGTTCTTTCAATTTACTTGATTTTATTGTGTACATCGGTCCCACATAATATGAATAAGTATGACTGACTTAATTTTCCACTTTCCAACAAGTAATAATTACTTGTAAAGCCAAAGTATTTCATTCAAATCAAATCAAATCAAATCACTTTTATTGTCACATCACATGTGCAGGTACACTGGCACAGCACATGTGAGTGAAATTCTTGTGTGCGAGCTTCACAAGCAACAGAGTTGTGCAAACACAACAACACAAACGAGCAAAATACAAGAATGGCCAACCTGAAACTAATAAATATATGTACAATATATAATAGTGTATGCATTTCTGGATGTGTATACTAAATATTTTCCTACGTGTGTGTGTGTGTGTGTGTGTGTGTGTGTGTGTGTGTGTGTATGCACATTTTTACAAATTAAATAGTTAAAAAAAAATTTAAAAAAATAAATAATAATAATAATAATAATAATAATAATAAAATATATAAAATATACAGAGTTGAATATGTGCAAAACAAGTGGCATTTATATACAGTGTGGAGTGCATAATGTTAAAGTTCCAGTAGTGAAGCTGAGGTGTCTATGACGTGTTCAGCAGTCTGATGGCCTGATGGAAGAAGCTGTCTCTCAGTCTGCTGGTACGGGACCGGATGCTGCAGAACCTCCTTCCTGATGGAAGCAGTCTGAACAGTTTATGGCTGGGGTGACTGGAGTCCTTGATGATCCTCCCCGCTTTCCTCAGGCACCGCTTCCTGTAGATGTCTTGGAGGGAGGGAAGCTCACCTCCAATTATCCGTTCAGAGCACCGCACTACTCGCTGGAGAGCTTTGCGGTTGTAGGCGGTGCTGTTGCCATACCAGGTGGTGATGCATCCAGTGAGGATGCTCTCAATGGCACAGTGATAGAAGGTCCTGAGGATGCGGGGGCTCATGCCGAATCTTTTCAGTCTCCTGAGAAAGAAGAGGCGCTGCTGCGCCTTCTTCACTGTTTTGTTTGTGTGTACTGACCACGTAAGATCCTCAGCCAAATGTACGCCAAGGAACCGGAAGCTGCTCACTCTCTCCACAGCAGCGCCGTTGATGGTGATGGGGGTGTGTACTTCTCTGCACCTCCGGAAGTCCACTATCAACTCCTTTGTCTTTGCGACGTTGAGGGTGAGATGGTTGTCTTGACACCAGTGGGTCAGGGCGCTGACCTCCTCCCTGTAAGCCGTCTCATCACCGTTGGTGATAAGACCCACCACTGTAGTGTCGTCCGCAAACTTCACGATGATGTTGGAGCTGTTAGTGGCTGTGCAGTCGTAGGTGTAGAGTGAGTACAGGAGAGGGCTCAGTACACACCCCTGTGGAGCACCAGTGTTCAGTGTGATGGGGGATGAGGTGATGCTGCCCAGTCTGACCACCTGGCGTCTGTCAGACAGGAAGCTAAGGATCCAGCTGCAGAGGGAGCTGCTCAGTCCTAGATCCTGCAGTTTCCTGTCCAGCTTCGAGGGAACGATGGTATTGAATGCTGAGCTGTAATCTACAAACAGCATCCTCACATACGTGTCTCTCTTCTCCAGGTGTGACAGGGCAGTGTGTAGTGTCAGGGCTATGGCATCATCAGTGGACCTGTTGTGGCGGTATGCAAACTGTAGAGGGTCCAGTGAGTCGGGTAGTGCAGAGCAGATGAAGTCCCTGACCAGCTTCTCGAAGCATTTGCTTACGATGGGGGTCAGGGCTACAGGTCGCCAGTCGTTCAATGAGGAGATGGTGGAGGATTTGGGTACAGGGACGATGGTGGCCATTTTGAAGCAGGCTGGGACTACAGACAGAGAGAGGGAAAGGTTGAAGATGTGCGTGAACACTCCAGCCAGCTGAGCCGCGCATGACCTGAGGACGCGGCCGGGAATCCCGTCCGGACCAGTAGCTTTGCGTGCGTTCACCTTCCTGAAGCACTTCCGCACATCCTCCTCAGACACAGTGTGCGCACTGACGTCATCCGCGGTGCGCACACTGTCCGGTCTCATGGTGTTCGCTGTGTCGAATCTAGCGTAGAATACGTTTAGATCCTCACACAGAGAGGCCGTGGTCTGCGGTGTGCTGGTTTTCCCTCTAAAGTCTGTGATCGTGTTTAGTCCCTGCCACATACTCCGCGGGTTGTCAAACTGTTGCTCCACCCTGTCCCTGTACTCACGTTTGGCTGCTTTGATCGTCTTCCGGAGTTGGTAATGTGCGTGTTTGTAGTCCGATGTGTTCGCGGAGGCAAAGGCGGTGCTCCGTGCCGCCAGTGCCGCGCGAACATCTCCGTTAATCCAGGGTTTTTGATTTGGGAAGGATTTAACTGTTCTGGATGGGACGACATCTTCCACGCATTTCCTGATAAATCCGCAGACTGAGTCTGTGTATTCATCAATGTCCCTAGCAGCCACGTGAAACATTTCCCAGTCCGCGTGATCAAAACAGTCCCGCAGCGCAGACTCCGATTGGTCCGTCCAACAGTGCACCGCCCTGTTACGCCATGGTACGTAAGATGGCGCCGAGTATGGCAGCCTCGTCGCGAGCTCCCCCAAGCAACAGCTTTTTTCTGTGTTTAATTTTACTTTTCCTTCATTTTTTCGCGAGTAGCACATGTCTCCTTGTGTACGACCGACAAACCTTACTGGACATAAAAGACGGTCTTTCTTATAACTTTCCGGAGTTCAAGTTTTGCAACACGGACGCTCCGTTTGCAGACCCCCCATTCATCTCACCTGAGACGCCTTTGTTCTCTGGCCCTGGTGGCCGCAAACGCCGACGCAGAGGGAGAAGATCTGGCGTTCTGGTTCGACTGAGACGGCGCACTTACAGACCACCGTTACCCAGTTTATTACTGGCTAATGTGCAGTCTCTGGAGAACAAGCTGTGCGAGCTTCGGGCACGGATCTCATTCCAGCGAGAGATGCGGGACTGCTGCGTGATCTGCCTCACAGAAACCTGGCTATCGGACAAGGTACCGGACTCCGCAATACAACTACCGGGGTTCTCCGTGCACCGCGCGGACAGGTCACAGGATCTTACTGGGAAAAGCAGAGGCGGTGGTGTGTGTTTCATGATCAACAACAGCTGGTGTGATTATGCGAACGTGCACCCGGTGAATTCCTTCTGCTCACCGGACCTGGAGTACCTGATGATTAAGTGCCGGCCATTCTGGCTACCGAGGGAATTTACAGCAGTGATTATTACGGCTGTTTACATTCCCCCACAAGCCGACACTGACCGAGCACTCAGGGAACTGTACAGCGTGATCAGCAGCGAGGAAACCGCACACCCAGAGGCAGCGTTTATCACAGCCGGAGACTTTAATAAGGGAAACCTGAAGAAAGTCTCACCCAAACTCCACCAACACATCCACTTTAACACTCGTGGAGATAGGCTACTCAACCACTGCTACACCTCTTTCCGGGATGCGTACAAAGCCCTCCCACCGCCCTGTCACATTAGATTACTTAAAAAAATCATGTTCGATGTACATACTGTTTATCTGTTACCAAAATATCAATGTATTACGTAATGTTGATATATTTTAAAGTTTAACACCAACGTATTTTTGATTGTCAGTGGTACTTAATGAAATTGTGTAACATAAAGGCATTATAATTATGTTCCTGCAACACAAATTATGGCTTTAAATCCTACTTAATTATTTTAAGTCAACTTCATAAAAATTCAGTCCTTGGTTTCTTGCCTATGTACAATATAATAATGTAAACATAAACTAAATGTTATTGACAAAAAAGGCAAAAAAAAAATGGGAGTGCTGAAAAGTTCACCTTTATTTTAACAGCAGTGAAAACAGCAAGCATATAAACTTGTTACACAGTTTTAGCGATTGCCTGCAGATATAACTGAAAGAAAGATTTAAAACATTTGTAAATATTTCCCCTCAAAACTGACCTTAGCAGCAATACAAGAAAGCTACAAATAAGTGCTTATTAATGATCCTGTCATCTTACACATATTTGTATTTAATTTCACAATTAAAAGTTTGAAACTAAATTAAGCCTACTTGGAAAAAGAATCAAAAAGCATCCATGAACAAACAGGCTTACACAAATATAACTTTTTTTTGCATTTAACATTTCTACAACTCCTGTTACCTGGAGTTTAAGAGGCAGAAACCAGCAAGCTGCTTTGAATGATCACGTCTGTACATATATAGAACAACTTCAGCTTAAATTGGTCTTCCAAAACTCAAAGAGGCAGCAAGCTGCTATTAAGGATAAGATATATCTTCATACATGTCACATTTTGTATTTAGCTGTACAGAATTTTTTTACTAAATTGAAGCTTAAATGACACTGTCACATAATACCAAACACCTAAAGGAATCTTCCTTTTGAACATATAAGCAGGATGTAAAGGTTGACCCAGAGCACATTGCTAAAAAACCTCTGTAAACATTTCTCGCAATACAATACCACCAAAAGGAAGAAAAGAAAAAAAGTGTCACCTCGAAGTGCAGTCACATGAGAAAAAACAACAACAACAACAACAACAAAAAACCCCCAAACAAACAGTATCAGCAGTATAACATTGCAGTTTTTCGTTTTGTGTTCAGTAAAGAATTGCTGAAGTGCAGTCTTTGACCCTTCAGTGAAACAGACGGTTTTTGAGAGCAAGAACTTTGTTGGAGAGTTTAGCTCCATCCAGTTCCATGAAAACCTTCTGGAAAACCTCAAAGGTGTAGCGGAGGTCAGCAGGGTAGGCAAGGTTTAGTGCATACATGAGTCCAAATAGCATTACCACAGCAAATGCTACATTATCCAAATTCTTCACCACCCTGATGCCTTCAAGGACAACTCCAATGTCTTCTTGTTCATCTGCTGAAGCTTGTTCTTTAAGAAGATAAATTCCAACAGTGGTGTCTTCAATGGCCTCATTGATGGCGTCTTCATCCATGTCCTGTAAAAAATACATAAATAAATAAAATAAAAGTCATGTTACTCAATCCATGGCAAGTGAGCAATATGATGTACTGGTGAAAGTCACCCCCCCACCCCCCCAAAAAATAAAATAAAATACCCCAAGTACTTACCACATACTCCCGGATAAGGTTGTCAGGATCTTCACCCATGTAGATACACACTCCCTTAATGACACACTCACGTCCAGCATTAACATCTTCACACTGAAATGAAATTTGTGTGATTAGTATCTTCAGTCAGCCCTTCTCATTGATTTTAGGTTTTAGTACTGTACTTTACATGAATGCTTTCAAAGTAAAGGCACACATACTAATAAAGTTGACTAAGTAGATTAAAACAAAAACAAGCAGATGTAAAAGTAGTACAAGATGACAGCATTTATCATTGGAAAAACATTTACAATTTTTAACCAATTAAAAGTTTTGTCCAAAAGGGGTCATAGTTGTGTTAAGGCTTTATCACTTACATTATCCATTTGTGCCACAACTTTTTTCAGTCTTTGTCCAAGCTGTCCTCCTCTTCTTTTGAACAGCTTCACCAGGTTGTCTAAGTGGAGATCCATCTGAGACAGGAACTTTGATTGAAGGGGGATTGTGGTAATTCTTTTAAACTCAGCATTGATCTGAAAACATCAGCACAAAAGAGTGAGCTTCAAATGTTTAACACCAGGAAGAAGGCCACAATCACCAATGCTGAAGAAATTGGCTGTTAAATGTGCCTAAAGTATTTTAGCTTAACACCTCTTCCAAGAACTCCCGGTGTGAGTCAAACTTTACCTCATGGACATCAAATAGAGCAGGCCATCTTGCCATGAAAGCCTCTACCATTGGTGCACCACGAACAACTTCATGTCTTCTGTAGGCAAAAGTCTTTTCCATCTTGAATTTCACCAACTCTCTGTTGTTCTTCTTCTTTATGTCCAAGAGTAAAGTTTTCCGCATTGCCTCCAGGCTCTCCTCAGTTTCTTCTGGTGGGTATGTTGGGCAAAAGTTAACTTCTGCCCTCTTTGCTTTTTTGACACCAAAGGCTGCACTGCATCTTCCAACAGGTTTGTTCTTTAGAGAGTTTACAGTCACCTCTGGGCAGCCCAGTTTTCGTAGCTGGGTGCGATAGTTTGAGAGTTTATATTTTAAACTGGTCTTCCATCCTCCAAATCCAGTGTTGGAGCCTGTCTCAGTTAGACAGGGATGCTTCTTGATCAGACTCTGAGCTACTTGATCCATTTCTTTATCACTGACATACACTTTATACTTCACAATTTCCTGCACCAAACCTTCAAGGATGGCTGACTTCAACTTGGGATCTGGAATAAGTGCAGTTCCATTCTGATTGTACGCAATTTTTGCCTGCTGAAGTTGTAATTCAGCATCATACGAAAACTTGGGCACATAAAAGACAGCAGGCCAAGAAGATCGTGAGCTTGTTGACTCACTTGATGACAACACATCCGTGTCCACAGATCCACCAGACAGGTACGAAGAATCGTTAACAGAGGAACAGCTGAGGGCTTCGGAGTCCTGGACAGGATCAAGAATGATATAATCCTCATGCTGCATAGTGGTGGGTCTTGACATGTCAATAACTTTAAGAGTCCCTCTGTCTGCCACTTCTGAAACTGAGGTAAGATTAAGGAACTCATTCCCAAACAAGGGATCCATAAACTGAAGTCTGAAATCGCCCTGAAGACCACAATGTCTCTTGACTTCAACAATGAGATCCTCAATTGATTCAGGTGGTCCATTGGAGAGAGTGAGCCTTTGACAGGTTCCATCAGTCAAGATGATCTTTAGGATCGCAGGGGTCCCCATTTCAAGCAGCTATTCTGTAGACGAAAAAAAACAACAACAATACATCAGACACCCAGAAAGAATAACTTCAGTTTAGTCTTCATACAGTTACCCATACATATCAGTCAGTTATAAAAGGTCAGATATACAAAAAAAAAAGAAAAAAAAAAAAAGAATGTATCTAGTGAAATACATGTGACTGAACTTATTACAAATATTTGCACACCTTTTATTTCTTTATGCCTTTTTAAAGTCACCATGCGGACTGATCCGATCTTGTAGTCAACCAGTGGATAAGTGTCAAGGAGTTCACGGAGTGAAACAAGAGTGAATATTCTTGCAGATACTGGGTTGAGCTCAAAAGCTCTGTAGTGCTCCCTGTACCAGCCACCGAGCTCTCTGACAATGTAGAATATGCTCTGGTTTACAATGCAGATGTGGTTTATTTCACAGAATTCTGGCAACCCACCAGCTGCCCTGTGGGCCAGTACCATTCCCTTCCTATAAGTTATGCCCTTTATTGTCACACACTGTGCAAGGTTTATCTCTAGAATGTCAGGGAATGTTTGCCTAATGACTCTAGCCATCTCCTCTTTAAGCAAATCCACTGGAAAAGTTGATACAGCCGAGACCTCTAGTTCAGACTTGCCAAGAGATGGGGAGCTTAGATGGTAAGCTATCATCATCTGATGCTTTGAGGCCAAGGAGAGAGGCACATTCTTAAAGCAGCTTGTGTGTCTCATGACCTGCTTGAAAAAGCTGTGTTTGGCCTCGAAACGCATTGTCCACAGCCAAACAACTGGACCAAAAAACCTAATCATCTGTGGATAGTGCTCCAAATAATGGTGTTTTGGTAGTAGCTTAACATCAGGAAACAGTGTCTGGTATCGCTGTCTGTGCTCTATAATTTTGCTTTCCAAAAAAGCCAGAGTCATCACTATGCACAGGGGACACGACAAGTTCTGTGATATCCTTCAGAGTCATGAGAACAAGCCATGCAGGCTCATCTTCAGGCACAAGTGATCCAACTAAAAAAGGCAAGAACCGGAGCAAGCTCCAGTTCTCATGCGCATTTCCTCCTACTGTTTTGGTGCTAGAGAAAGTTTGTGACACTACATGAGGTCTGTTTGTCTTATCTTCCCATTTGTAGGGGAACTTCAGAATCGCATTGTTTAAGTCGGCTAAAGTGAAAAACTTCTTTGATATAAGAACTGTCAAGCAATGAGCCAACTCTACTGGGATTATACCCTCAAAAACATCGTGAGCAAGATCAGGCGGATAACCAAATATGACATGAAAGTGGGACAGATTTTTGGTGAAGACACATCCTCTTTTCACTCCACAACAGCCTGTACCTCTATCTTGGGCTTGTGTGACATGGACTTGGTGAAGGTCTTTGCTTCTTAGCGTGAAAGCACCAGACGCTACAGAATACAGCTGAATATCACTGCTCTTCCCTGTGCAAAATCTGCAATAGTATTCTACAGAAAAGCTTTGCATAAATCCTGCAACACTGTGTGCTCCAAGGTTATCTGCGATTACACTTACGACTGTACCTTTGACTGACTCTCCTAATAGTGGAACATAAACGCCATGTTCTTCAAGAGTTTTCAGATCCTGTAGAAGAGGTTCCAAGATTTTGTCATAACCATAAGTTTTAACGTCAGTGGTTTTGCACAACACTGACAAGTAGATGGACGATAAGGAGGAATGAGATCCTGAAGGCAAGTTAGTCAAAACCCAATAAATGGCACAAAGCTTGTGTTTCTTCCGTGAGGTACCAAGGGGGTTACAGACTTCAAAGTCATCCACATAAAAACGTAGGGAAATCCTTAGATTTTCACCAGAAAGGAAAAAGTTTTTCTTAAATAGGGAACCATCACTTGAAGACCTGTAATGATATGACCCAGTAGAGTCTGTTCCCACCTGTTGTTTATGGCATTTCACAACTTCATCAACAACATCTTTTCTACTCAACAGCTGCTGTAACAATTTCAGCAATGGGACATATTGGAAACTGTGTTTCTTTTCAGCATCAAGTATATATTCAACTGGTTCTAAAACACAGAAATTTTCCTTGTAATACTGCTTACGCAGATATGCTGTGCTTAGTGGACCACCCTTTTGAATGGACCTTAGTACAGGATTACCTGAAAAAACTGCATTAATAGTTTCTGTAATGAGATCTTTATCAATGGGGAGGTTTCTTTGATTAAAGATATTCGTCACAATATCACAGGATAATGGTACAGGTGCCGACCGTATCAAATGATAGAGTTCCTCTAAAAATACATCAATAGCTGTGCTTGGCACATGGACCAAATGCTCCAGCTTTAGCAGAGTAGTTGCAAAACTTTGCTCTATGACTTTTTGCAAGTCCTCAGTATCACACTGACCATGTGAAGGAATGACAGTATCCAACTGATCTACAAACTCCTGACTATTTTCCGCAAATTCATTTGTAGGTGCGATTCCTGTTCTTACTATACCTCGTTTAAAATCACCTGGTGTATAATGTCTGTGTTTACGGTTTTTGTGTGATTTAAATGTACAGTAAATGTTTGTTTTAAAGTTGCAGCCTAGAAACATACAAGTAAGTGTCTCATTTCTTTTAAGATGCGCATATATGTGAGCAAAATAATCACGCTCTGATGCTAAATCATTGCATTCGCAAAGGTGGCAACTGAAAATCGCCTTTTTTTTAGTAGTGACCCCCGTGCTGTGGATTTTATTTTGATGGACAATAAGGGCATTCCACGTTTTAAAGGTGCATGGACAATGCAGGTATGTACATGGAAAGTGAGAACGACGTCCAAAATGTGGATGTTTTAATCTGTAGTGATGCAAAAGCTTGGAACGACTTGACACCGTTTCTGTGCACCCCTTACAACTCCACATTCCCAGCACCACCTAACCCTGTAAGACACAGATAATCAAGAGTCAGCTCATTCAATATCCAGAGGATTACGTCAGATTCAGAGATCACACACACACACACACACACACACACACACACACACACACACACACACACACACACACACACACACACACGCTTAAAATTGGACGCCAACATTGAAGATTTATTTTGTTTCTTTATGCTAATCTACGTATACAATAACATTGATGTTATTGCACATAACAAGAATATAACTTCATTTTCCAGACATGTGTAATCATAAAAGTAAAAAATGCCACCATCACATACAACATTAACTTTTACTAAAAAAAGTTATTCCCAACAAGCAGAACATTAAAGTGCCAATCTTTTGCTCATTTATACATAATGTTTTGAGAAGCAGCTCACATATGTTCCACACAAACTAAAAAAAACCCAGAAAGGTTGTAACTTTTGTTTGGACAGTATTGGAAAATTCACAATCCAGAACTTAATTAGACAATTAGAACCACTGTTTATTGGCCATGCTTTTCTTGGGGTGCTGGGAGCATGCTCCATTGAACAAATGTATGTATCTGTTTGTAGATATCTGTATTAGTTGGGCTTGAATAAGATAATAGTTAAGTAAGGGGCACTTCACCTAAAACAATGACTATGACAGATGATTTGGCATTCATGGGCAAAGGTTCTTAAACCCAAGTCTAAGTCTACATCCACACACACAAGGTATTTTTGAAAACGCAGCTTTTTCTGTGCATTTGGGTCTTTCGTCCACACAAACGGGATTTTGTATCACTGAAAACTGAGATTTTCACGCAACGCCTTTTTAGACGTCACACTGTGAGATTAATTTCTTCAGTAGCAGATACTGGCAAAATACTGTTGCTGTTAATCTTACTGTTTGCAGTTTTTACACACTTACATATACATACGCAGTTACTGTGCCTCCATTAAGAAAGACAGGCGTCAGGGTGAACTTATACATTTAACATGGACGCTCTCACAACCTAAATACCTACGCCAACTTTGTAGTTGGTTTTGCGAAAACATTTTATTTTTATTAAATTTCTGTATGCTGTATGAATTTTGTGCATTCCCCAGTTGTGAGTCTACACCAGTCGTATTTCATAGCGTTGTGAACCTGGCCATGAGAGCGAGAGACACAAAATCCAAAATACTGTCTTTAGTTATTAACATTTTAAATGCCTTCATCATTTCAAAGGTAACACAAAATTAGCTGCCTTTCTAGAAAAAACACGAAAACTTTTCAGAATTACCTCAAAGTTTTGTGAGTATACAAAACTGTTTACTCCTTCCGCTCCCAGGCTTCTAGACTTCTGATTAACCAACATTTCTACACTGTTTGTTACACTAGGATTTGCTTCTTGACAGCATTTGAGTTTACATGTGGACGGAGATATTTTTTCAAGACTGCAGCATGGATGGGATTTTTTTATTTTTTTAACTAAAATGGGAAATCTCCATTTTCAAAAATATCTGTGTACGTGTGGACGGATTCTTGTTATGACTTGCGTGTGTGTCAGCCACCAGAATTAACATATCTCACAGTGGCAATCCCAGCTTGCTAAACTCTGACGGTTGCAGCAATTAGCCACTGTAGCGATGACTAGCAGTGTAACACAAACACTATTGCGCTCTCTCGGTGAGATTTCATGAACTTGTTAAGCCACTAACAACCCAGTGTCCTCTGCCACATTCCAAATCCGACCGATAACAGCCACTTTCTCCCGACTATGTGCACTTTGTTAGACTATTTTTCAGCTATAGTCGTGTAGCTAATACCAACACTAGCTAGCAGTGTAAAAAGAAAAGGAAAAAGTGCATTTTGGTGCATGCTGTACGAAAAGCATTACAGATAACTTTTTTCCCAGCACGCAACAAAATAATTCTGTGAAAACATCCCCAAGTAAAACAAATGTATTTAATTTACTTACCTTCTCACTATGCCCACTAACGCAGTGCCAAAGGTTGCATGTGGCTTAACAGTCTTCCAGAAACTGGCGGTCAATTGCGCTCTCCTTGAATAATGTTGTTGTTTAAAGGCCGCGCTTATGTGATTGTCCAATCATATTTAGTTGCTGTCTTTGAATATATTACATCATTTCCGTTGGTGGTCAAACATGATTATAATGGTTTTAGTATACTAATTTAGTCATTTTATATCAATGCAAGAAAAATGAGTAGTTTCAGTATTGTTTATAATTACGTAAATGGTACTTTATTCAATAATGTAAATAAGAGAAACATGAAAGGCTTGTGTAGCATTAACTAAATTCATTTGTGCAAATCCAAAAGCCTGCCAATTACCATTTTTTCAGTGTGGATCATCAGAGCTGAACAGGTGATGGAGAAACAGGTTTACCTTTTAGGTGACAGGAATGAGTTGAAGGGAAGTTATGAACTGTTTCTGAGAGACAAATAACACCAGGATCCTTTTTTAGGTAGCTGACAGCTGGTAACTGTGCAGGGGCGGGTCTAGCAAAGTGCTGCCAGGGGGCCATGTAGGGCATTAACAGGGAGAGGGGGGCACAAAGAAATACTTTTCTTTCTTATTCTCATTTAAAATGTCTCGCTTTTAAAAAATAATTATCTGAATCTTACAACAAACGATTGATAGATTGATGCATATATACCATCAGAACAGTGAACATCACTGTCGTGACAGTGTTTATTTTCATTCAAAGGCTTTATGATTTTTCCTATAATGGTGGGCCAGTCTCTAGTAAAAATGCCCGGGACTATTTTCTGTCCCAGTCCAGCCCTGTATGCAGCTCATCTGCAGTCTGGTGTTACCTACATCTTCCTATTCAGAAGGCAGAATTTCAGAGTTCTGAGTACAATCGAAAGCACCACGACTGCAGTTTTTGTGTTGGATGTAAAAGGCGCACATGACGCTGTGACGTAGGCTAGAATCATGGCAGCAGTCAATGACGGTCCAGGCGTGGGATTTCTCTCGTGGAAATGTGCACATTATCTTTTCCTTTCTATTGGTAGGTGGCACAGTGCACTTGTGGCAAGTAAGCAAGCTAGAAGACTGCAAAGTTATGGAAGCAACACATTAACAAGAGAATTCTGAGTAAAACCAAAGTTACTTTCCCTAGTAACTAGTTACTTTGAAAGTAACGAGTAACTTGAAGTAACTGAGTTACTTTTGAGAGAAGTAACTAGTAATGTAACTAAGTTACTATTTTAAAGTAACTTACCCAACACTGGATATAACGTCGACCCAGTGGCTACTTAAACTAGCCTCTGGCCTTTTTTCACAGATAGCAGAGATGCAACACTCGCACAAGTTAAATATTTCAGATTAAATCCATAAGAATTCCTTTGTGGTCGTCTCCTGAGCTGAATGCACAGCACATCCTCCTCAGAGCCTCAAACTCAAACACTGTTCAGACTGATTACTGGATACAAAGTGACAAATTAAACTTTTTAATTTCAAAAAATATACTTTCATATATTCTTTGTTGATTACATTTAAAGTTTTTTTTATAATAAATGCTTAAAAGGCTCATTAAATTAAAATTCCAGTATCTGAAAATATTAGACTGTTTCACTTCTAGTTTGAGTTAATTACTATCCAAGCACTGTAATTTCTGTTGATCTCCGAGTCTAGTTGAGCAAACGCAACCACAGCTGTCCAGATACTGATCGCCGACACTCTGCACATAGAGGATAAACCGCAGAAGCTCATTAGCTGGCTGCTCGCCGAGTGCCGTACTGAAGCGTGTTTATGGAAAGTTGACAGGAAGGGAAAAGTGTGGTAGGAAAAGGTGCACAAGCACCAGCAATGACTGCAGCTTTCAGAAGTTGAGTCAGGGATTTGGGAGAGCTTCACAAGGAGTGGAATGATGCTGGTGTCGGAGTACCTTCAGGAATCTTTCTAGTGTAAAGAAACTCCTGAAGCAGAGGCAGTGTGAGAAGGTTTTTTTCTGTGCTACAGAGGAAAAGAACTGGTCAGGTGAAAAGTTTTCTTTCAAATTAAAGTACTCTTTGCATCAAACAAGGGTCCTTAAGTCTGGAGGAGGACTGGAATGGCAAAGAATCCAAGGTGGTTGACGTCCAGTGTGAGATGTCTGAGGTCTGTGATGATTTTATGGTTCCACGTTTCTGCTGTTGTCTCTGTTGGCGGTGGTGGTCGGTCCAGCGTGTTTCTCAGTTTCAACCATCCACCAAGAAATCACTTCATGCTTCCACCTGCTGACTTGCTTAATGAAGATGCAGATTTGAACTTAGCACCTGCCTACATTATCAAACTACTGCCAAATGTTTCTACAGCGCTTCAGTGGCCAGCTAACGTGCCCGGGCTGAACCCCAAACAGACTCTATGGGAAGCTGTCATGAAGAAGACAAGAAATGCCCGAGCCAAAAAGAAACAATCTGAAGGCCGCTACCAAAGCACCTGTAACACCTGAGCAGCAGACTCCACACCACGCTGCTCCGATGCAATAATTCAAGTACTCGTTGTACAAATGAACATAATTTTCCGAATTCTGTGGTTAATCTTAGGAAATATTTTAATACTTTGTCGGGTCAAACTATGGCTATATTTAGCTTTCACTGTCGAGGAAAAGAAGACGATTTGTGAACTGTGTGAAGCAACTCTCGCCGTGGAAACACGACAGACTTTTACACTTTAGATTTTAGTCACTGAATCGACTTTAGCGTGCCATCATCTTCTGATCTTCTCAACTAAAGCTAAATTGAAATGAACACTGCTGTTCACTGCTGGAAATAAGGAGCTACAAAAGCAGCTGACTGAATGTACTGACTGTACAACATCGGAGAGGATGCAAAGGCTTCCTACTGAGAACTCTGTGAGGACTGGTGACAGTGAGGAAGAAGAACCAGATGAAGGAATCAAATGTCCACCTAGTGCAGGGATAGGGGAACGCCAGGGCCGGTGTCCTGCATGTTTTAGATCCTTGATCCATCACCGCTGATTTAAATGGCTAAATGACCTCCTCAACGTTTCTTGAAGCTCTCCAGAGGCCTGATAATGAACTAATCATTTGATTCAGGTGTGCTGACCCAGGGTGAGATCTAAAACCTGCAGGACACTGACCCTTCCCCACCCCTGACCTAGTGCAACCGGTTTGTTCTTTAGGGGGAAGACCTGGCATTGATCAGTCACAGGAGTTCACTCTGAGTTTGAGCTTGTCTGAATGGTTCTGTAATTTTGACGGGAACTGAAGTATCACCAAATCGCACCCATGTGCTGAGGGTGAGTGTGATTCAGGACATCGGACATTGTCAGGGCTGAAGCTAACAGCTTGTTATCCTCCAACAGGAGCTTCATGAGAAAGCACCCACGCCTCTGCACACACCCCTGCTTGCACACTTTCTTAAACTGTGTGTGTGTAAAGTTGCACTTCATTATTCTGCCACTGTTAGCATGTCTTTGTCACTGAAACATAAAAGAACATAACCTGATGCAGCTTGGCAAACACTGTTCCCTTGTTTCCTGAAGGCAGGACATCGCTTCCTTCTGTGTTTCCTATTTTTCAGAAAGAACATGACTTTTTATTTGCACCAGCTCTGGGCCGATGTTTGACAAACACATGTGAGCTGAGGAGTTTCAGAAACGACGGCAATGTGGAAGAATTATAACACAGAACAAAACAACATAAACCAGCGTGAAGGATTTCCAGCCACTGCAGTGGCAGCCAACCTCTGGCACTGAGCAGTGTTTGTTCTTCATACGTCACATTTTACAACACCCTATTCATCCTCACGGACTATTTATAGGACCTTCCTGTTTTGAAGCGACGCATCGACACACACGAGCATACGCAAACACTCGGGCCTTCTTGCTTTTCCACACATTCCCAATCTTTGTGTTAATTACAGCTCTGCCCTTGACTCGAGCAGGGATTTATAGCCGGGGCATGATCCTGGCTCAGAGTTGCTGAGTGGAGAGAGAGAGCGAGGAGGCAGAGCTCCATCCGAATCCTTCCAGATCTGGAACACGCCCAGGTGTTACCTGTCAAAAATATATTTTAGAGGAGTGGAAGAGTGCACAGCCACACTGAGTGGGCCCGGTGCCACGTCCTACAGAATAAATGGAAAAAGATAACTGTGCCCTGAGTTAAAGCTCCATTGTGTTTGAGCTGCAGCACAGCACCTGCAAGGTTTTCAGGAATTTCAGGGCATTCAATTAACCTTAACTTCAAAGTGATGTTATTGTTTTCCATTTATCCTTTGGCTCTATATAGATGTCTCTCGTTTTGTGGCAAAATCGTTACGTTGTTATCTTTAATTGGTGTCTTGTGCGATTAGCTGTTCCTGAAAAGAGACAAAAGGTTGGTTTTCCTCCTGAAAGTGAAGTAACTCCTTAAATAAACTTTATATTCACTAATTGTATTACTTCATGTTTAAGTCAGCTTCACTTGCAAGAAAAAAACGTTATGAGTTTTTTAATGAAGCAGTACATAAAGTCATGTACACAAGGCTGCACGTGCTTGTATGCATGTACACAAGGCTGCACGTGCTTGTATGCATGCCTGACAACGCCGGCGACCTGGGGGGGTCTCCTCCTGGACCTGGACCAGGGCATCACTGAGCTCCTGGACAGTCTGAAGTGCTGCAGCGCTGAAGGGACTGAAACCTAATGTCCTAGAGGCATTCTATTGGATTCAGGTCAGGTGAGCGTGGAGGCCAATCAGTGCTCCTACAATTCCTACATCCTCCAGGAACTGGCTGCACACTGAGGAAGCCAGGACCCACTGCACCAGCATTCTGGCTAAGCTGCTTTTGAACCTGCGTCTGGTTCAAGAGCATCTTAGCTGAATCCACTAATGCCCCACACAGGAGCTCTGTGGGGTGGCTGTGGCTCAGTAGGCAGATAAGGCCATCTACTACTCAAGAAGGTTGAGGGTTCAAACCCTGGCTGCTCAGCTTGCATCCAAAAGTATGAGATATAATCAGAATCAGAATACTTTATTGATCCCTGGGGGAAATTATTTTTTGTTACAGTGCTCCATTTTAAACCAATATACTGTTGAAAGTAGAAAAGCGTCATATAAGAACCGTCTGTTTCCCATTAACAGTGAGGCAGCTAAGTGAATGGCAGCAGATCAGCCAACAACATGACATTAAAGCGAGTTTACGGGGCAGCTAAAACAGTTTGTTTATGACGGGGTGTTCAAGTCAAATGGAAACGCCCTGAGAGACAGCAGCTTGTTATGGAGGTGATCAACGCTGAGGCCATTCACATATCAGCACTTTGAGCTGATGGTGAACTTGAACTTTAGATATTTACAGCATATATTCTGACTCATAAAAGGTCAATGGTCCAGATGCTTAAACAATGTGAATGTACAGAAACAACATTTTCTAATGAGGAAATGAAATATTAGATGAAGGCATAATCTTCATGTTTCTCCACAGTAATCTGCCAGACTTTGAGTCAAAGATTATTTATGATCTAAATGTTAAACGACTCTTTATAGAGGGATGAACTTTATCATTCTTTTTATTAACTCTGCAGCCATAAAATGCCCGTAAACTTCTAAGAATGTTATTCTATATCATTAATTTTAGATCAGCTGTGTTTTCTTCCCCCTGACAGCTGTGATGAGTGATCGAGTTTTATTTGCTAACAGATGTGTGAGGCCATTTTTTTAATTCTCTATGTGTTTATGCAAATGCAGTTTACTATCCATCCGCTCACCAGCCAAATCACATGACCACAGCTCAGTGTTGGGAAGTTACTTTTAAAATGTATTCCACTACAGATTACAGATTACATGCCCCAAAATGTATTTTGTAACATATTCTGTTACGTTACTCAATGAGAGTAATGTATTCTGAATACTTTGGATTACTTAATATATTATCATGCTTTTTACAACTACATGAATGTGCTATTGCTGTGTGATTTATTACTATTACTGCAGGTTACTCTCCATACCAACACTAACTAGATGTTTAAATCTTAATATAAATGAGTAACAGTAGGTGGACATTAGGTAATTAGGCAGCGATCTCATGTAGAAAACTATTCCGCGCGTATATAAAACAGGTCCGCGGCTCTGAACCGTAGTAAAGTGCCTATTGCCTTCATTTTTTTTTTTTTTTTTTGAATAATACTTTTTAAAAATGTTTCTTCACGTCATTATGCGGGCTGCAAGTAGAGGTGACATGGGCCGCGAGATTGAGACACGGGTTACGTCCACACTAATGCATTTTCACTTGAAAACGCATCGTGAACTGTCTTTCAGTTGATCTGCTGGCAATTTTTCACTCAACCAACTCTAGAGTTTGCAGACAATAGGCCGAAAAAGTGAAAATATCCAGCGAGTGGCAGTACTCTGGGTGAAAATGCCTTGTTGATACCAGAGGTCAGAGGAGACGTGACTTCAAGCTGATGGGAAGGCAGCAGTAACTCAAATAAAAAAGAGCATCCAGGGGCCACTCGAGTCAGTTAAAAACAGGCTGCTATTCGCCCCGAGTCACTACAACTGGACAATAGAAAATTGGAAAAACGTTGCCTGGTCTGACGAGTCTCAGTCTGATAAGGTGAGTCTTTAGGGATCGTCTAACTCAGGCCAGCCATCTCTGTTGGGATGTGGGAGAAAAGTATGAAGGTAATCAACCTTTTCTTCTTCTTCTTCTTCCTTCTGCTCCCCTTGAATCAGTTTTAAGCCTCAAATATTTGGATCACTTCCTATAAAAGAAGAAAAACAACAGCTTCCCTCACACAGACGTCAGGCTGAGAGTGAACAAAGTACCAGTGGTTACATGTTTCAGTTAGATGGTGCTGCTGTTTGGGAAGTGTAGCAAAAATAAATTCTATTTCTCAGAGCAAAGGTTACAGAAGCGGCTACCAGGGTATCTCACAGGACTAGACGTCTCCATGCAGTGCCATAGTCCATACGTTGCTGCTATCTGATTGGCTA
The DNA here is from genome assembly GCF_057382275.1 of Copadichromis virginalis. NCBI lineage: Eukaryota > Metazoa > Chordata > Actinopteri > Cichliformes > Cichlidae > Copadichromis > Copadichromis virginalis. The sequence goes on from NC_140624.1 coordinate 70,171,850, forward strand.
CTTGTTAGTACCAGTGTTTTGTGCACTGTATACTGTTTCACACCCATTCAGCAGTGTCGCTCAGTTTAGGGTAAATCTGGACTGGATCGATATTTTAAAACTTGCATTAATAATTCATGCAAACAAATTAAGTAATAAAAATATTTGTATTACCTATTTGTCCTTTTGATTTATAAGATGTTTCATCAGCAATGCTGGAGACATGATACATGATTATGATGCATTAAGCTTCCAGGAGAAACAGCAGACAGGACGGATGACATGTTCAATGAAATCACTCGTAGCAACGACAGCACGACTGACAAGATGACGCGTTGTGATTGGTGTGTCTGAGCTCAGCAGGTGACGCTGAATCGATGACTTCGGTGTAATTAATCAAAGAAGCACGGTGCGATGGAGAAGAAAAGATGGCAATTTTATGTTGAGACAATTAGAAGTGAATGGCTCGATCAATCACAGTCAGACAGGGATGTGTGCAAAACGTTAACATTTGTATTCAGACTCATCACTGAGAACATTCGAGCTTCAGACCTTATTTTCATTCTTCGCTGTCATATTAAAACATGCATTTTACAACAGCTTTTACAACAAAAATTGTATAATGCTGCTTTTTTATTACAAAACGAGGAGAATACATCATGAAAACGAGTTCAAATTATAGTTCACAGTAAAACTAAGACAAAAAATATATATTTTCACAGGAACAAATCCTGGGAAGATTCAGTTATTGATATCATGCCATGTTCTGGGTGAGTGGCAGTGTTTTTCCACAGTGCTATGGTCTCCTCCTTTGGGCGGAGCCATCTTCATCCCCCCCAGGATCCTCACCTGTAGCTGATCAGCTCGGCTGTATATAAGACACACATGCAAGATCGTCTGCTAATCTATGTCTCGGCCTCTCGTGTCTTTAGAGAATCATTGTTCTTGTTCGGTTATCTCGTACTTCTAGTCGTTTCACAAAAACCCAACTCCTCCACCCTGCTGTAACCTCACTCAGCTGCATGCTGGTCTTCTTCAGTCAATCTCAGCCGTGACCAATTTGCTATAAACTCTCAAGGTTCCCCATCGACCACGCTTCCCCCCTCCCGTGTCTCTTCGCCTGCAAACATGTAAGCCTGAAAAAGATTCAACCGGACTATTCCCATTAATTTGTCACTGCAGCTCTGACACTCCTCTCCTTCTGTTTCAGAGCCTCTGACCACCGGTTCTCAAATCACTGTCCTCTCATCAAGCTCACCATCATTCAATGATGAAGCGTTTATGTATAACTCCAGGATAATTAGGCACACAGCCCTGTTTTGTAGAAATTACAAATCTATACATTAATAGATTTGTAATATTTTCGAGGGTGCATTAAAACACAGGACATTTGGGGAGCAAGCGAGTAGATGGCGACACCATTAGGGCAGCGTCGTAGTGCAGCAGTGAGACCTATTGCCCTGGAGCATAAAGGGCTGGGTTTGAATCCAGCAGAGTCTGCATGCTCTCCTCATGCTAGCATGGGTTTTCTCCGGGTGTTTATGCTCCCTTTCACAGCCTAAAGATTTATTATTTGTGATTAATAAATGGCCTCTCAGTAAAAGAAAAGTGTATTTATGTCCTGCTTCAAATGATGGCCACATGCTGATGTGTGACAGGGATGTTTGAGAAGTAAGACATGTCGTTCTCTTTAACATCCAAGCAGGGAGGAAAAATGTCTCTGAGAAAGTTTTAAAACATATTTGCTGTTTCATTCATTCCATATGCAGGACATCACGAGTTCTGGGAGTCGTTTCTTTTTAATTGATAGATGGGTCGAGAGACTTAGGTGCCTTTGTGAGCTGGGAGGCATCGCCAAAATGTCTCTTCAGTCCTCTTGCTGATTTGGAGAGGGTCATCTGGATTTCTATTCCTGCCTCAGTCAAAAGTGCTTCGAACGCCTCCAGCTTTTTCTAAATTCAGCTGCTAATGTGGGGTTTTAAGTGTTGCTAAAAAGCAGAGAACACATCATCCTGTGTTAGCATCTCCACCCCAGTGACCTGGGAGCTGTAGAATTCAGTTAAGAAATGTATTGATCATTTTCAAAGCTCTGCTATTTCTGGCTCCAGTTACACCTCATAATGTTAAAGGTTCTCACGATCTCTCCCGCGCAATCTGCAGTCTCGTCTGTCTGAAGCTGGCGTTGTTGTTTTCTTTTGTTCGTTCTGCAGATTCAGAGGAGCTGCCAGTTTCCAACTTTGTGTACTTTGCATGTTTCCTGTTGGCTGTAAGTGCACATGTCAGAGTCGGGCGCTGGAGCGTGGTCATGTAGCTGTTTCAGTGGCCCCGAGATCTTTGATTAGATCGATGACTCACATGTAAAAAGCTTCTAATAAACCACTGAACACAAGCTTATGTTTCTAAATAAATAAACATCAAGAAAGGTCAAATCAGCCCTGAGAGTCCAGAGTCAGAAAATAACTCCTGTTTTGTAGGTGTGTAAATTATGCTAATTAAATGCATCGTAGTGCTATCAAAGGGCTAACGGGATGATCCTTTGAACAGATGTGATGAAATCTTGCTTCCATGGTTCCTTCTGCACATCCTCCACAGAGAAAATAACAAAGTCAGTATGATAATCGTCCCGTTTTCCTCCCCTCACAGCAGATGGCCGCACGGAGCCTGGTTATGTTAGAGGCTTCTTCCTGTTAAAAAGGAGTTTTTCCTTCCCACTGTCACCAATTGCTTGCTCATATGATTGTTGAGATTTCTCTGTATCATTGTCGTGTCTTTACTTTGCAATATAAAGCACCCCGAGGTGGCTGTTGTTGTGATTTATTGCTTTTTTCTAGTAAATCTGACTTCCTCATCATCGACAGGAAAGAAATGAAAGAGTAACAACCTGTGACACTAATCCAGGTTGAAGTTCTGTTCATAGTTCATAAACCATTTAATGGGAATTTCAAGTGAACAAACAATTGCACAAATTTTGTTGCTTGCATTTTTGTATTTTGACAGATTAGTTCAGTTATGTGCTGCACTAGTGAACATAGACACCAACATGTTGCACAACCTACACACATGAAGTCATTGTGATCACCGATATCTAAGTAGATCCATAAAGATCTTTGCATCCTTGTTTCATCTTCAGCTTCAACGTTTAAAATGTGAACGGAGATTCTGAAGGTTTCACATGAACTACAAGTGAGCTACAAAAAAAGCTGCAAATACAAAATGTGCCTGAGGCCAGTCACACACCTGCAAGAATGCAGATCTGTGCTTGTTGTTTCTGTTGATCTTCTGCTTTTTAATCAAAATTTAATGAAATGAAAATGAAACGTGTCGTCCTCATTCCTGTACTTTGATTTGACTCACTAGTTTCATTTTCTCAACTTTTCAGTGTGAAGCAACAGAGAGAACATAAAGATCCAGTTTCATCAGCCCGTTCAAAGTGAATGACAGATGCAAGAGTTGAAGCCTGAAAGTGCCATTCACTCCTTACTGTTGCCATGTTAGCGGGCTTCTCAGAGCAATGCTGTACCTAAATAAATCCGGTTGGCTGTTTTTCATCCCCGTCTTTAATGCTGGATGCGTTTTTAACATCTTCAGCTGCATCGGCTGAGTTTAGCGTTAACAATCATCACAACGCTGCACAAAGTCTGAGGCGACTGAAAAGTTCATGCACATTGTTCTGTGATGTCCCAGTGTTGTTGATCCTGGGACATCCATCAGTATAACATGGAGTCACATCCCATCATGCTGATATTCAGAGATCATTTTTCAGAGCTGACGAACGATGATTGCGAGCTGTCAAATAACCTATGAGAGCTGATAAGACTGCAGGTCCGGTGAGTACGCACTAACTCATATGGTCTCCCTGCACGCTGGCTGTTTTAACAGCCATCATTATCAGAGTTCAGTTAACACTGACGGGTCTGCTGTCACTTACCACATTGCCTCATTAATGGACTGACAAAATGTCACTGGCAGCGCTCAGGTTGGAAGCAAGCATCAGCAGGCTTAATATAACGCAGCATATTAGAGCTAAGATGCAAAATAGTAAAGTGGTGATTCTGCCACTTGTCACTAAATAAAATAGTTTCGTGTAAAAACATCGTATCTATGTTTATCTGAAGTTTTATTACTGGACAACGGTTTCAGGGGATTGAGCCCTTTATAGGCAGGTTATAACAACCAGCCCAGGCCCAGCACACAGAAACATGTGCCAGTTCATCCAGCTCTCATTAACTTAGATGTTTAAACTTGAGCCTGAGGAGAATATTTGGGTTTCTTTGAACAGCTACAGCATGTTTTCAACTGACTGCTCAGCTCTACAGAACTTTCTTTTTTCAGCAGTTTTCTCGCGGGAGGCTGGGGACCTCACTACAGTTCTCTGAACCACTTAACTACATGAACTGTTGAGGTGAACTGTGCAAAGTGCTTCAGAGGTGAGCAGCATCTCCCTCAGCTTGAAATGACAACATTTTCTGGAGGAAACCAGAGACCATTGAAGGTTTTTCTCTGCTGCTTCAATGCAACAAACTAAGCTAAGTAATTCTGTAAGTCTGCACCTGAGATAAATGCTCATATCAGTATGTTAGTATGCTTAATAAGGTGCATCTGTGCATGCTAATAGATTTTATTCTGCAGACTTTGCATGTGTAACTCTTGTAGTGAACTGAAATCTATGTAAAGAAACCTGAATCTCTAAAACTGAACTGAACTGTAACCTTGCGGTGCCACTAGGTGAGCAGAGTCACTGCGATGTGCTCGAATGTTTGTAAAAGTGTTACAGAAAAAAGTCCAGTAGCTGCTGAATAATTTGTGGCCCAACAGACTAACATCACCAACTCTGGAGCTGTGCTGACAGCATGCTAAAAATGTTTCCTCATTTTTCCATTTTTTACGCAGTCCGTCCAAAATTCCTGTTCTATAGGTGACATATTGTGTAATATATTCAGAGGATGTTGCCACTTCTGCAGAGGTATGCACACTGAGTAGTTTCTGCTCTCTCTCTGCACTAACTTGGATTTGTCAGACGCAGTCTTCACCAGACTCTTGTTCTTCGTACTTCCAGCTGTTGCTCTGAAGTTTCCTGTGAGCAAATACTTGAGCAATGCCTGCATTTAAACCTGCAGGATGTGATTAAAAAAATGATAACAGAGCGTGCACAGTTTTCATTGCACCAAGTTTTCTCCCTGGACTTATTTGCAGTTTGAAGCTTAAGAAAAACCTTGGGTACACAGAGCCGTACAGCAGCGGAGAGATTAACAGAGATGGTTCTCTGATTTCTCTGAAGCAGGGAGGGGATTACCTGGCAGTGGGCAAAGGAGTGCAAGATAGTATCTTTAACACTGCCCAGAAAAGCAGAATTTTATAATGAGCCTTCGAAATCCCTCGCCCTCTGCAGATTTCGAACCCTTACAATCACTTTCCACAACAACTTTTTGTCACTTGACATTACAAGTTATCGAGGCAAAAGGCTGGAGTGCCTCCTCCAGGTTGGTGAAGTGCTGCTGCTCCAATAGAGGAGTTCAAGTATCTCAGAGACTTCATTAGTTCATTAGTGGAACGAGAATGGAGAGTCAGACTGACTGACGATCTGTTATGAAGAGAAATATGAGTGTGAAGGCCAGGTTGTCCTTTTGCAGCCAGCCTGATCTGCATCCCCGCCTTCTCCTTTGACTACCAACTGTTCTTAGTGACCAGATAAGAATGAGATCATGAATACATGAGTTCAGGACTTCAGCATGTCATTGGCAGCAAATGTTTACAAGTATTAGAAAGGTTTTATGTGATTTTTTTCAGCAGATTTTTGTGCACCAGCCAGTTTTTTACTGTCCGTGTCTGCAGAGTTTAATTCCCACTGTCCGTGATCTGATGTCCACCATGTCTGTCTTGCACTCTTTTCCCCACTACAAGCTAATCTTCTCTACGCTTCAGCAAAATCTGCCAGGACGACTTCAGAACACCACCCAGGGGAGGTATTTTGCAAGGAATTCCCAGATAACACAGTGTAGAGATTATGTTTCGTGTTTGGCTTGGAAACACCTCATTTCCTCCCAGAAGAGCTGAAGGATGTGGCCAGGCAGAGGGAGGTCTGGGGGTATGTACTCAGACTGCTGCTTCTGTGAACTGGATTCTTAAAAGAGAATGCATGGATGTATAGGCAGAACTTTCTAGATTTTTAATTACCCCCAGAATGACAGCTAAGACTCGTAGCACCAAGTTAATCAATGATTTAGAAGGACTCAGAAACTTTAGAAATATGCCCCGCTGCCCTCGAGCTGGTGCCCTTGTAGAGCTCTTGGCATTATTCAAAATATTATTTTAGTTTGCATAAATTTTTCTGATACAACCAAGAACCAGCTCATATTGTAAGTTAGGATGAGTGAATTTCCACCACACGTGCAGTGGTGTTAGATAGTAAATGGTAAATGGCCTGTATTTGTATAGTGCTTTACTTGGTCCCTAAGGACCCCAAAGCACTTTACACATTCAGTCATCCACCCATTCACACACCGATAGTTGTCCTTGGTCCATGAAAGTTCCCAGAGGCTCGGTGGCATGTTGTGGTTGCCTTTATCAGGAAGTAGAGGCTTCCTTGGAGGATTTTCCAAACAGTAGCACTGAGTTTGTGAGTTGCCTTTGCTGTCATTTTTGAGCTGATTGAACATTTGCTCAGACTAAAGGGTTCAGTGCATAAACCATGCACCTATGGGATTCTGGGAGCTTTCGCTCTCTTTCTATTTGTCAGCAATGCTGCTATATATTTTCCTTCTTCATATTAACTCTGACAAGCCAATTTATCTGCACGGAGCTAATTCATTAGGAAAACAGAGCTGCTGTAGGCTACGGGCATAATTACTGTTTCTAAAACTGCAGTGATGTGAGGAAGTTGACTCGTTGATTAGAAACTTTACAAGAACAGAAAACTACATTGTTTAACCTTGAAGTGCAATATGTGAGAACAAGAGCAAAGAAAAAAAACGCCAAAATGCCGCCTGTCTGTGGCTCTGTGAATAGCGTGCGATCCAAACCCACAATTCATGATATAACTCTGCTACTGTATGTGTTTCAAGATAAGCTGCAAGAACGTTAACTGAACTATGGTGCAATATATTTGGCTTCTGAATCTTCTTGATCGACATATAGTCTGAAATCATTGGAAAATCAATAAAGATTCATGTTTTTTAGTATTTTAATATCTCCAAACATCTGTACCCTGTTCATTCAAACCATCACAAAGGCCACTAATGTGCCGGACATGTGGGCCAAAACTCGAATGGAAGAAATGCAAGAACACCATGGAAACAAGGCTTTTCCTGTGTTCAGTGAGCAGTTTTATTAAGAATAAATCATGTGCTGTGAACACTATGTCTGCGTACTACAACTCACTAGACAAATATAGCGAATGCAAAGATGAAAGTAGCCATGGTGACGTCGCTCGCTGGTTTGTAGACTTATTCTGAATCATTGCTTTGTTGCCATATTTAGAACTGAACTCTCAACTAACGCTAACAAACCTGAATATTGAGCTGCAGTGACAAATGATGTGTGTCTATATATAAACACTTATTTGCACGTGTACTTAGTTTTAACTGAACTCCACTCTTACAGCTTCCACAGGAATTCTTGATGTACTTGATGAACTGATCATCAGCAGTTGTGAGAAACTCTGTAAAAGCAGAAGTTTTGGAGCATTCGGAACTGTGTTTAAAGAAAATACCACAACCTTCCCAGGAGGGGGCGCCTCAGCAGACTAACGCGTTATTAAGTAACGCGTTACAGTAATTACGTTATTATTGTGGTAACGAGCACGGTAACTAGTTATTATGCCAAAATCAAGAACGCGTTAGTCGTTACTGGGATGTAGATAGGGTCGTTATTCGTTACTTCGTGAATGATGTCACACTCGAGTAAACAGCATTCTGGTTAACCTCGTCAGAGAAGTCGGGATTCCAATATGGCAATGCCCTCGAAAACGGTTGTTTTGCTAGCCCTCTACAAAAAGAAATTACTACTAAACACATATGCAGCCATAGCTGGACTCGGTGCGCCTATGGTAAGTTTTCCTTTTGATATGCCGATGTTTATTTGTTTTCCGTAACGGTATAAACAATGAAAGGTGGTGGATTGGCCAGATGCTGGCAGATGTGTAAAAAATAACTCAACTGTTTAGTGGTGGCACCGTGGAGCTTCCACAGATTCAGTAACATTAGCAAGTGGTGGAGGCCAGCAGGTGGATGAAGGAAAACGGGACGCAGGAGGAGGAGAGACCCGAGGCGGCCGCCGGTCCGAGTGTCAGGTGAACTGAACTTCAGGTAAGAAGTTATGACCAGCAGTCTATCTGGGTCAGATATAAACCAAGTTTAGGTGGAGTTTATTTTCGTTGTGCTGACTTTTTACAGTCAGTTACAATAACTCGTACTGCCTACTAGCTAGCATGATGGAGTTTATATACAGCTGGGTGGGTGCTATGATGTTACTGATAGTGAACTTTATTTTGTTCATAAGGTTAGTTAGTAGAGTTGCCAACCGTCCTGTAAAAAACAGAATCATCTCGTATTCAGAGAAAATATCACACGTTTCGTATTGAGGTGAAAAGGGACAAAGTTTGGCCCGTAATTCAGCTACAATGAAAAATACACAAAGGTGGAGTTATTCTGTGTCAGCTGCCTCTTCTCCTCTCATTCTCCCCCTCTCTGTCCTGTTTCTACTTCAATCGTGAAACTGATCAATGATCAGCTGATCGGCTCTCTTGTTTGTTTATCGCCCACTTTGTGCCAGAAACAGGAAACCAGCGGATGTCGCGCTAAACAACAGCAGCACGTTTAAGCTTGATCAGCTGTTGTTAGAATTTATTTAATATTAATTTCTATTATCAGCTGATGTTTGCTGGAGCCACAGCTGTAAAGCTGCTGGTCATGATGTCGGTTTGGATATGTGGTGAGAGGGAAACATGAAGATGAAACCAGGAGATGTCCTTACTGGATCATCAGAGCTGAACAGTATGGCGTTATTTTTGTGCCACTATTCTGAGCGCACGTAAAAACAATTTGCAGGTGCAAGTGTTGCATTTTGAGGAGAAATTTATTTTGAGCGAAAAAAAGCTAAATTTGAGTGAACAAAATTCATTGCTGCGTGCAAAAACTGTATTTCAGTGTTTGCTGTTATCCACACACACACACACACACACACACACACACACACACACACACACACACACACACACACACACACAACAGCAGCTCCTCTCGCTCAGGTTTTGTATTTGCGCTCGCTCGCAATGTGTTGCTTGCACTCTCAACATTTCTGCCCGTGCGCGCTCAACTCTTTCTCTACACCGTTATATTTGTGCCACAAAACCAGCCAATCACAGACTTGGATGCAAAAATATCTGATTGGCTGTTCTGGTCTCCAACCAGCTCGAAATGACAAAATGCAATATCCCAGAATGCATTTGGTCCAAAACTCAAACGAGGCAGTGGCGGAGGAACACAGAGTGGCCGAGTTTGAAATATTACTCTTTCTGGGTCACAAAATAAACTTTTAAGATATTTTCATGCGAGAATGTTTCTGTGTAAACTTCAAATATCTGCTCGATTCATCAAGACATCACATATTTGCAAAAGTGCTCTAACGTTCTAACCTGTGCAGGGGCGGGTCTAGTAAAGTTTTGCCAGGGGGGCACAAAGAAATACTTTTCTTTCTTATTCTCATTTAAAATGTCTCGCTTTTAACAAATAATTATCTGAATCTTACAACAAACGATTGATAGATTGATACATATATATTAGGGGTGCAACGATACACAAAATTCACGGTTCGGTTCGATACTTTGGTGTCACGGTTCGATATTTTTTCGATACAAAAAAATGTTCATGCATTTTTAATTTGTCATTTATTAAAATTATAAATATATATTTTAACTCAAAAGTACAGTTTTTAAATTTAACCCTAACCCTTGTGCGTGTTTTTTATTTTGACAGCGAATGCGCACCTGCGGACCACTTATGTGCAGCCCTGGTTATTTAGCTCGTCATATTGCAGCCACAGAAATAATTTTGTCCATGAAACCATAAAGCTGCACTTTCTTTTTGCCTTATAGTCTCATTTGTCATAACTTCTCCGTTTTGTGGTAAGCTTTTCTTTGGCTGTCACTTCTTCACCCTGACCTGTCTTATTTGGCTCAGCAGAACTAAAATATATATCCTGCTGCTTTTACACAGGCACTCACATAAGCTCAGCGATTCTCTGCGCGATCAACCTCTCACATGTTTAAGCTGCGGGAGATTTCACTTGTCATGTTTGCATAGTAAGCTACCAATTAATAAGACGATGTCAGAGGAATTGGTGCACAAATTATCATCACTCACAGATCAGTGCTGTCGCTCTCTATACACAGTTCGCACGATTGCAAAGTGAAAGCAAAAAAACAAGCGCAAATTCAAACGCGATTTCAATATGTCACATATTGACAGTGGCTCACCGATGCCAATGACATAATTACCCAGCTACATTTGCGAAAGAATGCAAAAGCATTGACATATATTTTTCCTTCCTACGATAGGCCGACGGGCAGGGCAGAGATAGATTTTGGTAGCCCGACTGGAAAAATCGCTAGCCCCAGGACGTCGGGCTAGCGATATTGCGAGCCCTGTATCTGATTGAGGAATCACTCATCTTTGGAAAAGAGAGTTTATTACAGAGAAATGGCTCTTTCCAAAATAAAAGCTATACTATACGCTTCTTCTGGGCTATATTCTCAGCAGCATATTAAACATATCAGGTCCCCATAAGGAGAATCATGTGCTAACGGCTGTCTAAATGACTCTGGTAAAGTTTGTAGCATGCATGCTTGTCGTTTTTGTCTGCTTCCACTTGTCTTTGCACTAGGATGATGTAAATGTGCAGTCATATTCGTTGTGTTCCCACTAGTGCTTTCAGGTTAATCTTGTTGAAATGACCTTAACGCCACAACACGGCAAATCTCCGTTAACGAGCTACCCCTGATCGCCCCGTGCATGGGACTAGACGGCCAACACGTTAACGAGCTAACTGCGCTAACACACTAGTTCCCACCCATGTAATTAAGCATTGCATGGCACATCCAACATACTGTTTTACTTTAGTCGATGACTCGCTTACCTTCAGGGTCATACGTCACATGAAAACCAAAATAATTCCAAACGCCAGATCTGAATGAGGGTGGGGGAGGTTCAAGTTGCCATGTTGCAAGGAGAGCTTAACTTCTGTCACGCTAGCTTGCCCTGCGCTCTTCCTTCTGATGATGCTGTCTGTGTGGAGCGCTCAGTGGATCTGCGCTCGACAGTGCAGCCTAGGCGGAGTAGTCGAACGCAGATTCACTGAGCGCTCAACACAGACAGCATCGTCAGAAGGAAAGTTGATAAAATAAATTACAAATGTTGTATTGTTCGATACATATGCGTACCGAACCGAAAGCACTGTATCGAACGGTTCAATATCGATACGAATATCGTTGCACCCCTAATATATACCATCAAAACAGTGAACATCACTGTCACAACTGTGTTTATTTTCATTCAAAGGCTTTATGATTTTTGCTATAATGGTGGGCCGGTCTCTAGTCAAAACGCCCGGGCCGATGTTTTGTCCCAGTCCAGCCCTGTAAGCAGCTCATCTGCAGTCTGGTGTTACCTACATCTTCCTATTCAGAAGGCAGAATTTCCGAGTTCTGAGTACAATCAAAGCACCACGACTGCAGTTTTTGTGTTGGATGTAAAAAGCGCACATGACACTGTGACGTAGGCTAGAATCTTGGCGGCAGTCGATGAGGGTCCATACGTGGGATTTCTCTCGTGGAAATATGAACATTATTTTTTCCTTTCTATTGGTAGGTGGCACAGTGCACTGTGGCAAGTAAGCAAGCTAGAAGACTGGCAAACTTGCTGGGTATCCAGTTATGGAAGCAACACATTAACAAGAGAATTCTGAGTAAAATCAAAGTTACTTTCCCTAGTAACTAGTTACTCTGAAGTAACGAGTAACTGGGTTACTTTTGATAGAAGTAACTAGTAATGTAACTAAGTTACTGATTTAAAGTAACTTACCCAACACTGTAAATAAATGCTGCAAATCTCTATAAACTGAAGACGAGTGGACCAAAGCCTCTCCACAATAATGTGAGAGACTGTTGAAGTCATACTGAATTATTGCTACTACTGGTTGTTCTACAAAGCATTTACTTCGGGTGTGTTTAGTTTTTAACACGACTGCATGCAAAATCTGAAACATTCTGCATTATTATCTGTATTTGTATTTCACAGAAATATTCCTTTAATTATTGCTTTGCAGCCACACAATAACCCATCATGATGTATAAATACTCTTCTGTGACACAGCTGCTCTATTACAGCAGATAACATTGCATTTCCCAAAAGGTATCAGAATTTGATAGCATCTTACAAAAGGAGCTTTAATTTGCTCAAGAAAGTCATTTATTTTGAAGATGTTGTGTGATTGTATTTTGAAATCAAATGACACCAGCAGATGATTTGGACATTTAATCTGTTGTATGATGAAACGTGCTTTCATTTAATAAAGAAAGATAACGGGAAATGTTCTGCGAGCGGCATCAAAAATGAAAAGAGTAGTGCGGCACTGAAAGCAATATTTCTATCAAAATACTCCTAATTGTTTCCCGAAGGCATTTCTCCATGAAAGTTATTTTACCCGATCCTCTTCAAGGTTAGAATAACTGAACCGTAAGTCTAGAAATACCTGCCTGATCTCTTCTTTTCAACCATAACTGGGTTACACGCCGTTTGCTTGGAACAGACACACATCTGCCCTTCTTCAGTCTAAAGCATCCCCGTGCTGTTGTGCAGTTCACTGGCCCTTCCGACGATTAGACACATCCATTTATTACAGATGTTTTCCTTTTCCCTTGTACATCTTAAGCGTACAATTACATCCAGGCAACTAGTACACCTTCCTCCTACTTAACTACTTTGTATAAATTCAACCTGACAGGTCATTAGAGGCACTGGTTACCATGGTAACAGTGATGGCACAGGCAAAATATTTGAGGCAGAACATACTTTCAGTTTCTTTTTTTAGCTTGACTGTGGTGGATGCAGATGAGCGTTTGTAAAAGTGCTCCCCCCCCCCCCCCACCCCCCCCCCCCCCCCCCCCCCCCACAGGGCACATGACATTTGACTTGGTGTAATCCGCTCCCCAGGGATCCGCTCACAAGGTGGGTCGCATTTTTGGCTCTACATATTCATATTCATGAGCTTTGAAACGCCGTGTGTGTGTGTGTGTGTGTGTGTGTGTGTGTGTGTGTGTGTGTGTGTGTGTGTGTGTGTGTGTGTGTGTGTGTACCGTTTAGTTGAAGATTCAGATATATGATGCGTCGTCAGCTGGAAAGTCATGTCTTCGAGGCAGATTTCAACCTTGTCATTCGACCTTGTGGCTTTGTTAAAACTTTGTTCTTTTGCAGAGATTCATTTGAGTCTGCAACTCCTCCTTGGTCTCATCACAATGCACAGCTTGAATCTCCTTCGTGTGTGGAAAAGGCTTTCTTCGCAGAGGATTGGACCAATAGCAGTTCTTTTGTAATAATTAGAAATAATGATGGTGGTGAGGGCAGAATGCAACAGGGCTTTTTTATGCACTGGCAATAATGTTTTATTCACAAAAGCAAAGAAGCTTCTCAGCAGCAGTTGGCCTGAAGAGCAGATTGCAGCCACATCTATCAAATATCTCAGAATGACGTCTAGGAATTCAGATCAACCTAGAACTTTAAATAACCCAATAACAGCAGCGCGGGATGCCAGAAGCCTCTCGCGCTCAAAGGCCTGAAAAATGTGAAATTAATGCTCTAAAATAATCTTACCTAGAATATGATGGCAGTTTTTCTGAAATGTAAAAATACATATGTGTAAAATCTTTGAAATAAACTATAGACTTAAAATTTTTCACCAACCAGCAGTTCCTAAACGTCTGACTGCAGTTATTTTACACAGCTTTTTGACACTTTTTAAAGAGAAAAGACTTCCACATAGGTCTGTGTGAACCTGAAAGCTTCTCACTTTTCAGTTATGTCAACATGATTCCCAAACGCACGTAATAGTTCTGGTCAATAAACAAACTAACATTCTTTTTAATTTATTATTTTCCATTTAATTGATTGTATTTCAGAAGGAAACAAAACTAAAGAAATGATGAGATTTTAAAATATGCTCTATTCTTCACTAGCAGACAGCCGCCCTACAGGTGTTTGTTCACAGGGCCACCTTAAATAACTATTTATTGGAGTCAGTAGTGTTGATGTAGCTAACTCGCTGATGTAAGGAGTTTGGAAAGAAAAGCACCTGGACTTGTTTGAGTTTCGTCATCCGAGAAGTTTCTTCAGTTCTGAAGCAAGTCTACAATTCCTCAGAACTGAAGAAGCTTCTAGTTTTTCTTCCCGAGCTCTAGAGTACCATGACCTGGATGACTGAGAACCTTCACAGACACCTAGCTCGCCAATAATTTCCCGGATGCCCCTCACCTGGGAGGTGTGTGAGCAGTGCAGCTGGATAGTAGATAGCATATATAAGCTTGATGTGTTTTAAAGAAAACAGACCATAGTTCATGTAATAGTATGCAAAACTAGTTCACGCATTTATTACTTCCAGGCTGGACGACTGTAATTCATTATGGCGCCAGTGTCCGGCAGCCTCGCCTCTGTCAGTGCGCCCCAGGGTGGCTGTGGCTACAATGTAGCTTGCCATCACCAGTGTGTGAATGTGTGTGTGAATGGGTGGATGACTGGATATGTAAAGCGCTTTGGGGTCCTTAGGGACTAGTAAAGCGCTATATAAATACAGGCCATTTACCATTATTATCAGGATGTCCTAAAAACTCCCTGAAAAGCCTTCAGCTGATCCAAAATGCTGCAGCAAGAGTCCTGACAGGGACTAGAAAGAGAGAGCAGATTTCTCCTGTTTTGGCTTCCCTTCATTGGCTTCCTGTTAAATCCAGAATTCAAAATCCTGCTCCTCACATACAAGGTCTTAAATAATCAGGCCCCATCTTATCTTAATGACCTTGTAGTACCATATTACCCCATTAGAGCACTTCGCTCTCACACTGCAGGCCTACTTGTTCTTCCTAGAGTATTTAAAAGTAGAATGGGAGGCAGAGCCTTCAGTTTTCAGGCCCCTCTTCTGTGGAACCAGCTTCCAGTTTGGATTCAGGAGACAGACACTATCTCTACTTTCAAGATCAGGCTTCAAACTTTCCTTTTTGCTAAAGCATATAGTTAGGGCTGGACCAGGTGACCCTGAATCCTCCCTTAGTTATGCAGCAATAGACGTAGGCTGCCGGGGATTCCCATGATGCACTGGGTGTTTCTTCTTCAGTCACTATGTGTTAACAGACCTCTCTGCATTGAATCATACCTGTTATTAATCTCTGTCTCTCTTCCACAGCATGTCTTTATCCTGTCTTCCTTCTCTCACCCCAACCGGTCGCAGCAGATGGCCCGCCCCTCCCTGAGCCTGGTTCTGCCGGAGGTTTCTTCCTGTCAAAAGGGAGTTTTTCCTTTCCACTGTCGCCAAGGTGCTTGCTAATCTGGTCTTTAAGTGATGATGTGACGAATCCTACTTCCGGGCCTAAAGTAGTCTGCGTTTAATATGGCTTTTGTGTTGTTAACATGTTTAATGTTTTTTATTTTCTTCTATTTAATCTCAAAAAGCTCCTAAAACAGTCAGTGATCCCTGTTGACCTCCCTCGGCTTTTATTACCGCTAATCATTTATTTAAGCTCAGTTTTTAAAACCTTAGGATGTAACTACAGCCCAGCCCATGCAGCAGTATATGAATGACTAACCTCGTATTGTGGATGGATTATCTCAGTTGTTCTCCTGGCTGAAGTTTGGTCCTTTTACAGCATCCTGCCATGCGATTACATTTGTTCCTGACCACCGAGAATCCTCACAATAACTTTTATCGAGTGGAAAAAAGTTTGCGTGTTTATATTATGCTAACATAGCTGTGTCGCTAGCGGTCACGTAGCACATCATTATATACCAGCTAGCCAAACTTCAGTAACCCTACAAACGTCACTGCTGTTTAGTTTTCTGTCTTCATTTATGTTGGAAGTGATAGCAGAGCTGTACGTTTGAATTTGTTTCCAAAACCCCGCAGTCAGGACATGCTATATTGTATTTAGATAGAAGCTAGCGAGCTAACTCCCTGCTAACTTCTAACTCCGTTAAATGTCATAAATTCATAAAAAGGTTTTCACTGCCCTATGCATAGCCAAGAAAACTGTCCTCATGAACTGGAAAAATAAAAATAATCTTAATTCTAACCAATATAGAAATTAACTATTAGATTACATTAGTCTTGATACAGCCTCTGCCACCACATCAGATCAATTGCTCTGGGATCCTTTGATCAGCTCCATCACCTAGTTGGGGTGGGGGGTCATAGTTTGGTCCCGCCTTCACTGTTGTGATTGGTGTGGGGGTAGGGACAGGCTTAGGGCGTCGGGGGGTTCCCCGGAGGCATCTTCCTTGGGGGGCTCAACCCGGGGTAGCGGTCATGTCCGGGTGGGGGCTCTTTTGGCTCTCGGGTGACTGTTTCCTCGTTGCTGCGTGCAGCGGGGCTAGGGGAGGGTCTGTGCTGACGGACGTGGGTTACTGACCTGGTAGCCTGTCTGCCCCTGGGTGGGTCCGGGATGGGCGTGAGGTTCTGGGGGCGCTCCGTCTCTGGGCTGGGGCCCTGGCCGGGCCTCGGGGCCTTGGGTCCTGGTTTGTGTGTTGCCGGGGTTGTGGGCGGGTGGGTGCATGGGGGCCCATCCCTGGCGCAGGGTGCCGCCGGTGCGTCGAGCCGCCTGGGGGGCTCTTCAACTGGTGGGGGAGATTGTCACACCTTGCAGGAGCTTTCCTCTCCTCAGGAACTCTCTGCAGGAGGGGGAGATACAGGAGAGGTGGAGGAAGATCTCAGCCTGGGCGTCTATTGTCTCATGTAGTCTGGAAGATGAATGGATGGTGGGGTGGGTGCAGTTTTCTCTGTGGTGGGGTTGGGTGGACTGTCCCGGGCTCTGTGGGGCCGGGGGGCCCCGGTCTGGACGGGCCTGGGCCCCCTTTCCCTGGCGGGTCGCGGAGTATGGGAGTGCCTACTGGGGTCAGCGGGGGAGCTGGCCCCAGGGAGGGGTCAACTGCCCCTCCCTTCCTTCCCTCCCCATCTCCAGCTGCCTCCCTCTTCCCGCTCCACCACAACCACCCACACATGCAGGGCCTTGGAGTAGGGGTATGTCACCAGGGTGCAGAGGAGGCTACCCCCCCCCTCTGTCCCCTTCTGGCTGCCTCTGCCTCAATTTTATCCCACAACTTAGACATTCACATTATTCACACTCTCATTACACATACATATAGGATCTTGGGGGTGGGCACGATACACGGAGTCCAAATTACCATCAGGGTGTACACCTCACCCCTGCCGTCGTTGCCCACCTCTCAATGTTAAATACACGTAGACATTGAGGGCTAGCAGGAGGGACTATGCGCTTACCTGCTGCTCTCTGGCAGGTAGCTCCATGCCCTCCTGGGTTTTAATTGCACCTTAGAACACACATGCATCAACACTACAATGAGCGGGTGGAGGGAGGTTTGCACAAAGATGGCGCCGGTGAGGTCGGCTGCCGTCACGACTGCTCCGACCACTTTTTCTTTGTCTTTGTTTTTTAAGTTAGTTTTCAGCGTTTCTAAATCGGCAAAATCACCACCATTGGGTACATTAGGTATGACAGTGACACTCTTGTTTCTATTGGTTTACAATGTACTCACAATTCGAAGTTTTTAACTCCGGATCCGAGCTGGCCGAGTGAGATCTTGAGGGAGAACAAAGGGAAGCGGCGGCGGCCTAGAGGGAAGCGAGCCGGCGTCAGGAACAGGCTGAGAGCTCGTGCACACCGCACACCTCTGCCTAGCATCCTGCTCGCCAACGTCCAGTCACTGGAGAACAAGCTTGACGACCTCAGGGCCAGGGTAAAGTTCCAGAGAGACATTCGGGACTGCAATCTCCTCTGCTTCACCGAGACATGGCTGAACCCAGCGGTGCCGGACCACGCCATCCAGCCGGCCGAGTTCTTCTCGGTTCACCGCATGGACAGGACACGGGACTCGGGGAAGTCAAGGGGAGGCGGCGTGTGTTTAATGGTGAACAACAACTGGTGCAACAGTGCGAACGTTGTTCCTCTCACACGCTCCTGCACACCAAATCTGGAACTACTGTCCATCATGTGTCGTCCTTTTTATCTACCTCAGGAATTTACATCGGTCATTGTAAGTGCCGTTTATATTCCACCACAAGCGGACACGGTCACCGCCTTATGCGAGCTGCATGAGGCACTCACACAGCACCAGACACAACACCGGGACGCTGCGCTTATTGTGACGGGGGACTTTAATAGCGCCAACCTCAAACGCGCAGCGCCGAACTTTTATCAACACATCACCTGCCCCACCAGAGGTGAAAGGACACTGGACCACTGCTACACTACGGTCAAGGACGGCTACAAGGCACAATCCCGCCCTCCTTTTGGCAAATCTGATCACGCCGCCATCTTCCTCATCCCAAAATACAAACAAAGGCTGAAACAGGAAGTTCCGGTTCAGAGGAAGGTCGCGCGCTGGACGGATCAATCGGTGGCCGCGTTACAGGACGCACTCGATGACGCAGACTGGGGCATGTTCAGAAACAGCTCCGACGATGATGTCAACG
This sequence comes from Copadichromis virginalis, assembly GCF_057382275.1. Classification (NCBI taxonomy): domain Eukaryota; kingdom Metazoa; phylum Chordata; class Actinopteri; order Cichliformes; family Cichlidae; genus Copadichromis; species Copadichromis virginalis. The sequence continues at coordinate 70,190,570 of NC_140624.1, forward strand.
TGTTTACGGAAGCGGTTGTGGGATTCATCGGGAAACTAGCGGATGATACCGTGGAGACAAAGACTATCACAACGTTTCCCAACCAGAAGCCGTGGGTGGATAAAACCATCCGCAACGCTCTGAGATCCCGCACCGCTGCCTACAACACGGGACTCATGACGGGGGACATGGACCCGTACAAAGCCGCGTCATATAACGTGCGGAGGGCGGTGAAAGAGGCGAAGCAGCGCTACGGGAGGAAACTAGAGTCACAACTCCAACAGAGTGACTCTAGGAGCCTGTGGCGGGGACTAAGGACAATAACGGACTATAAAGCACCAACAACCGGTATGACGAACGCGGCCGTGACTCTGGCAGACGAGCTGAACACTTTCTATGCTCGCTTCGAGGCTGCAGCTAAGGACTCCAACAATGCTAGTGTTAGTGGCGCTAACGGCTGCAGACAGGAAGATACTGCCAGCACCGGAAACGTGCTCGTCATCTCCGAGCATGAAGTAAGGAGAGCCTTCAAAAGAGTGAACACCAGGAAAGCAGCAGGACCAGACGGCATCCCAGGTCGTATCCTAAGAGACTGCGCATACCAGCTAGCTCCTGTGTTCACTGAGATATTCAACATCTCTCTATCTCAGTCGGTGATCCCCACATGCTTCAAAGAGTCCATCATTGTTCCTGTCCCGAAGAAACCCCACCCTGCTTCTCTCAATAACTATCACCCTGTAGCCCTCACCTCAGTAGTGATGAAGTGCTTTGAACGCCTGGTCAGAGACTTCATCATTTCTACACTACCAGACATACTGGACCCACTACAGTTTGCTTACCGTCCAAATCGTTCCACAGACAATGCCATCTCTCATCTCCTCCACACATCACTCACTCACTTGGACACTAGAAGGGGGAATTATGTTAAAATGCTCTTCATAGACTACAGCTCTGCATTTACAGTGGGGCAAAAAAGTATTTAGTCAGCCACCGATTGTGCAAGTTCCCCCACCTAAAATGATGACAGAGGTCAGTAATTTGCACCAGAGGTACACTTCAACTGTGAGAGACAGAATGTGAAAAATAAATCCATGAATCCACATGGTAGGATTTGTAAAGAATTTATTCGTAAATCAGGGTGGAAAATAAGTATTTGGTCAATAACAAAAATACAACTCAATACTTTGTAACATAACCTTTGTTGGCAATAACAGAGGTCAAACGTTTACTATAGGTCTTTACCAGGTTTGCACACACAGTAGCTGGTATTTTGGCCCATTCCTCCATGCAGATCTTCTCGAGAGCAGTGATGTTTTGGGGCTGTCGCCGAGCAACACGGGCTTTCAACTCCCGCCACAGATTTTCTATGGGGTTGAGGTCTGGAGACTGGCTAGGCCACTCCAGGACTTTCAAATGCTTCTTACGGAGCCACTCCTTTGTTGCCCGGGCGGTGTGTTTTGGATCATTGTCATGTTGGAAGACCCAGCCTCGTTTCATCTTCAAAGTTCTCACTGATGGAAGGAGGTTTTGGCTCAAAATCTCACGATACATGGCCCCATTCATTCTGTCCTTAACACGGATCAGTCGTCCTGTCCCCTTGGCAGAAAAACAGCCCCATAGCATGATGTTTCCACCCCCATGCTTCACAGTAGGTATGGTGTTCTTGGGATGCAACTCAGTATTCTTCTTCCTCCAAACACGACGAGTTGAGTTTATACCAAAAAGTTCTACTTTGGTTTCATCTGACCACATGACATTCTCCCAATCCTCTGCTGTATCATCCATGTGCTCTCTGGCAAACTTCAGACGGGCCTGGACATGCACTGGCTTCAGCAGCGGAACACGTCTGGCACTGCGGGATTTGATTCCCTGCCGTTGTAGTGTGTTACTGATGGTGACCTTTGTTACTTTGGTCCCAGCTCTCTGCAGGTCATTCACCAGGTCCCCCCGTGTGGTTCTGGGATCTTTGCTCACCGTTCTCATGATCATTTTGACCCCACAGGATGAGATCTTGCGTGGAGCCCCAGATGGAGGGAGATTATCAGTGGTCTTGTATGTCTTCCATTTTCTGATGATTGCTCCCACAGTTGATTTTTTCACACCAAGCTGCTTGCCTATTGTAGATTCACTCTTCCCAGTCTGGTGCAGGTCTACAATACTTTTCCTGGTGTCCTTCGAAAGCTCTTTGGTCTTGGCCATGGCGGAGTTTGGAGTCTGACTGTTTGAGGCTGTGGACAGGTGTCTTTTATACAGATGATGAGTTCAAACAGGTGCCATTCATACAGGTAACGGGTGGGGGACAGAAAAGCTTCTTACAGAAGACGTTACAGGTCTGTGAGAGCCAGAGATTTTCCTTGTTCGAGGTGACCAAATACTTATTTTCCACCCTAATTTACCAATAAATTCTTTACAAATCCTACCATGTGAATTCATGGATTTTTTTTTCACATTCTGTCTCTCACAGTTGAAGTGTACCTCTGGTGCAAATTACTGACCTCTGTCATCATTTTAAGTGGGGGAACTTGCACAATCGGTGGCTGACTAAATACTTTTTTGCCCCACTGTAATACCATAATTCCCTCCACACTCACCACCAAGCTGGAGCATCTGGGACTCAGCTCATCTATGTGTCTGTGGATCTCCAACTTCCTAACTGGCAGACCACAGGCAGTAAGGATGGGCGGACATGTCTCAGCCTCCACCACTCTCAGCACTGGAGCCCCCCAGGGGTGTGTTCTGAGCCCCCTGCTGTACTCTTTGTACACATATGACTGTGTGGCCACTACCAGCTCCACCACCATCATCAAGTTTGCTGACGACACCGTCGTGGTGGGCCTGATCTCTGATAACAACGAGACGGCCTACCTGAAGGAGATTAGGAATCTGGAGAACTGGTGCCAGAGGAACAACCTCCTTCTAAACGTCAGTAAGACAAAGGAGCTGATAGTGGACTTCAGCACTAAGCAGGAGAGGAACTACCAGACCCCTGTCATCAACGAGTGCCCAGTGGAGAGAGTGGACAGCTTCAAATACCTCGGAGTTCACATCATGCAGGACCTGTCATGGTCCTGTCACATCAACACCGTGGTGAAAAAGGCCTGTCAGCGTCTCTACCACCTCAGACGCTTGAGAGACTTCCAACTGCCCTCCAAGGTGCTCAGGAACTTTTACTCCTGCACCATAGAGAGCATCCTGACGGGAAACATCTTAACCTGGTTCGGGAACAGCACCATGCAGGACAGACGAGCTCTACAGAGGGTTGTGCGGTCAGCTGAGCGCACCATCCGCTCCGAGCTCCCTGACCTGCACTCAATCTACAGCAGGCGGTGCTGGACCAAGGCCAGGAAGATCATGAAGGACCTCAGCCATCCCAACAACAGACTGTTCTCTCTGCTGAGGTCAGGAAAGCGATTCCGCTCCCTGAAGACCAACACAGAGAGACTGAGGAGGAGCTTCTTCCCGCAGGCGATACGGTCTCTCAATCACACCACCACACAGTACTGACCCACACATACAGTTCTTACACACACACTGGACATTCTGGACATTGTTTTCACTTCATTACTTAAATCACGCTGCTGTTATTGTGTATATGCTGCTGTTATTGTGCATATATTTATTTATATTTCTTCATACATTCTTATATAGTTCTATATTGTGTATTTTGTTGTACAGTTATTTTATTTTCAACTTTAATTTATATATTTTATCTTATTCTCCCAGTTAAATTTACCCTTCATTCTAATTTGTGTTGTACAGTTATTTCATTTTTAACCTTAATTTATATTTTATTCCTTCCTAGTTAAATTTACCCTTTTTAATTTTTCATATTTATTTCCTATCGTATTCATAGCCTTTTCCTTTTTTGTTTTCTTTAGGTCACGAGCAGTTGTCCAAGCATTTCACTACATATCGTACTGTGTATGACTGTGTACATGACAAATAAAATTTGAATTTGAATTTGAATTTGAGTCTTCTCTCACCCCCGTTCTCTGCGGCCTGCTGGAGCGGGGGGGCTAGGAGGAGTTGGCCGTCCGACTGCGGTCTGGGGTGTGGGGCCTCCCTGCTGCTGCGGAGTCGGGGCGGTCTGCCTCTCCCCACCGCAGGGAAAAGGGAAACACCACCTGGGTCTGGGTGCAGTTCCCCCCTCCAGGGGCAAGGGTACCTAGACCCGGTTCGTAGAGTACGCTTGGGGAGTGTGATCGTGTGTACAGCGTCTCTTTATGTCTGTCTCCACGTTGGTTGAGTGTGGAGTAAGTGCATATGAGAGCATGAGGGTGGGAATGGATGTTTGTATCTGTGTGTGCCTGTATGTCTGTGTCTATATGTCAGGTTGGGTGTCAGACGCCACCTCTCTGGGGACATCTCAGGCCCTCCAAGGTTTGGAGGCCTATCTCCACCCACCACCACTTCCCCTGCCAGTGGCGGACTCCCTCAGGTGTCGGTGCGTTGGTGGTTCTTTGCAGAGGTGTGGACTCGAGTCACATGACTTGGACTCGAGTCAGACTCGAGTCATTAATTTTATGACTTTAGACTTGACTTGAAAAAATGTTCTAAGACTTGTGACTTGACTTGGACTTTTACACCAATGACTTGGGACTTGAATTGGACTTGAACCGGTTTACTTGAAAAGACTTGATATTTTACCCCAAATATAAAATTTAACATGCATATTATATAGAGATTGAAAATGTGACGTCATTCACGGGTAGAACCGCAAAGGATTCTGGGAACTCGTGGCAAGCGGTACTAGCGCATGCAGGCTTTCAATTAAAATCAGTTATACAGCGATAAAAAGAAACACAAAAATGTCAAGAAGCCGTTGTATTATTAACTGCAATAGCCGGTCGCATGACAGCCACGGGAAGCCGACGGGTAAAGAGATCGGTTGTTATCGGATTACGTCGTTGAAGAGAAATTGTTCGAGCCATGTTTCCGAAGTAACAAAGAGGCGACTGGATTGCAGCCATTCAAAGACCAAATATAACGTCCCAGAACACTCCAGCTCACAGGTTAGTCTGCTCCAAGCATTTCCACACAGGTCAGTCTGCTGTTGTAGTTAATGCGTCATTTTCATAACATAATTGGTGATATAGGTTACAAGCAAGTCTGGCGCTGAACAGAAATTGTCGCGCTATGCTCCTTTATTTATTGTGCATAAATAGTGAATTGTCCTGACACAATATTGCGTTTCGCTTCTGTTATTATGGTACATTGACAAAAACATATACTTTTATTCACAGGATAAAACAGGTTTTTTGTATCACTAATTGCCCAGTACGATTACAGATTACAGTATTATTGTCACTGCTACATTTCTGTGATGCTACCAGAAATTATTTCTACTACTAATTAATTACCATTGAGCTCAAAGGTCCTATTAATAAACGGTTAACGAATGTGTATTTATGACGACGATTTGTGAGACTGGTAAACTTATGATACGTACGATGGTCTTTCGTTCTACACGGTGCATTTCAAGGTCCTGCACCCATCCGTCGGTAAACTGTACCTGGGCTTGTTGCAGTGACCTGAAGTTACTAAACTTCATGAGTGTATGCACTCACTCCAAGAAGCGTATGATTATAAATATGCATATAAATATTCTACGATGAGATAGCTGACTTCATCTAACTAGCAAATGTTGTCCAGGCTACGTTGGTGATGCAGTTTTTTAAAAATATGTATGATATTTTTGTCATGCGATTTTAAAGCCGGTCCTACAACCGCATCCAAGAATAACATGCAGCTTATCTCAGAACTGTCGGTGAAAATTATTCTTGGAGCTAGGTTTAATTGAGCTGCATTTTAAAGAGGTGCAATTTCACAATTTGTGTATATTTTCTAAGTTCACTATTTTGTCATGTGTTGAGAAAAACACAGATTTAAAAATTACATGGTCTAATATTTACATTTAGCATAACTGCAACATGCTTTTTTTTCGTTTTTTTTTTAAAGACTCGAAAGGACTTGAAATTCAAAATTTCAGACTTGTGACTTTACTTGGACTTTTACACCAGTGACTTGAGACTCGACTCTGACTTGCCTGACATTACTTGAGACTTGACTTGAGACTTGAGGATAAACTTGAGACTTACTTGAGACTTGCAAAACAATGACTTGGTCCCACCTCTGGTTCTTTGTGTCTGGGGGTGGGCGTCCGGGTACACACCGGCTCACTCCTTGGCGGCCGCTTATCGGGGCCTGGAGCCTGGGGCTCGCTCGGGCCACTTCGGAGGTGGGGTGCCCCCAGCCTCTCGGCCTGGGGCTCGATCACTCAGGCACAGCTGGCTGCCGGCGGAGCTCACGGGCGCGTCACTGCAACTCCCCCTGGCTTCTGCTCCGCGGCTGCTGAGTGAGCCCTCATCTGGGACTCTCCTCAGCTCTTACTGGGACAGTGGCGCGGCTGCCCCTCTGTTGGTCTTCCTTGGTCTCTTGTGTTCTGGGGGCCTCTGGATGTCTGGAGTTTTGATCTCCTCCATACCTGCTTCATACCCTGGAGGACGGGGCTGTGGCTCCCCCACACTCCCTAGCAGATCATTACATGGAGAAACCTTTGGAATGCAAGCATGCTGATCCACACAAGTATGCACACAGGTGTACACACGGGTATTCACAGACGCGGACTACAGCTTTCTTGGCTGCTGCCTCAAAGCACATTGTGCGCTGTCTATCTTGCGTGCTGCACAATATCGTTTATTATTTAGTATCTACTGATATCTACTGCTAGCTAGTTTATTGTGATGGTGCCGTTTTTTTTATTATGTTGCTCTTTGTTGTTTGCTTTCTCTTCTGTTTTTTTTCTCCATACAGGTGACCCAGGTGTTTTTTTTTTGTTTTTTGTTTATTCTTTCTTCCCCCCCTTCTCACCGTCTCTTCTCCCCTTTGGTTTTCTTTCTCTCCCTCTCTTTCTTTCATTCTTTCTCCCTGTCCTATCCCCCAGTCATGTCCCATTTGTAGCAACTGAAAATAAAATAAATTCATAATTATAATAAAGGTCAATCAAATGGACCAATATGGCAAGGCCATGATGATCCACTTGGTAAAATAAATCCGCTTGGCATCTTTCTTGGCCTTAAGACAACAATTCTGATGGCTAAAGATCCAAACGGGACACAAAAAAAAAAAAAAAAAAAAAAGTCATAAATTCCGTTTTCATGGATGCCTGGATGTTAAACTCAATTGTTACACCTGGTAGAGCAGAACGCTGATCATTTTATTAAAGATGAAAGGCTTTAGACAGTTTTTCAACTCTCAGTGATGCCACAGTGATCGTTTGACTTAAGGACCTGCAACGAAGTTTGAGCCCAGACACGGCTAGTGACATCTGATTGTTGGGTTTTCTCTGTATGTATTATTGTAGGGTCTACCTTACAATATAAAGAGCCTTGAGGTGACTGTTGTTGTAAATTTGGTGCTGTATAAATACAACTGAATTGAATTGAAAATAGTGTAATTAATAGTTTAGATACAATGAAAATCAGCATGGGGTTGATGAACATCGCATGGAGAGCAGCAGGTAAACTATGTGGATGCTACATGTTTTTGGTGGGGAAACGAGGTCCATGCTACATTTTGGCTTCGTGCATCAGTCATGTTTACTCTCCTTGTTGTTGTCTGAGTTCACCTACATGTTATTATCCTTCTCACCAGTCTGTGTACAGACCTAATTCCTTACACCCTCACCCTGTGTACTCATAGTTCATTAGTGCATTCATGTGGAAGGTCTGCTATAATAAGTACTGAATCTTATAATATCTTTACATTAAAGCGGTTCGTAAAGCCTTCAATGAGGTTTGCTGTTGATGCTTCATGAAAGAGCAGCACCTGTTTTGATGATCTCAATACATCCATCCGAAGTTTCTGCATCGACTGGAGATAGGCGAAGGCGTCCCAGAGCTGTAGTTCTACCTTACTCCTTAATTAGAAGACTCTTCAGCAGCCTTGTGTGTGTGACTCCACACTGAGTTACACTCATCACAGAGATGGAGGGTGGAGAAGATTGCTGAGAGACTGAAGTGGGCCTTTGTGTGCTGTCTCTCAGTCTTTTGGGGTTGCTTTTCTTTATGTTCTATGCTGGCTTCATGAGTGACTAAACTCTGACTATTTTTGTGTCTAAAATATAGATGTTCTTCAGATTTAGTGGCATCTGTCAAGATGTGAGGCGTTATTACTACCAATAAACAAAAATCTATCAATAATTAAAATAGAGGCGCTCCCAGGAACCTGACCAATAAAATGTGTGACACGCTGTTAAATTACACGCTACTGTAAGACATGCATAAACACAGAGACATATGACGTACACTTGTGTATCAGATACTCTGATGAGTACAATGACTCCCTTTAAAGCTGCGCTCTTAAATGTAATCCTTTAAAGTAATCCTCCTGTAACAAAGTCTAGTTTCTTTGTAAGGAAATTAAATGAACAAAGAAAATATGTTTTTTTACATCTTTACCTGAAGAGAAAAGCTGACTTGACCTTTGCGAGTGCAGTGAGTGTCTTTAGCTCTTGGTTTCAGGCTGCGTTCAGGCAGGAACAACCTTCACTTTTGTGTCTGCGTCGCCTGAATCTAACTCGAGAGGAAAAACCCTGGACAAATAAAATCTGCAAGCCACTTTCTGCTGCCTGTCGATATTATTACAAAATAATAACTGGAGGGGAATCAGACGGTGTGTGTTCCAAGGTAAAAGCATACAAAAAAGTTGCAGATAAATAGGAAAAATGTGATAACAACAGTGGAAATGTCAAATGTTCAAACCTGTAATGAACGAAGTAGATAACATTAAAGACCTGGCAGGTTTTTTACATCAGAGCAAACTGTTTTCAGCTGCTTCACAGGTTTATCCTTCGAGATTACACTCTTAAGCCCACCTGGAGATGCATGCATGATGTGTAATACTAATGTTTGACTACATTGCTAATGCAGATTCATTCCACTCACTGCAGCCGTGCAGCCATTACAGCATAGCCAAGTAATCTGTGGGCATTAGGAAGCAGCAAAGCAACATCATCACACTCTCATTGTATAAAGGCAGCACTGCCAAAGGCTTGACTGTAGTAGTCACCTACTCACACTTTTATTCTTGAGAGATTTGTGAGGCCATGATCGGGGGGGGGGGGGGCTCGTTTTTTGGTCCAGAGCAGTCAGTGCACAAACACTAGCAACTACAGATGTGTTAGCTGTGATAATGAGCGGTTTATCCAGTCGCCCTGCTGACTGAAGGAGAAAATGCACACAGCACTGATGAGAGCGCGTTTTGGATCTGCACAACAATCCCAGTGACCTTGTATATACCAACGTGGATGGTCTTTGAAACAATAAGTTAACAGGTTTGTGGCCACGAGGAGATCCTATCACATTCCTCATTGTCATTTAATCCACAGGTAATAGAAAAATATTGATTAGTGCAGCTTCACAGTGAGGTGAAGGAAATTGAACTTGGTAGAGGAGTAGATTTTTGCTGGCAGAAGAGACCGCTAGACATGGAGATATTGTATATTAAAATGTAAATTCAGCTCACTTCAGCCAAGACAGAAAAATTGTCACAGACTTCTCGAGTTGCCAATCACTATTTCATCACAGCCCCGAGGAGCGAGAGAAGCACTGCAGTCTTACTAGACTGTGCAGCGCTATCAGCACTCAATAAAGAATCTAAACTGAAAGATTTTCCTGTTAAGTATATTCATCTAAAGTCTGCATTTCATTTAACGATGGAGGAGGTGTTCCGTCCAGGAGCGTTCATCACTGCTGATTCCTTCTGTGCACTTCCCGATACTTATTCGCTGCAGGTTTTAAATTTATCGGCGAGAAAGTAACAAGCATTGCCTCAGTATAAGGAATAATAATCACATCATCAATCTAAGGGCTCAAAAAAGTCAGGGACATTCCTGAAACTATCAGAAAGGATGCGAGGGAATGGACAAAGAAGTGGGCAAACTTAAGTACCACACAGTACTTAACACATAATGCAGCACACACCAGCATAACTGCCACTTCCACAGGCAGTGGGATGTACAAAGTGCTACAGCGACTCACAACCCCATCTGCTGGTGCCAACTGGAATTACATAAAAGTACAGCTTACGCTTAGTTCAACTTTATTTAGCATCTCTCAATTACAGTAACGAGTGACATTCAGCTGGTGGATTCAAACATAGTTCACTGACAGATACAGAGTTTCCTCTATAAGGTGGAATGGCTAATGATGGTGGAGGTGGTGGAGCACGAGACAGGGAGTGAGTAGGAAAGTATACAAGGAAGATCAACAAGAACCAAACCCAGTCTGAACATGAGTGCAGTGCTTTTGGTATCGATCTGATATCAAGTGAATACAGTTTTGTTCTGGAACGGCTGTGTGCAGGCAGGAAAAGGACCCAAGGTGCAGACACTCTGAGGCAAAACTTGAAGCTTTAATGCTGAACGCAAAAGGGTAACAAAACTAGGAATACAAAATACACTTGCACAGCAAGATAAGGGTAGATCACAACACCGACAAACTGAAACACAGGGCTTAAATACACAGAGGGAGCAATCAGGGAATGAGTAACAGGAGGGAAACACAGCTGGGGCAAATCAGGCCTAACGAGACAAGGGAAGCAAAACCAGATGCATTAACATGGACCTTCAAAATAAAACAGGAAACATAACACAGACTGAACTTACAGACACAGACTCACAGGCAGGCACTACAACAGAGGGAACAGAGGCGTGGGACCAGGGCAGACAGACACTGACTGGACACGGGGTTATAGCAGACAGGGGAGACAGCAACTAAGGATGACACAGAGACATAAACCATAAGAAAGAACTCTAACAAAGAAACCAAAGACTAGAAATGATAAATAATATAATAAACTCAAAACCCTGGGTCAACGACCCAGGCATCCTAACAAGTTTGGCCAAGACTGATAAAAATACTGATACTTTTCAACACGATTAGATCTTTAATTTCCACAATAATACGTTAACACAACAACACACACATTTCAGCTTTCTCTGTATTTTAAAACTGGGTTTTTTGAGACCTGGAATATAAATGTTACTGTCTTTAAAGCACTTTGGGTCAGCATCTGTTGTTTAAATGTGCCATAGGCTATGAATAAAACACAAAACAAAAAGGTTCAGACATTTTTCATAGTGCATGTCTTAGGTCTGTTTTTTCAGACAAACAATATATTAAAAAATAAAATAAAATCCCGCGCTCGCCCCTGCGGGCGGTCAATCCTTCAAACTCGCGTCCCCTACTGGAGGCCTGGGAGCCTGAGGGTCCTGTGCAGTATCTTAGCCGTTCCTAGGACTGCGCTCTTCTGGACAGAGATGGCCGGTGGTGTTCCTGGGATCTGCTGGAGCCACTCGCCTAGCTTGGGGGTCACTGCACCTGTACAAACTTCTCATGTTCCTTCTTCCTGATGTTGCTGTCATTCGGTATCGTTATCACTACAGCCTTCTTCTTCAGATGTTTCTGTACACTATGCCGGCCACTTGGTTATGGCGTTCCATGTATGCCTTGCCTGCTAGCATCTTGCACCCTGCTGTTATGTGCTGGATTGTCTCTGGGGCATCTTTACACAGCCTGCACCTGGGGTCTTGCCTGGTGTGATAGACCCCAGCCTCTATGGATCTTGTGCTCGGAGCTTGTTCCTGTGCTGCCATGATTAGTGCCTCTGTGCTGTCTTTCAGTCCAGCTTTGTCCAGCTAATGGTAGGACTTCTGGATGTCAGCCACTGTCTATCTGTCGGTGGCACATACCGTGCAGGGGCCTGTCCAGAAAGAAGTATCTGAAACACAGCCATAATAAGAGCTCGTCTGTGGTGAATAGGCCAGAAAATTACATCCTATATCTCTTCCTAATCACTTCACATTAATCTTGGTGGAAAACATGATGAGAGAAAGGAAAAATGTTAAGGAGAACTGATAAGGAATCAGAGATTCAGAATGCACCCACATTTTAGATACTTTCAGTTAGTTAAACTAATTAATGATCATGTTAAAGGGTGCATTACAGCAGAATACAAACACACGCATACGTACATGTATATGTTTGTTTTTTGTTTTGTTTTTTATTTCTATATAATCCTTCCAGAATGTACTATAGCTATGAACAGAACCATAAATAAATCAGTCTTACTTGTCCAAGCAATGGAAGAAAAGTGGGAGCAATCTTTCCTCCCTTCACATACGGGGAACGTAAAGCAACCACTTAAGCTAACAAGAAACAAGATTAAAGAAACTGATGGACAATTAAAGAAACTGATGGACATTATGGACAATGCCAGGCATCCTCTGCACACGGCCATAAACAATCAGAAGAGTCTGTTCAGTGACAGGTTGCTTCTCCCAAAGACAAGAACTAACAGACTTAAAAACTCCTTTGTCCCACACGCCATCAAACTGTTTAACTCCTCTCTGGAGGGGAGAGGGAGGGGAAACAGGAGGACAAAGGAGGGGGGAACAACTAAGCTGTAGTGCCTCTGCACCTCACTGTGCAATACCTTTTGTGCAATACCTTTTGTAAATAGTCAACAGTGCAATAGACTCAATACTTGAAATGTGCAATTCACTTGTATTTTTATTTTTATTCCTATTTATTCTATTTATCCCCTTCGTATATTTTATTTATATTGTCTCTGTATTTATATATATGTGTGTGTGTATAACTCTGTAACTTCTGTCGGTGCTGTGCTTTTTTGGAAATCGAATTTCCCAGAGGAACCCACCCGAGGGATTAATAAAGTTCTATCTTATCTATCTTATCTTATCTTATCTTATCTAACATGCATGCCTTGCAGTTGCAGAGGGTAATTACAAAAAGTGCCTTTAAAATTATTTGTAGCAAACTGCTGCTGCAATCCTAAAGACCGGAAGTCAGTCTGGTTAAAGTACGCAAAACGCTTGTATGCAGTAAAAAAAAAAGTGAGTGTATAGGACTCCATTCATGCAGAATGACACCATCAGCAGATGTTGATGCAGTCTGCACTCCAACTTGTAAGCGACAGAGAGAGGGAGATGGAGTGAGCGAGCGAGAGGCAAATAGGAGATTGAAAAGTAACAGCACAGCTGAGAGGGAATAAATACATGAGAATAAGATGGGAGGACTCCTTTTTGCTCCGAGATGTCAGCTGAGAAGAAAGTACTGCCTGTGCAGGTGAAACTCTGCAGAGCAGCAAAAAGAAGCGTGGAAGGAAGAAGAGAAAGTGTTTCAGAGTGACCTCACATTCACCTCACCTTTCCACCATCAGGCGCGTCTTTATACATGCCAGGGACTGAGACAAACGTGCAAATGACAGCATTTCCCTCGTTTTTCCTCAGCCATGTTCTTCATCTCCTAAATGCCACACTCTCCTTCATTTCGCATGGTTTTCTGTGTGCCTCAAATCCCTTAAACCTCAGCAGGAGGTTGTGAGGGCCACATTTCTGATTAAATAAAGGAGTCCCCACTTCAGGCCTGACAGAGCAATGTTCCTGAGCTGTGACGTCTCGGTCAAGTGTGACTATCGCTGCATGGCAGGGATCTTTGGATTTAAGTCTTCCAGCCCGACTTCCAGCCACCTGAACGCACACGTCACTGGGTCAGCGATCAATCACTGTGTTTGTATTCGAAAAACCATCACACACAAATAATGTGTACATTATTTGGAGTGAATTGAAATGCAGTGACTTGGAGGCTGTGCTGCAGAACATGATCAGCTGTGATGTTCCAAACAGTTCTCTGATTAACATCTAAACGCCACAAATAATTACCGCTGATTAACTCTGAACAAAACTGCTGCATATTAGTGCTTGTTTGCTCTGCTCAGGAAAAAAGAGTCACAATAGCAGTTTACAAATATAAGTTATCTTCTGTTTGAACACCACAGGGTGCAAAAGGTGCACAAATAATCAAGTCAAATGAATTACAGTCAGATATGAGTATGTAAACAGTTTTAAACTGATCTTGCTCCGTCACAAAGATCATCAGGTAAATTATGAGTTGAGGGGTTATTTGCCTGTAGCCCTGCTGGGCTCAAACCAAAATAAACTGAGGTACAGCAGAAGTCCATTTCTATCCCTACAGGTGCTGTCTACACTAAGGTACCCCCTAGGGCTAATTATTGAATTTCTGTGCAACCACTGAACCTTTCTGGCTCTATTCAGGAGGACAAAGAAAAAGCAGGACACTGGCTGCAGTCGATTAGTACATTTTTCTTCCAAACTGAGGGACATGACCCAGAAATCTCTTTGTCGCATTTGTTAAGAAACAGAAAAGGACAAATCTGTTCTCAGGCTGCAAAAGGTTCACATCTTAATTATTTCTATGAGATTTTAAGGTGCAGTATCCAAAACGATGCATGTTTGAGAGCAGGTAATACAAATTTGATTTCCATATTTCAAGATTTTACAGTTTAATCAGAATCAGAATACTTTATTAATCCCTCAGGAAATGAAATTATTAGTTAACTGAAAAGCTTTTGACACATTGTGACAGTTTCTTGGAAGGATTTGCAATCAGAAAGGAAGCAAAGACAGACAAGGAAGTTTGAAGCCCACAGACCTCGTTCAACACCATCCAGTAACATTATTAAAGAGCCGACTGTAAGAGCAGTCAGATTCACACCTACAGTTTGTTTCCTCTGGTTTCAGTCCGTTCATGAGTTTGTAAACCTGTAGTTTGTTTTGGTTTGTTTTTAAACAGAAAAACGTCCAAGCAAACCAAAATGCCTCACTACAAACCACGTGACCATGTTCAGTCCGCTCACTGGCCAGATGTGTCGGGGGCGGGAGCAACAAAAGTAAATACAGGAAGAAGGTGCTGCAAGTTGCAAGCCCGTGCAGACCTTTGCACATCGATAGTCCCTTCCTGCATTGAAAATATGCGGCTACAGGATGTAGTTAGGGTACTTGTAACGTACAGCTCGTAGATTGAGTTGTTATTTATTTACCCAAAAGGTTGATTCTGTTCATCAGGACGTTTTCAGTGGGAGAAACGTTTCATCACTCATCCAGGTGACTGCAGTCAGCTGCACGATGACTGAAACCAGCCCACTGAATGAACAATGGGCTGGGAGGTCAGTTCCTTGATCATTAAAATGCAAATTCTCACGACCATTGATCAACAAACACTGATCAATGTAGCAAATGGAGTTTTCCTGACCTCTCTCTGGCCTGCTGATGGGTTAGGATTCGGACTCTTGTTAACGTCCCTGAAGTTTCCCTACCCATAGAGCCCAGGGTTGTTCAGTTTGGCCTTGAAGTTGAGCCGCGTTTACTGATTGAATTTTAAGAATTTTAGAAAGGTTAAGAAAGTTTTAAGATAGGTGTTTGCACCTGCACCTGCCAAGTGGTGCCACTAAAGCATGGATCGTTGGCTGGTGCCTACTACTTTCCTCAGCTTGTGTTGAAATGTAATTTGAATACTTCTCCAACTCTGTAAGCCTGAAAAAGCCTTTTGTTAAGTTACAAGAGTCCTAACCCATCAGCAGGCCAGAGAGGTCAGGAAAACTCCATTTGACACATAAAAACTGTAAAATACAGAATGAATAATGGTTTTGTTACAATGAGTCAGTGGAAAGTGAAGCTGCTGTTGAGCAAAAATAAAATATTCTGATGTGGAGCTCCACCAAGTCTGATGCAATTCAGCAACAATATTTACATGTAAGAGAGCCACACTGGCTGATCCTCCCAAAATGACATTCAGTCACTTCAGGGTTAAGAATGAGCTGATACAAACTGGGATTATATATGGAAAGGTCATCTAAATTAGACCATGGATGGATGATCCCGACCATAACAGCATGGTAGTAGGAGTTGAATTTATTTGTCATGTGGATTGTGGGAGTGCTCTGAGTCTTTTTGAGCAGCTCTTCTTTGCTTGATCCTAATTGATAAGTTGATCTTTGTTAAGATCAGTTTTTAAACTTTAAATTCATCAACCACCAAAGTCTTCACCTAAACTTTGACCTTGCATTTGCTCTTCACTAGGTGTGAGAGCCATGCCCAGTAGAGGGCAGTCTATGCCTGGATGGTGCCACTGCTGTAAGGACTAACTTTACCCAGGATACCAAGTTACAACTGATGTAGCTTAAAACTATGCATGAAGCTCTGTGGTGCTAGGGCTGCTCAATAATTGGATACATTAACATCAACAATCACAGTTATTTGGTTCAATAATTACATGTCAACTAATCTCAAACAATTAATGCAGTTATTCATAAAAGGCCCATGTCATGAAAAATCAGCTTTTATAAGATTATGAGATTTTTATGATCTTTTAATTCAAATGAAAATTAAAAGAGAAAAAATGGTGAAAAAAGAGGCAGGGGTGGGTGGGCAGGACCAGCCACTGGTAGGTCAATACTGGTGGTGTATGTACTCCCAGTTGGGGGCAAAGAGAGGCCCAGACAGAAGTGGACTTGCAGAGACACAGAAAAGGACAGGGAGCTGAAACTAGCCAACAAACTGGCCACGCACAGCCAGAAGAAAACCAACAACACTTTCAGGGGTAAAAAGCTTTTACAGCTTTTACAACCGTGTGGCCAGTCACTGCACACACTGCTACTATATAGTGTTACATCACCATATAGACGCAGCAATGATGTTTTGGGATCATCTAAGATTACCTGCTCTGATAAGTTGTCTATTTTCCAAGGTGAGACTTGCAGCCACAGCACTGCACATCAGTGTGTTTCTTCAGGCTGCCTGCAGCTACAGCCTCAATGGCCTAAGCCTATCTTCCACCTCCAGGTTACAGAAGTGAGGTATATGACATCTCTAGCAGTGACATTTCATTCCCAGTGTTCTTCTCGATTGAACTGTGCCATGCTAATCAGAGCAACAATGAATTCACTGAGCGTCAGTGCTCTGTACCTTTCTTTGCTGGTGATGCTTTATAACATCTGTCTCTGTTTTCTGTGTGTGCCCTATCAGCACCCAGCAGTGAAGGCTTCGAATGTCAAATGATCACAGAACTATGACAAATTTGAGAAGCAGCAGACTTCGTTCCTTTCTTATCCGCTGGTCTTGACAGCCCGCTGACAACACTTACCTTCTCCAGGTCGATCCTCGGCCCTCTGTGCTGTCAGCAGGTGTCCAGGTCTGACATGTGGTGAACTCAGCTTTCAGCTTTTGATGTCCTTTGCCCAGGAAGTGTTACTCATCACGCCACTGTTCGACTGCTTCAGTGTTCCTGTCATCTAGTCACCTGCAATTACATGTATGTGTCAGCTAAGACCCCTCAGTGCTGTCAGAGCTGATTTCACACAAAAAACACAAGATAGCTGTAAGGGAATCGAATACAACGACTCTACCAAATCTTTCACGTTTTCAGTCTTTAATCATATTTAAAAAAAAAACATGATATGATATGATACATCATTACATTTAAAGTTCTCCTAATATTCTCTCCAGTGAATTACCACACACAACCAACAGGAATGGTCCCTACTTGGTTCCATCTTGGTCATCAGTGACTTTCACTGGTTGATGATTTTTCCGTCCTTTCATTCTTGGTAAGTACTAACGACTGAATATGGTGTGTATCTATTCCACTTCTTAGTAGTAAGAGACAGACACGCTAACTGTGCTGTCATTTATGTATAAGGATACACTGCAGAGATTGATTTATTTAGAATTCATTCATGCTTTAATAAATACTGAGCTGAAAAATACAAGATTCAACCGGTTTTAGCATTAGACAGCTGGCTAAGATGTGCCTGTCTCAAAAGAGCAGACTCATTTCAGTCTGTGAGGAAGACAACACGGACAAAATGGTTCAAATGGCAACAATTACATTTTTATCAAATTGCAGCTCTGCTCAGTTTTGAGTTCAACATTAAGCTTTCTACACTGCAGCTTTAACATTTTTGCATAATTCAAACCAGCAACAACTTTCTGAGGAAAAGCTTTAACAACTCACCGTACGCTAACTGCTCAGTAAAATGGCCGATGCCGTCAGCAACCATACATAAAACCATTCAGGCTCGCCCTCATCTCCATGATGTCACTCACTGATTTAAACTCTGCATTATGAAACCTCAACATTAGAGTTTTGACTCTCCTGCGAGGGCATCTGTCCACCTCACAGGCTGCTGCTTTTTAGCAACTGAACATACTGCAGCATTTATAACAATTATTTCCTTTGGGACATACAGATTTAATTATATAATGTATAAAAAACACGCTGCTCTAAAGTTGGACATGTAATTAATTTTCTTTTTATTATTATTATTATTGGTAGATACACTGTCACAGTCTGGCTGAAGCAGACTGTGTGGAGTGAGGAGGAGGACCCAACTGCAGACACACAAAAAACCCACTTTGATTCAACTAAGGAGGAGCCGTTTATTTGTGGCTGGGTAAAGGTACAAAACAAAAGGCAGGTGTATACTGAGGCAAAGCTAACTACAACTAAACTGGGAAAATTAAAAGCTAAACACAATAGACAAAGAGCAAAACCTTGAACATAGAAAAACCACGGACGCACGGAAACATGACGAGAACTCAACAGACGACCTGAGCCTTAACAAAGGAGGACTTAAATGCAAAGAAGGGGAATGAGGGAAGAGGAAACACATGGAGAACACAGTGAAAGCAAAACAAAACACACCGAACATGGAAACACTAGACTGTCAAAATAAAACAGGAAACAAAATGAGACGAAGACTGTGACAACACGAGCTTGACAATATGACATGGAAACGCAGACATAAACAAGGAGAGGAACATGAAACAGATGAAGGGAAACGAGGCACAGACATAACTAAAAATCATACATAGAGGACAAGAGACTTACACAGGAAACAAAACGACACATAAACATGGGAGCACGGATGAAACTTGAACTAAACAAAACCTAAGACATACTAATAATAACACTAGAACTTAATATTACATCATAAGCAATCAGACATACAAAATAAACTGACAATGCTGACACACGCACACACACACACACAAAGAAAAGAGTTACCACAATGGAAGAAATCAACATTAAGCTTTAAACAAATATATATTGCGTACATTTCTTTACAATAGCAATGTTAATGTGAACACACGATAAAGGCTGCATTGTTTCAGTTTAACCGAGGCGGTGACAGGAGTTACACACTTTTATGCGTGTATAACCAATCATGTTTCAGGCAGTGACACCTTCCATACAAAAGCTAAGCTGTCCACGACTCCTTCTGCCTGTCCTCACTGCACAAAATAAATATCTGTGATTGTGTCTTTATCCATAAATCAGTGCTGGATTTGCTTTTCAGACAGACTTTTCACCCCCCACTGCTCTCACACTTTCTGGAGTTCCTGCTTTGACCCCGACTCTTGGCAGCTAGGTGCAGTTTTATTTCTCAGCAGCACTTTTTCACTGTGTGCTGTGTCAGGACTCAGGGAGCAGCTCTGCTTTTCTTCCTGGAATTTGATGGCTTTTTGCCAGAATATTTACAGAAGAGCTATTTTTCTTTTCCTTTTCTTGTTCATTTCATTTCTTTGAGATGCTGTTTGTGTCTCTAAAAAACCACCAACACATCTGGCAAACTGCAGATGTGTGGAGAAAAAAATCCAACATTTATGTCTAGTTTTAAAATGCCGTCTCAGTTTAAACAGCACATGTTTACTGTCAGCTAATGTCCACTCACATGCAGACAAAATGTTTCAAATAGCAATGTGAAAAGCACGTCAGACACTGTGAATTTGAGATTCAGCTCGCTGTTGTCACTTATTGCTAAAGAAAGCTTTCTTTTTGATGTATTTTACATTTCTAGGACTAGAAGTCAACGAGGTACACGTGATGCAGTGACCATCAGAGATGGGCAGTAACGCGTTACTTTTAACACATTACTGCAATCCGATTACTTTTTTCAAGTAACGGGTAAAGTAAGGGATTACTATCACAAAAACGGTAATTAGATTACCTTTACTTTCCCGCAGAGAACTGTCCCTCCGCCTGAAGGCTGAGTTACGAGACTCGAAACCAAAAAAACGAAAACCTGGACTCATCATCCAAAGGTTTTCAATTAGGAAAACCCAGATGGTTTTGTTCACTGTCACGTTCTCTACACAACATTTTATGTTGAAAAGCACAGACTGAGTGAAGGTCTCCAGGTCCAACTGTTCGACAATGGACCAGTCTGTCAGATCAAAACAGTCATGCAGCTGGAGGATGTTTTAATGACACGGGTGTACACACAACAAGGAAGCATGAGACAAAATACTGAAGGAATAAACAAATCAATAATAACAACAGAGCAGCGATTTCAAAAGTGCTCACTGTGGCCCCCTGGTGTACTTTGAAGGCATTACAGGTGGGCCAGTAATCACAGAAATTCAGTCTGAAATCACAACTATGTACAGTTACACATTTATATAAATGTATTTATTTGCATAAAAGTAAATTAAAACTGGTAATAAGAAGTGTTTAGATTGCGATATCACTCATTGCTCTGAAACAGAGAATTCACACAGAATCACGTAGGAGAGCAAAGCGATGATTTGTGCACCGTAGTGATGGTGGCTGGAAAAAAGGCATTTTTAAAACCATGTTGTTTGCAGAAATCTGGGACAGGAAATCATCATCATCTGGAAGGAAGAAGGTGAAATTCATCCAGCTGCGGTGACTGTGCAGGGACACTGGATTCAGCTGTGGCAGGTTCACATTTTTATCAATAAAACTGATGCAAACATAGTTAATAGTAAGACTGGAGCCTTTGGTGAGCCAGTTGTGGCCCCCTGACCATATACTCAAAAAAATGAAATTGGGTGGTTGTTAAATTTACAAAATTCAAACTTGTAATGTGAACAAAATAATTTCATGTTTCTGTGGTGAACGTAATGAAATCCTGTAGGATCTGCATGAAATCCAGCAACTTAATTTATTCTTGTTGAGATGACAGGATACAATCTAGTAAGAGTGGTTAGTTGCCTGGATTCACAAAATTCACAAGATCACACAAGAGTTCAAACCACAGGAAAATCACTGGGTTAGAAGAGACAGACAACCATACACACACTATGCCTCAGCTATTTATTGTGGTTTTTAAAATTCTATAGTAATCAAGGTTTCCCTATTTTTTTGAAGTCTAGATTGACAGCTCGGTGGCACAGTGGTTAGCACTGTTGCCAAGTGTGCAGTGGGTTCTCTCTGGGTACTCTGGTTTCCTGCCACAATTAAAGTCATGCAGTAATTAGGGTTAAGTTAATTGGTGTTTCTAAAATATCTGTGAACATGAGGGCAAATGGTTGTCTGTCTCTCTGTGATAGACTGGTGACCTGCCCAGTATTCTGACTCCCACCCTATCACATCTGGGTTAGGTCCCAGCCTCACTGCAACCCAATAAAGATAAGAGGACGGATGGAGTGCAAGTTATTATAAATCCATTAACATTTTATGTTAACCAGACTCTAGACTTTGTTGAACACTCCAAAAAATAACTCTTTAAATGAACTTAAAATAAATGGATTAATAAATTGATTTCTATTACGAATAAGCATTTTTTGTTGCACTAACGTAATTCACATGGGTTGGATCAAATCAATTAAAATAAGTTGGACACAACTGTGGTAAAACAGTTGATTCATCATTAATTAATCACGTTAGTCCAACTCAAGTACATGAAGTTGGAATAACAGAATTGCATAATGCTAAAATAAAGCAATTTAATTACGTGGAAATTCTTTCCATGATTTTTTTATGTTCATTCAAAGAGTTATTTTTTTGACACCCGTGTGTGAAATGCTACTGTGAAGCTGCTAATGGAGGAGCGAAGGATGAATGTAACCACAGCTATAAGTTCATGCTAATATAAATTATTTTGCATGGTATCAGAGGCCAACACTGAAAAGGTGGCCTGAAAACCACAAAAACAACCAGGTTTACAAAATGAATCTCACAGGCGACGCAACTTCCATCAGTCTTAAAAATACCATCTACAAATTTATGTCCTACACAAATCTAATGGCACACATTTTTAGACTTTGTTTGTGTGACATTGAATCACACTGGTTAATTATTTGCAGAGTAAAGCGATGTGCTGAAAGACTAAAAGATCCCTGAGAACACAGGCTAATGAGCCTTTGTGTCTTCATCATTTTCTGCTGAATATAAATTTCATGCCACAGATGGTGGAAGTTTAAAATTGAACAAATTCTTCAAAGTTTTTCTTTCCTTTTCAGAGAAAGCTTCTTTTGCAACATAGCCCTTGTTAGAAAATTGAGCTTGTGTGGAAACTGGACATAGTTGCAATTACCTGTTGCTCAGCAATTCAAGTAATACCTGGATTTGGTACACTGTCAGGGTTTGTGCACATGTGTCTTTGTGTGTCTCTGTGTGCCATTAGAATGCCGAGTGTGTGTGGCTGAGCCCGGGTCTGGAGCTTGCTGGAGCTCTGGGACAAGATCAGGGTCCGACCTCTAATGGGGTCGGCTGCCCGTCTCCACTGGGACTCTGGGACTCCCACCCTTTGGCCGTGGGCGCCCCAACTAGGCCCTCCCTCCTTCTCCTGCTGGGACGGGCTCGGAGATATCGCTGAGATGTGCGGACTTCGGTCTTCAGTACTCATGCGGGGCTGTGAATGGCCCGGTTCTCCTGGATCCTTCTCGGTCTGCCTCTTGCTCCTGGGGGCCGTTATTGTGACTTCCCTCATGTTTAAATACATTTTGTAACAAAGACACACACACACTTTCATATCTTAGTGAGGACATCTAATTGACGCTTATCCTAACCCTAAACATGTATGCCTAACCCTGACCCTAACCTAACTGTAACCCTGACCCTGACACTAAAACCACTTTTTGAGTTTTAGAAATGCTTCAAACTCACGGGGACGGGCATTTTGTCCCCATAAGGGTCCCCACATGTATATTAGCCAAGCCAATTGTTGGTCCTCACAAAGATATCTAAACAGGTACACACACACACACACCACTAGAAGATTTTTGTACCTGTGCCTGTCCTGTCTTAGATGTTGTCATACTGTATACCACACACACCACCACATTTAATGTATTAACTGGAATAACATGAATAGAAACGAAGAAATACGCATATAAAATTTACACATGAAGAAGAGGAGCCTGTGGAGAACTCATAGAGCTGCTCTGGTAAATGTGTTTGGCACAACAGTTCAGATTATTCAGACAGGATTTTAAAAAGTAAATAAATAAGATTTTTCCTCCATTACTACACAGCTATTGTCATGACACAAGGTCTTTGCTAATGGCTTCATACTTTAACCACAGTGAGTGGAGTGAGATGTTAAATAGCAATCAAGGACACTAGAGTTGTTACTAAAAGTCACTGAACATCTTTCTGCTCACTTTTATCACTAAGTGATTGTTGATTACTTGGATGAGAAAAGTCAGCCAAGATCATAAGCATGGTTTGATTCGCTCAATGACAAGAGGCAGACTGCTTAATGAGCTCAGTTCAAATGCAGTAAGTGAACCTCTGGATCTATACTGGTTATTAAAGCTCTGTGATTGAGCCTTGACTGGACCATGGAGGTTTTTTCTGTTCATGTTCAAGCTCAGCTTTGTTTTCTATGTTTATAGTTTATAAGTCAGCC
Source organism: Copadichromis virginalis (assembly GCF_057382275.1). NCBI lineage: Eukaryota > Metazoa > Chordata > Actinopteri > Cichliformes > Cichlidae > Copadichromis > Copadichromis virginalis. The sequence goes on from NC_140624.1 coordinate 70,214,087, forward strand.
TAATTTGAAGATTTCCCTGGACTTTGTGAGCTGTGGGTATGTGCACTAGCCTCTGTTTTCCCAGGAACACGCTGAGCTCGCCTGCATGCTGTGGTGAAGCTTTCGGATTCAGCCACAGACCTGCACAAAACCTCTCCCAAACATGTTTGCAGGGGATGCGGTGGTAGATGAAACCTGCTGTCCTCACAGCCTGAGCAAATCAAATCTGAGCTTTATCTTCAAAGTTATGTCCACAGGCCCTCATTGTGTTTCTTCAGACTGGCTTTCTGTGCTGTGCTGCTACAGTATTTGATTCAGCCGCCTCGGTGTGCTTCTATCTTTGCAGGAAAAGCACAGGTGTAATTTAGTACTGCATTTCATTTAGCAGAGCTGGCTGTGCGCGCTGATGGTAACTGCCACTGCCACAGACTGTGAATGGGACTAAATTATTGTAAGGAAATTTTGCCCCAGCCTCTGCTGTTTTTACAACACGCCAGAAAATCTGCCTTGAAAAAAGATTTGCTGACATTATGTACATATATGTAACGTGTTACGGAAACTTAACCTAAACAGCCAGTTTTAGCTGTTAGAAGACACAAAAGGACACAAAATGGGCTCACTCTCATGTGGCCCAACAAACAATGCAAAAGCTGAAATCAGACTTTAATAATAGAGCAATGGTCTGGACAGTGAATAATTCAGCTCACCGCCGATAGACCTCCTGCACAAGGCTGAATGCATAGTTGAGCAGCGTGTAGTCACTGCCACCTAGTGGCTGCTGTGGGAAAAATCAGATCAGGCATTGATACAAAGTAACCACAGAGCTTTTAGAGGCAGGGGCTTATTATCAGTTTGCTGCCATCAGGAAGGATACTGAAGAGCCTCCGGGCCAGAAGACGCAGACTGAGAGACAGCTTCGTCCATCGGGCTGTCAGGATGCTGACCATCTCTGAATCGAGAAGGGGGAAGAGCTGTTGCCAGTAGTAAGACGCCAGTTTCCACCTGAGAACATTTCATGTTTGAGGTGGTCACACCCAAGGTATCAGTGAGCCTAAAGTTGGCCAGTGGCTGGAGAGAATGAGAGTGCGAGCTGAGCTCAATCAGCACTCCTCCCTCACCACTGAACTTACCGATACCGGTGAGATACCCCTTACACTTGTGAATCTCCAGTGGTCTGTCCTTTTTCTGGGTCCCTCTCTTGTGGCTCCCTTCGGTCTCCGGCCTCCAGGATAGGGCTGAACGATTATGGAAAATAATCTAATTGCGATTTTTTGCCCCAATATTGCGATTGCGATGCGATATGCGATTATTTTTTAAGGTCTTTGTCTTCTGTATTATTAAACAAAGACAAGCAATACATCATATAGTATGGCCAATACTATATTACATTAATTTTAAACTGTTCTTTCCTGGAAGACAGACCTCTGTTATGATGACATGAGGTGATGCATGAATTGATGACTGACATTTTTATTTAACTTCTTCAATCACAACAGTATATTTGAACATACACAATAGTTTATTTTTAGCTTACAAACATCTGAGCATAAAGTGCTGACAAGGAACCCTGGTGTAAACATTAAAATGAAAGTCAGTACAATGTGCAGATTGCAGAAATATACATGAACAAAATCAGTGGCTTTACCACACTCAGTTTTTCGACATCTGTGAACTACTAGACAGTCATTCAATTAAAAAATAATATTAAATAAATAAAACTAATAAATAAAAAATACACACATCTTACTGATCTCTGCAGTCAGTAACATTACACATAAAGTGCAAACATAATAGCAATTGTGTAAACACACACACAAACACGCCTTTAAATTAAAACTGGCTGAACATCTTGATTATCTGCAGTAAGTAACAGCAACACAGCACAAACTAAAGTGCACAATGAGTATGGCTCAGTTAGCCATAATCATCCTAGCTCACAGGTTTTTTGCTAGGAAGACTAGCATATCTACTTTTGCTGGCTTTAAGGATGAGCGAGTGCAGGTCACTATATTCCCTCCAGTGCTGAACAGACGCTCTGAGGGGGCACTTGTGGCTGGCACACACAGATATTTGCGGGCCATCTTGCACAGTCGTGGAAAGTGAATGTTGTGCACCTTCCACCAGGCTAAGGGATCATCCTCTCCGTCAATGACAGGAGAGAGTTAATACCCTACAGCTTATGACAAAATTTGATCCGAAGTGATTGATGGCCCTAATCACGACCTTTTGACCTCCCGCCCCTCCCCCCCGGAAGCGTGTAATGAGCGTGACGAATCGCATCCGGAGAAGGGGGGTGGGAAACCCCCCGCGTGACTAATTATATCCTGAGAAAGGGGGGTGAACCCCGGAAGCGCGCCATCTGTTGCTAACCGTGTCGAATCGCATCCTGAGAAGGGGGGGGGGGGGGGTGAACCCCGGAAGCGCGTCATCTGTTGTTGGGAAAAAAAAAGTTTTTAGAGGGAGGGGGGAAACCTCCGGAAGCGCGTCATCTGTTGTTGGGAAAAAAAGTTTTTAGAGGGAGGGGGAAACCTCCGGAAGCGCGCCATCTGTTGGAGGGGAATAAAAAAGCAGAGGCGGAGTCCGTCACAATTTCTAAGGCACAGACACAAGATGGATTTCCTTCTGCAGCGTTCCTGTGTCCGATGAGATCTGCTCTCCCAAAGAAGAAGGCTTTGAATATGACATATTCAATCTCGATCCGGACCTTATGACCCTACCGGAAATACTCCGGAAGTGTCTAGTCATTTTCAGACCTGTTGCGTCATGTTCCCTAAGCACAGCGGTGATGCAGCAGCTGATTCTGTGATGTATAGAGAGACAGAGCGGATGTAATTTTACTTTCTTAAGCTGCACCGGCGTTTGTAATGGAAATAAAGAGTGACTTCCTGTAGAGATTTCAATAGCATTTTATTTTCCTATAATACAGACGCTGTTAAAAAACCTTTAAGATACACCATAGCTTGTGATGAAAAGAAGAACTTTCTATCCGCTTGTAACCTACAGGCTGCCTATGTGTAAAAAACTACTTTTCCTTTTGAGAGACTGAAAAACAAACCAGCGACAGGCGATCTTGTTCCACACACACACACACACACACACACACACACACACACACACACACACACACACACACACACACACACACACACACACACACCGCGGGCCAAGGAGGAGTGAGACAGCAGATATCAGTTTTTTCTCAATGCTTATATCCTATAACACGCCCCCCAAAAAATATTATTATTATTATTATTAAAACATCTATATGAGGTAGGTTTTGCGCAACCTGCTCCTTGTCAGACCAAAGTAGAGAGTTTTTTCTTCAATACTTTAACAATAAGTTTTCTCAATAGATAGAAAATGATGACGCTGAGGAGTCAACATCCGATATTATCATTGCTTGTAACCCGGTAAATAATTTCGTGCATCTCCCCATAAAACAAGTCTTAGTGGAAAAAAGCTCATATTCGAATAAGTTTATTCCCCTCTGTGGGAAAGAGTTTTTTTTTCTCAGAGTCAACCATGAGGCGAGTTTTGTCAACAGCAAGAACAAAGCCAGACAACTGTTGCCCATAAGGTAAAACAAATATCCGCCTCTAAGTCGTATTTTACCGTTGCAGAATGTGGAAAACAGACAGCGTTCACAAGAAGGCATTCAAAAAAAAGGAAATTGGATACCCCAACTCTCCCGACTGCACACACACACACACACACACACACACACACACACACACACACACACACGCTTGCATAGATAAACTCTGAATATAGTAGTGGGACTTCAGCTGTTTATGTAACTTACTATCTTAAGACTTTTGTGTCTACAATAATTAGTTTCCTTGGAACCAGATCCCTACCTGTTAATAATTCTCCACTGTACCCATGGTTCAGAAAATTACAGTCAGCCTGCCAGGGACATGTCACTCAGAGAGCTTTTAGAAACATGAGAGGCATCCATACATTTAGAGCACGGGCCTGTTATCAGAAAAAAGTACAAGCCGGAGTTGAATGGTGTTCAGTTTCACCTTCCTTCCTGTTGCTCTATGACGTAGTTTGAAACAGAAACCACAAGTGAGTCAGTCTCGGGTCGAGGTTAGGATTTCCAAAATCAGAGTTCACACACATGTAGCTCTTGATCATATATGTTCATATGTTAACAGTCTTTTTCTTCCCCTTCTTTATTTCTGCGGGAGTCAGGTGGCAGGAGCTCTGTGGAGGTATTTCATCTCCAAAGGCATTGAGTATCTGGACACTGTGTTTTTCATCCTGAGGAAAAAATTTAACCAGGTCACCTTCCTGCACGTCTACCATCATTGCTCCATGTTCACGCTCTGGTGGATTGGCATCAAGTGGGTGGCAGGAGGACAGTGTGAGTAGCTTACAACACAGCAGACATCAGCTATATGATATATATGAATTTATCAGCATTGCTGTTGATAAAGCCTTCACCGGCTCTGTAGTTTTGTGGTTTATACTGGGTGAGGGCTGGGAAGAGACACAAATGCCTTGGTGGATGCTTCAGGAAGCTAAACCAAACATGTGGAGCTACTTGTCTATAAACCTTTTATTCACAACTGGTTAATGTATTCATTATTGTTGTTTGTTGAGCTTTTTTTTTTTTTTTTAATAATATGCATCTGCATATTAACAGCCATGCTAGCAACTCTGTAAAGGTATACCACAGGCAGAGGAGCACTTTGAGCTAAGTGCTAATGCCAACAAGGCAACATGTTGAGAGTAATAGCATTTAATCGCTGAAGTTTACTATTGGGTACAATGTTTATCATGTTCACAGTATGTATTTAGCATGATAACACGCTATCACTTGCTAATTAGTAAAAACAGGTGCAGCTATATGTATATTTGCAAGTAGATGATTGTGACTGAGAGTAAACTGAGTCTGAACACTGATGAGGAAGCTAGATGACAAATTTCACTGAAACCCACAAGCATAGTATCGTCATATGTAGCTTGGATAGTTTAATCTGGATTCATGGGCCCCTGGACCTACACTTGTTTGTATCTCCCACCCCCTCAACTATTGTCTTTTTATTGGATACAGACAGCAGGAGTTCAGAGCAACTCAGTTTAAGATTTTTTTTAACTATAGTAAGCAGAACAAAATTAAAAACTTATTGTTTCTTCTACTGCAGCATTCTTTGGTGCACATATGAATGCGATGATCCATGTCCTGATGTACCTGTATTACGGTCTTGCCTCCTGTGGACCTAAGATCCAAAAGTACCTGTGGTGGAAGAAGTATCTGACAATTATCCAGATGGTAGGTTGATTTCCAGGGTGGCTGATTTTGAAATTAAATATACTGATTGTAGGGATCATTTGACTGAAAATCATTCTTCTTGCTATGAAAGAACGGTGAAAACACAATATGGTGCAAAAGCATAACTCTTATTCTCTCTTTGGGGCTCAGATTCAGTTCCATGTCACCATCGGTCACACGGCCTTGTCTCTCTATCTCTAAAGACAGAGCACATATCAGAACCACTGGAACACAGAGGTAAGAGAAATCTGTGGAGATACATGCGAAGGATTAAACTATAAATTAGTTAATATTAGATTATTTCTGCCAAGAAAAATGTTGCCTGAGTTGATGTAGCAGTAATCTTGTTTGCGTTGGCCATGTTTCTTTTGGTTTGTGTTACCTTACCTGCTTTTCTTTCATACTCTCTTTAGGTAATAAAGCCACATCTTTACCATGAAGCTACCTTTGGCTCTGGTGTTTGCACTCACCCTCCCCATCATCAGGGCTCAGGTTCCTCACTGGGGCCCGTGTCCAGAGCCTGCTGTTCAACCCCCCCGTCAGCCTTAAACAGGTACCAGTGACGATGCAGACTGTGCAGAATATGCTGAACACATTAGGCGTGAATGTCATGAGATACTTCTTCTCTCGCACAGTTTGAAAAGGAAAAAGTTGACACCACAAACATTATCAGAGATTTCTGTTAAACGAGAATTTATTAATATAAATATTGTTTTCATGTGAAAAAATAATTTAATTTATTAAAAGTACTTTTTATTTATATAGTTTATAATATATATATATATATATTTATTTTTTTTTCAGCATTTCAGCATAATCTTTGTTGTAAGTCAACTCAGTACCCAAAGTATTGTGTAAGTAAAGCTTTTCAGTACCTTTAATAGCATAGAAATGTGCATACATTAGTACAATAACTGAATAAATGAAGACAGACTTTTTCCCAGAGGGGAAACTTGGCAAAACATTGTGTTTAATAATTACTTCCTCAGCTGGTGTAGAGTAGGTTTTTATAAAACACATACCATATATCAGAGTATGTAGATTTATTCATAGTCTGCCGACCCCCTCTTCTTCTTCTCTGTGTTGGTGTTGTTGTTCGTGTGCGTGTGTGTGCGTGTGTGTGTGCGTGCCTTAGAAGTCAATTAATACATTAGCCATACTTAAAAAACATCTGAATTTCATTTAGAACTGAGATTCTAAGTTGTAAGCAGAAATCTTATGCACAGCCAGAAACATGTTTCCCCCACTTTCACAATGCTGAGGTGTCAAATCCACAACCCCCAACAAATGGTTTGTTACACGCGGGTGTGAAGGGCAAGCTTTACTTACACAGCCTCACACACAGTAGATTTTTAAAGTTTTTGGGTACAGGGGTTTAGCCACTGATGCAACATCCACTTTTGATAAAGATCCCTCCACCTGTTTATTTCTTAAGAAATTAAGCATCTTTTATTAAGCTCTTATTTATAATTGTCTACACAATAATAGACACCGTGTGCTCTGTGACATTATAGTCTTCTACTGCTGCTTCCATCGGTTTGCATTTTAAACTCCCAGCCTTTCAGTTTGTTATGAACGGCTTTATATCACAAAATGTTAGAAATATAAAGTGATCCATGCGACTTTTTTATTTTTTTTATTTTATTTATTTTTTTATTTTCTGTTTGATGGAAGGACTTAAGACACGAGTTATTTAAACAATTCTAAATGACAGTGTGATGGCCATAGCACTTTATGCGGGTCAAATGTGTTAAGGATAATGTTTATCAATGTAAAATTGCAAAGAACTTGTGGATAGATTATAACATTTTGTAAACAGTTACCTCAGAAGCTGTACTGGTAGATCTATGTATGTAAGGTAAAACTATCCACAGTACTTCCACTTAAGTAGCTAAACACATAAAGTCACCCTTACCAATAATCCGCTGCTCCTTGAAAAAGTAGCACAAACAGACAACTGATTGAGCAATGATAAGTAGAGCTACCCGAGGCCGAGACTCAAGCAGAAGAAAATTAAAAGTTGTTGTTTTTGTGGCTCGAAAAATTAAAGAAAGTATGTTTAATAATTCAACAAGACCCGCACCTTCAACACATGTACATTCAAATTCTGGTACAGGCTTATCATTGCTGCTGTTCAATAGTTTTTATCCGTTTGAAAAAGTCATTTTACGGCTTTAATGTTTCCAGCTGATAAGGAGAATGAGCGCGTTTTAAATGAGCGTTCAAAGGCTTTAAACATCTGCTTTGTCTGTAACGACAGTATCAAACTACAGAGCATTGTTTTTACTAAAATTCAACATTTTCCGATGAAAATTTGGCTACTTTTTTTTTTCTTTACTGTAACACGCACCTCAATGCCATTTTTAGGATATTCTTGGTGATCACATTTTTTTCATATTTATGCTTTTGGCACTGAGGGTATCTAATACGCATGTTGTCACTGTGTTTGTACTACCAGCTGTGAGGGCTCTGCTTTTGCTTTGAGCAGTCTGTTTTTATTTTGTCTCGCGAGTGTGTGTGTGTTTTTTTTTTTTTTTTTTTTTCAAAACGAGATCCTCGTCAGTTTGATTTTGTTACCACAAACTTTGTGTGAAGTTCACAACAGAGGTAAAGAGATTTAAACACCCCAGTTTAAGGAGGCAGGGGTTGGACCACCTGCACAGGACAGGTGAAGCAGAGAGTGTCGGGGGAGATGTGCAACAGAAGCAGAGGGAACATTTTACTAGATGGTAAATGACAGATTTAGGTGATTAAGGATTTGTTGACAAGATTAAAAGACACGTCTGTCAGAGTTCAACAACATTACAGTTTGATTAAATAAAAAGTTTTTAAACTACACAAGGGTCATTTTCTCCTCTGATAGTAAGCATATTAAACATGTCAAGAAAGAAAGAGTATAAAGAAAATAGTAAATGTGTGTCTAATTAAACTCTTCCTGTGAACCTTATATCATCCTTTAATATGTTCGGTGTTACAAACTTGAAGAAGCACAGAAAAGATCATCAGACATTAATCTAATCAGTTTTCAGCCTTCATTCATATTGAAAAGTTGAAATATGAATGAAGACCCAAGACCCTGCTAGACCCAAGTGCAGCGTTTAACACCGTCGGCCATAACATTTTATTACAGCTATTATTAAATGGAGAGTCCTCTTCACACACTGAGGTTAATTATGAAGCTCCACAGGCTTCTGTGCAAAGACCAGATTTGTTTACATTATACGTGCTTTAGAAGACATAGCATAGCATACATTTTCACTGCTATGCATAAGATACCCGCTTTTATTGGTTAAACTGCCGGGATGTCTTAGACGCATAATGAGCTTTAATTTTCTGCTTCTAAGTTCAGATAGAACTAAGGTTATTGTAACGGGGCGTAAAAATCTTAGAAACACTGTGGCTAACAAGATCCTTACTCTGGATGGCATCGCCTTGAGCCGCCTGTTGTAGTGATTTGGCACATTATAAGTAAAATTGAAACATACAATCCCATAGCACAACATCAACATTTATTTATATACAAAAATAAAAATGCTTTTTCAGAAAGGAATTGTAACTTCACAATTCATCACCGATTATGTGGGTACATTTTTTTTTTTTAAATGCACTATATGTAGAATACATTGTTTGGTAAAATGCTGGTTACACGTTCTAAGAATGAAAAAATCAGTCTGTCAGAGAAAAAATTAGCAGCCCCCTTTGTAAAACTCTGCGACCAACCGTAGCTGTCTGATTTTCATCATGTCCAACCCTACCAGATTGTGGTATGCCTCGGCTATGGCGTCAAAGACTTTCCTTTCCGATTTCAGTTCGCGCAAGAGAGTTTCCGCCACCATGCAGACTTTGACGTCGTCCATTTTGATGTGGCGAGCAATCAGCAGCCGTTGAATGGATGGAATGAAACGAGGGGTGAGGAGTCTTTTTCTGATGCTGTAATAATTTTCAGCGTAAAAGTCATCCTCCAACACTCGCAAACACTCATGCTGTTTCTGGAGGGGTTGATCGGCCATACAATCGTTGCATGTGTCAGTGAGGTACTTGTTGATTACGAGGTTGACAAGATGATACACCGCGGTTTTCACGGTATCGATGAACAAAGAAGATGCCCAACCGTCAAGCTCGTCCTCTTGCTGCTGCTTTTCCAAGGGGCGATAGTAACCGGACGTGTCAGGTAATATTGTGCCCTCGTCCGCAGAACTTTCCTCCTCCTCCGCAGGGTGGCGCAGGGCTGTAGAGGCCATACTTCTCTCTGTTTTTGAGCTAAAAAAAAAAGGTTTGAAGGAATGAGACGGCGGTCTTCTTTTTAAATAACAGAAGAGGGCGTGGTCTGGAAGTGGGTTGATCTTAAAGGGTGCGGGTAGGTGTGGCAGCTATTTTCAAAAACCGTAGAGTCGGCCACTGCGTCTCTAGCAGCTGTAACTTTGGAAAAGAACGGTAATTCCCATCTGTTGGGCTTGAAATTCTCCATGAAAATGGCATCTTCCAGCCCTTCTGCTCAATCAACCATCAGAGTGACAGAACTTGGTACATATTTGGTACTTGGTACCAGGGATACTGAGGAATCTTTAGTCTCTGAAGATCCAGCCACGAACCCTACATTTGAAGATTGGAGTGAAGTGTCAGAGTGGAGCACACCCCCCCCCTCACCACCACAGCTGTGGACGATGGACATTGGCAACGAGGAAGATTTTTTGTATTTCGGCGACTCTCCCGACATTGATGAGGTAGACTGGACATGGCCACCCTTCCAAGGCCCTGAGAGATTACCGGAACAGCTATGGGATAATGATGAGGACTTACCCTATGTACCCACATAATCGGTGATGAATTGTGAAGTTACAATTCTTTTCTGAAAAAGCATTTTTATTTTTGTATATAAATAAATGTTGATGTTGTGCTATGGGATTGTATGTTTCAATTTTACTTATAATGTGCCAAATCACTACAACAGGCGGCTCAAGGCGATGCCATCCAGAGTAAGGATCTTGTTAGCCACAGTGTTTCTAAGATTTTTACGCCCCGTTACAATAACCTCAGTTCTATCTGAACTTAGAAGCAGAAAATTAAAGCTCATTATGCGTCTAAGACATCCCGGCAGTTTAACCAATAAAAGCGGGTATCTTATGCATAGCAGTGAAAATGTATGCTATGCTATGTCTTCTAAAGCACGTATAATGTAAACAAATCTGGTCTTTGCACAGAAGCCTGTGGAGCTTCATAATTAACCTCAGTGTGTGAAGAGGACTCTCCATTTAATAATAGCTGTAATAAAATGTTATGGCCGACGGTGTTAAACGCTGCACTTGGGTCTAGCAGGGTCTTGGGTCTTCATTCATATTTCAACTTTTCAATATGAATGAAGGCTGAAAACTGATTAGATTAATGTCTGATGATCTTTTCTGTGCTTCTTCAAGTTTGTAACACCGAACATATTAAAGGATGATATAAGGTTCACAGGAAGAGTTTAATTAGACACACATTTACTATTTTCTTTATACTCTTTCTTTCTTGACATGTTTAATATGCTTACTATCAGAGGAGAAAATGACCCTTGTGTAGTTTAAAAACTTTTTATTTAATCAAACTGTAATGTTGTTGAACTCTGACAGACGTGTCTTTTAATCTTGTCAACAAATCCTTAATCACCTAAATCTGTCATTTACCATCTAGTAAAATGTTCCCTCTGCTTCTGTTGCACATCTCCCCCGACACTCTCTGCTTCACCTGTCCTGTGCAGGTGGTCCAACCCCTGCCTCCTTAAACTGGGGTGTTTAAATCTCTTTACCTCTGTTGTGAACTTCACACAAAGTTTGTGGTAACAAAATCAAACTGACGAGGATCTCGTTTTGAAAAAAAAAAAAAACAAAAAACACACACACACTCGCGAGACAAAATAAAAACAGACTGCTCAAAGCAAAAGCAGAGCCCTCACAGCTGGTAGTACAAACACAGTGACAACATGCGTATTAGATACCCTCAGTGCCAAAAGCATAAATATGAAAAAAATGTGATCACCAAGAATATCCTAAAAATGGCATTGAGGTGCGTGTTACAGTAAAGAAAAAAAAAAGTAGCCAAATTTTCATCGGAAAATGTTGAATTTTAGTAAAAACAATGCTCTGTAGTTTGATACTGTCGTTACAGACAAAGCAGATGTTTAAAGCCTTTGAACGCTCATTTAAAACGCGCTCATTCTCCTTATCAGCTGGAAACATTAAAGCCGTAAAATGACTTTTTCAAACGGATAAAAACTATTGAACAGCAGCAATGATGAGCCTGTACCAGAATTTGAATGTACATGTGTTGAAGGTGCGGGTCTTGTTGAATTATTAAACATACTTTCTTTAATTTTTCGAGCCACAAAAACAACAACTTTTAATTTTCTTCTGCTTGAGTCTCGGCCTCGGGTAGCTCTACTTATCATTGCTCAATCAGTTGTCTGTTTGTGCTACTTTTTCAAGGAGCAGCGGATTATTGGTAAGGGTGACTTTATGTGTTTAGCTACTTAAGTGGAAGTACTGTGGATAGTTTTACCTTACATACATAGATCTACCAGTACAGCTTCTGAGGTAACTGTTTACAAAATGTTATAATCTATCCACAAGTTCTTTGCAATTTTACATTGATAAACATTATCCTTAACACATTTGACCCGCATAAAGTGCTATGGCCATCACACTGTCATTTAGAATTGTTTAAATAACTCGTGTCTTAAGTCCTTCCATCAAACAGAAAATAAAAAAATAAATAAAATAAAAAAAATAAAAAAGTCGCATGGATCACTTTATATTTCTAACATTTTGTGATATAAAGCCGTTCATAACAAACTGAAAGGCTGGGAGTTTAAAATGCAAACCGATGGAAGCAGCAGTAGAAGACTATAATGTCACAGAGCACACGGTGTCTATTATTGTGTAGACAATTATAAATAAGAGCTTAATAAAAGATGCTTAATTTCTTAAGAAATAAACAGGTGGAGGGATCTTTATCAAAAGTGGATGTTGCATCAGTGGCTAAACCCCTGTACCCAAAAACTTTAAAAATCTACTGTGTGTGAGGCTGTGTAAGTAAAGCTTGCCCTTCACACCCGCGTGTAACAAACCATTTGTTGGGGGTTGTGGATTTGACACCTCAGCATTGTGAAAGTGGGGGAAACATGTTTCTGGCTGTGCATAAGATTTCTGCTTACAACTTAGAATCTCAGTTCTAAATGAAATTCAGATGTTTTTTAAGTATGGCTAATGTATTAATTGACTTCTAAGGCACGCACACACACACGCACACACACGCACACGAACAACAACACCAACACAGAGAAGAAGAAGAGGGGGTCGGCAGACTATGAATAAATCTACATACTCTGATATATGGTATGTGTTTTATAAAAACCTACTCTACACCAGCTGAGGAAGTAATTATTAAACACAATGTTTTGCCAAGTTTCCCCTCTGGGAAAAAGTCTGTCTTCATTTATTCAGTTATTGTACTAATGTATGCACATTTCTATGCTATTAAAGGTACTGAAAAGCTTTACTTACACAATACTTTGGGTACTGAGTTGACTTACAACAAAGATTATGCTGAAATGCTGAAAAAAAATAAATATATATATATATATATATTATAAACTATATAAATAAAAAGTACTTTTAATAAATTAAATTATTTTTTCACATGAAAACAATATTTATATTAATAAATTCTCGTTTAACAGAAATCTCTGATAATGTTTGTGGTGTCAACTTTTTCCTTTTCAAACTGTGCGAGAGAAGAAGTATCTCATGACATTCACGCCTAATGTGTTCAGCATATTCTGCACAGTCTGCATCGTCACTGGTACCTGTTTAAGGCTGACGGGGGGGTTGAACAGCAGGCTCTGGACACGGGCCCCAGTGAGGAACCTGAGCCCTGATGATGGGGAGGGTGAGTGCAAACACCAGAGCCAAAGGTAGCTTCATGGTAAAGATGTGGCTTTATTACCTAAAGAGAGTATGAAAGAAAAGCAGGTAAGGTAACACAAACCAAAAGAAACATGGCCAACGCAAACAAGATTACTGCTACATCAACTCAGGCAACATTTTTCTTGGCAGAAATAATCTAATATTAACTAATTTATAGTTTAATCCTTCGCATGTATCTCCACAGATTTCTCTTACCTCTGTGTTCCAGTGGTTCTGATATGTGCTCTGTCTTTAGAGATAGAGAGACAAGGCCGTGTGACCGATGGTGACATGGAACTGAATCTGAGCCCCAAAGAGAGAATAAGAGTTATGCTTTTGCACCATATTGTGTTTTCACCGTTCTTTCATAGCAAGAAGAATGATTTTCAGTCAAATGATCCCTACAATCAGTATATTTAATTTCAAAATCAGCCACCCTGGAAATCAACCTACCATCTGGATAATTGTCAGATACTTCTTCCACCACAGGTACTTTTGGATCTTAGGTCCACAGGAGGCAAGACCGTAATACAGGTACATCAGGACATGGATCATCGCATTCATATGTGCACCAAAGAATGCTGCAGTAGAAGAAACAATAAGTTTTTAATTTTGTTCTGCTTACTATAGTTAAAAAAAATCTTAAACTGAGTTGCTCTGAACTCCTGCTGTCTGTATCCAATAAAAAGACAATAGTTGAGGGGGTGGGAGATACAAACAAGTGTAGGTCCAGGGGCCCATGAATCCAGATTAAACTATCCAAGCTACATATGACGATACTATGCTTGTGGGTTTCAGTGAAATTTGTCATCTAGCTTCCTCATCAGTGTTCAGACTCAGTTTACTCTCAGTCACAATCATCTACTTGCAAATATACATATAGCTGCACCTGTGTTTACTAATTAGCAAGTGATAGCGTGTTATCATGCTAAATACATACTGTGAACATGATAAACATTGTACCCAATAGTAAACTTCAGCGATTAAATGCTATTACTCTCAACATGTTGCCTTGTTGGCATTAGCACTTAGCTCAAAGTGCTCCTCTGCCTGTGGTATACCTTTACAGAGTTGCTAGCATGGCTGTTAATATGCAGATGCATATTATTAAAAAAAAAAAAATAAGCTCAACAAACAACAATAATGAATACATTAACCAGTTGTGAATAAAAGGTTTATAGACAAGTAGCTCCACATGTTTGGTTTAGCTTCCTGAAGCATCCACCAAGGCATTTGTGTCTCTTCCCAGCCCTCACCCAGTATAAACCACAAAACTACAGAGCCGGTGAAGGCTTTATCAACAGCAATGCTGATAAATTCATATATATATCATATAGCTGATGTCTGCTGTGTTGTAAGCTACTCACACTGTCCTCCTGCCACCCACTTGATGCCAATCCACCAGAGCGTGAACATGGAGCAATGATGGTAGACGTGCAGGAAGGTGACCTGGTTAAATTTTTTCCTCAGGATGAAAAACACAGTGTCCAGATACTCAATGCCTTTGGAGATGAAATACCTCCACAGAGCTCCTGCCACCTGACTCCCGCAGAAATAAAGAAGGGGAAGAAAAAGACTGTTAACATATGAACATATATGATCAAGAGCTACATGTGTGTGAACTCTGATTTTGGAAATCCTAACCTCGACCCGAGACTGACTCACTTGTGGTTTCTGTTTCAAACTACATCATAGAGCAACAGGAAGGAAGGTGAAACTGAACACCATTCAACTCCGGCTTGTACTTTTTTCTGATAACAGGCCCGTGCTCTAAATGTATGGATGCCTCTCATGTTTCTAAAAGCTCTCTGAGTGACATGTCCCTGGCAGGCTGACTGTAATTTTCTGAACCATGGGTACAGTGGAGAATTATTAACAGGTAGGGATCTGGTTCCAAGGAAACTAATTATTGTAGACACAAAAGTCTTAAGATAGTAAGTTACATAAACAGCTGAAGTCCCACTACTATATTCAGAGTTTATCTATGCAAGCGTGTGTGTGTGTGTGTGTGTGTGTGTGTGTGTGTGTGTGTGTGTGTGTGCAGTCGGGAGAGTTGGGGTATCCAATTTCCTTTTTTTTGAATGCCTTCTTGTGAACGCTGTCTGTTTTCCACATTCTGCAACGGTAAAATACGACTTAGAGGCGGATATTTGTTTTACCTTATGGGCAACAGTTGTCTGGCTTTGTTCTTGCTGTTGACAAAACTCGCCTCATGGTTGACTCTGAGAAAAAAAAACTCTTTCCCACAGAGGGGAATAAACTTATTCGAATATGAGCTTTTTTCCACTAAGACTTGTTTTATGGGGAGATGCACGAAATTATTTACCGGGTTACAAGCAATGATAATATCGGATGTTGACTCCTCAGCGTCATCATTTTCTATCTATTGAGAAAACTTATTGTTAAAGTATTGAAGAAAAAACTCTCTACTTTGGTCTGACAAGGAGCAGGTTGCGCAAAACCTACCTCATATAGATGTTTTAATAATAATAATAATAATATTTTTTGGGGGGCGTGTTATAGGATATAAGCATTGAGAAAAAACTGATATCTGCTGTCTCACTCCTCCTTGGCCCGCGGTGTGTGTGTGTGTGTGTGTGTGTGTGTGTGTGTGTGTGTGTGTGTGTGTGTGTGTGTGTGTGTGTGTGTGTGTGGAACAAGATCGCCTGTCGCTGGTTTGTTTTTCAGTCTCTCAAAAGGAAAAGTAGTTTTTTACACATAGGCAGCCTGTAGGTTACAAGCGGATAGAAAGTTCTTCTTTTCATCACAAGCTATGGTGTATCTTAAAGGTTTTTTACTGCGTCTGTATTATAGGAAAATAAAATGCTATTGAAATCTCTACAGGAAGTCACTCTTTATTTCCATTACAAACGCCGGTGCAGCTTAAGAAAGTAAAATTACATCCGCTCTGTCTCTCTATACATCACAGAATCAGCTGCTGCATCACCGCTGTGCTTAGGGAACATGACGCAACAGGTCTGAAAATGACTAGACACTTCCGGAGTATTTCCGGTAGGGTCATAAGGTCCGGATCGAGATTGAATATGTCATATTCAAAGCCTTCTTCTTTGGGAGAGCAGATCTCATCGGACACAGGAACGCTGCAGAAGGAAATCCATCTTGTGTCTGTGCCTTAGAAATTGTGACGGACTCCGCCTCTGCTTTTTTATTCCCCTCCAACAGATGGCGCGCTTCCGGAGGTTTTCCCCTCCCTCTAAAAACTTTTTTTTTCCCAACAACAGATGACGCGCTTCCGGGGTTCACCCCCCCCCCCCCCCCCCTTCTCAGGATGCGATTCGACACGGTTAGCAACAGATGGCGCGCTTCCGGGGTTCACCCCCCTTTCTCAGGATATAATTAGTCACGCGGGGGGTTTCCCACCCCCCTTCTCCGGATGCGATTCGTCACGCTCATTACACGCTTCCGGGGGGGAGGGGCGGGAGGTCAAAAGGTCGTGATTAGGGCCATCAATCACTTCGGATCAAATTTTGTCATAAGCTGTAGGGTATTAACTCTCTGACAGGGGTCAACAGGTAACTATTCAACTCTGCCTCCACGACATCTTCAAGTGGCAGAGGCAAAGCTGAAGAGGCCGCACTGGTTTTAAAAAGACTACCAATAGTCTTCTTTGCCTTTCCCCCAGAGGCCTGTGCACTTGGAGAATTTTGAGCAGTTTCAGTGCGAGACCTCTTCTCCTGCCAGATGGGAAGAGAGACATTAGTTTTGCAGTTAGCTTATTTTTAAATATTATGTGTTTGTGGAAATATAATTTTCAAGGATTTACCTGATTATGTGTACGTCTAGCCGATTCCACCATTTCTGTCTTCAGTCGGGCCTTAATGGCAGGAAGGTTGTCTGCGCTGATGTATTGCGTTTTGAACCTAGGGTCCATGAACGACGCAACATCCAAAAGCTCCTGGGTGTTGAGGTCACTATACTTGTCGTTGAGGTATGCCAGGACCTTGGTTTTAATTGATCTAGTCAGATCAGTGTCCGCAGCATCTTCAGCCAAGACTGATGTTGCCAGAAGATGGAGAACTGGCTTGAGGTAGGAGATGCTCACATACTCTTCTCCAGAAAGAGCATCAGTAAATTCGGAGAGAGGATGCAGTGCCTTATGAATGGACTCCAACACTTCAGCATCCTGCCAGGTTGGGATGAGGGAGCGTGCATGTCGGTCACCTGTCAATACCTGCGATATGGCTTTCATCTGTTCCAGCACTCTGGCAATCATTTTCTCTTTGGACCCCCATCTTGTAGGGCACTCAGTAATGAGAGAGTGCTCAGGAAGCTTAAGCTCCTTCTGTGCCTCAGTGAGAGCTGCCTTTTTCTTCCAACTGTGCGAGAAGTGCCCCACCAACTTCTTGCACAGCCCAATTGCTCTTGATACTCTACCATCTTTGATTGCATTTTCTGGAGGGAAAAAAAAATAAAGTAAAAAGTAAAATTAGTGTTAGACATACAATTGCAGTTATGATGCAAGGTTTCACCATTTCTCTCTCTCTCTCTCAAATTCAAAGTTGCTTTATTAGCATGACTATGGGAACAGTGTTGCCAAAGCTACTGTTACATACATCATGACATACAAGAACATAAGACCATAAGACAAAAACAAAAAAGAAAATACATAAGAAGAGGTGGGTACATCAGGGTGGGGTTGACATAACATATCTAGAATTAACAGCAGTAAAGAACAAGATAAATAATAGTGTGGTGTGTTTGTAGGAGAGAGTGATACACAGGCTCGCACATACATGCATGCACACGCACACACACTCTCTCTCTCTCTCTCTCTCTCTCACGGCAGTAACTTACCAATAGCAAGATGTAATCTGTGTCCGAAACACTGGAGCCTGGTCCATTCGTTCAGCTGTGCTGCTTTCACCATATTTGACGCGTTGTCCGTCGTTATGCAGACAAGGTTGTCTTCAGGGAGATCCCAACACGCAAGCCCCTCTCTCAGGCCAGCAGCAATGTTTTCCCCTGTGTGGTCTTCGGGGAAGTAGGCCGTTTGTAGGCTGCGAGCTTCGAGGTGGAGGTCTTCGGTAATGTAATGCACCGTCAGACTTTGATAGGGCTCTGCTGTACGGCTTGACCACATGTCTGTTGTCGCCGCAAAAAACTCAACAGCCTTTAACTCCGCTGCGACCCTCCGCCTACATTGCATATGTAGCTCGGGTATTGCAGTCTGACTGAAATACGTGCGGGAGGGCATTCTGTACCTCTTATCCAGTGTAGTTACCAAATTATTGAACCCAGGCTTGGTCACCGTATTGACGGGCATCATGTCTTTCGCGATGCAGTGGGTTACTGCTTTGGTGATTTCCACGTGCCGTTTTGAAGTGCGTTCATATGGCGTAACACCATCAAACAGTTCGGTCAGTGATCCTTGCCGAGTAACGTTACTAGGTTTATTCTGCACACTACTAGATTTTTTAGCCATACATCTACCATACTCTGTTTTGTGCCGAGTCTTAAGGTGCTGGTACAAATTCGTAGTGTTTCCGCGAGATGTAGAAACTCTACCAAGACAGGTTTTACACAGTACCTGACTCTGTGCGACATCATCTGTTTTAAACCCAAAATATTCCCACACGGCTGATGTTCCATTCCTCTTTGGTACTAGCATCCCCGCAGGCTCTGGTTCTGTTGAACCTGAGGCCATTGTGTAGGCTACAGCTTTGCTTGCTAGTTCACTCTCGGTAGACTGTTTCAAAACTTTGCTCCCCGTGTCACGTGACCAGAGTGCAGCCTCTGTGGTTAGACAATCTCGTTTGATCATATCACATGTTTTACTCGCGCATGTCACGTAAACGGAGTATAATCGCAGCGTATAATCGCAGCCTTTGCGGTTAGAAAATTGCACTTGATCATGTCGCGATATTATCGCAAATGCGATATATCGTTCAGCCCTACTCCAGGATCCTTGCCAGCCCTGTGGTCGCCGAGACCTCCAAAGGGAACAAAACACCTTTTCCTACGCCTCCCTAACTTATCACGTTTGGGACTCTTTAATCAAAAGCATGATCCTAATTATCTTCTCCCTTATCTGATCATCAACATCCTGTACACAAAACTGTCGCTGCTGCAAGTGCCTCCACTCTGACCTAAAAGTCACCTTTCACAATAGATCACAAGCAAATCATTAGAAGCGCCTATTATACTGAAAGATCAAAGAGAAAACAACCATTTTAATCAATTAGGTTTAAGCATATAAGCAATTACTCATGCGTAAATTTCATCATAGCTAAAAGCTGCCTAGAAACAACTCCTGTGTGTTAACACCAACTTCATTTTAAAACTCACATTTCCTGTGTTATAACCTGTTCTTGATATAGCATTTTTATTTCATTTTGCTCCTCTATAAACTCTAGTTAGCTTATACAGTGGCCCCTTTTGTTAATGGCACGAATTATATCAACAAGTTTCTCCTCTTTTAGCATTAACAACACATAAGACACCTGTGGAGCTGCATGTGTTATTTCGGTACTTTACACGTCACACAGTTTCATTACAAGCAAAACTCCTATTCAGTTCCTCTTTTCTATCACTTGTTGCTAGGCAAGCTCAACTTCAGTTATAAGCTAAATGAATTTCAGGCCTTTGGCCTGACAGGTTTATGGATTCTATGTGTTTGTAAGCGTGTGCGGCCTTCTATGCTCTAAGTCTCTTACACAATAGATTGTCTGGACATCGCGCCAAACAAAGCTTAAGACCCTCTGTAGACCAAGCAACAACTCCGAATGAGCACAATCGCAATGTATATACAGTGGGGCAAAAAAGTATTTAGTCAGCCACCGATTGTGCAAGTTCCCCCACTTAAAATGATGACAGAGGTCAGTAATTTGCACCAGAGGTACACTTCAACTGTGAGAGACAGAATGTGAAAAAAAAATCCATGAATCCACATGGTAGGATTTGTAAAGAATTTATTGGTAAATCAGGGTGGAAAATAAGTATTTGGTCACCTCAAACAAGGAAAATCTCTGGCTCTCACAAACCTGTAACGTCTTCTGTAAGAAGCTTTTCTGTCCCCCACTCGTTACCTGTATGAATGGCACCTGTTTGAACTCATCATCTGTATAAAAGACACCTGTCCACAGCCTCAAACAGTCAGACTCCAAACTCCGCCATGGCCAAGACCAAAGAGCTCTCGAAGGACACCAGGAAAAGTATTGTAGACCTGCACCAGACTGGGAAGAGTGAATCTACAATAGGCAAGCAGCTTGGTGTGAAAAAATCAACTGTGGGAGCAATCATCAGAAAATGGAAGACATACAAGACCACTGATAATCTCCCTCCATCTGGGGCTCCACGCAAGATCTCATCCCGTGGGGTCAAAATGATCATGAGAACGGTGAGCAAAGATCCCAGAACCACACGGGGGGACCTGGTGAATGACCTGCAGAGAGCTGGGACCAAAGTAACAAAGGTCACCATCAGTAACACACTACAACGGCAGGGAATCAAATCCCGCAGTGCCAGACGTGTTCCGCTGCTGAAGCCAGTGCATGTCCAGGCCCGTCTGAAGTTTGCCAGAGAGCACATGGATGATACAGCAGAGGATTGGGAGAATGTCATGTGGTCAGATGAAACCAAAGTAGAACTTTTTGGTATAAACTCAACTCGTCGTGTTTGGAGGAAGAAGAATACTGAGTTGCATCCCAAGAACACCATACCTACTGTGAAGCATGGGGGTGGAAACATCATGCTATGGGGCTGTTTTTCTGCCAAGGGGACAGGACGACTGATCCGTGTTAAGGACAGAATGAATGGGGCCATGTATCGTGAGATTTTGAGCCAAAACCTCCTTCCATCAGTGAGAACTTTGAAGATGAAACGAGGCTGGGTCTTCCAACATGACAATGATCCAAAACACACCGCCCGGGCAACAAAGGAGTGGCTCCGTAAGAAGCATTTGAAAGTCCTGGAGTGGCCTAGCCAGTCTCCAGACCTCAACCCCATAGAAAATCTGTGGCGGGAGTTGAAAGTCCGTGTTGCTCGGCGACAGCCCCAAAACATCACTGCTCTCGAGAAGATCTGCATGGAGGAATGGGCCAAAATACCAGCTACTGTGTGTGCAAACCTGGTAAAGACCTATAGTAAACGTTTGACCTCTGTTATTGCCAACAAAGGTTATGTTACAAAGTATTGAGTTGTATTTTTGTTATTGACCAAATACTTATTTTCCACCCTGATTTACCAATAAATTCTTTACAAATCCTACCATGTGGATTCATGGATTTTTTTTCACATTCTGTCTCTCACAGTTGAAGTGTACCTCTGGTGCAAATTACTGACCTCTGTCATCATTTTAGGTGGGGGAACTTGCACAATCGGTGGCTGACTAAATACTTTTTTGCCCCACTGTATGTCATCAGTACCAAAAATATATACTGATTACCTCACTTTGCCCCACCTGGGGCACACAGCAAATGCTTTTCTTTAAATGACTGTGTTTGCCCATGTCTAACCCAGGTGAAAAACCCAAGTGGGTCCTACGTGTGTTTCCCATTTTGGACCAAGTGAAGTGTTTCCCATGTTTGACCCAGCCAGGACCTACTATATGTTTCCACTTGGTTTTGCCCATATGGCTTTCATGTGAGAAACCCAAGTGGGTCCCATACTAAACAATTTTGAGCCCACGTAAAATATGTGCCCATATTAACTTAACATAATATGGGGCCCACATAGACATGTTTTCAGGGTCTGACTTGCATTTGCCCATGTGCGACCCATATAGTTGGACTCAGAAGGCAGAAGCAGGAAACCCACTGCAGTTTCAACATTTTGATTGAAAGCAGCAATAATTAGACTGAGTGAAGATAAGAGAGGAACTACAGGACGGTGGGAGTGGCCAAGGTGAGAGTGAAAAGATCCCACAGCGGTTCTAAGGCGTTACTGCTTTGTTTCCTGGACAGGAGATCTGGAGAGCGGACAGGAGAGTGCTGGAAGGCTGTGTGTATTATTGTTATTTAGAATAACACAACAAAGCATAAATTAAAAATACAGAATAGCAGCGTAATTTATTCTACTTCCATTTGTAATATACTATAACATAGAAGCAAATTTGATCGAAATAGCTTTGATTTGTTTATTTTGTAGTTATCTTATAGAAAAAATAGCTCAGTCACCTCCAGCACTGAGATTAGTGATACACACACAAATAATACAACAATTTGATGTAACTAATTTTGCATATTGAGTATCAATACTACACGGATGCCATTATTTAAGTGGAAGTAGCAGTAGATGGACCTGTGGTATCAGTTTGAAAATCCTGGGTGACTCCTTCTTGCGTTATCGCATTCACAGCCTCAGGTGTCCACCGTGTGCCTGGCAGGGTGGCAGTAATGCCCCGTCAGCCTTTTATGACTGACGGGTAAATATTAACCAAATAGAACAAGAATTCACTCCACAAACCAAAACCTCTGGGTCTGAAATCCAGGACCATGACAGTAAAGGCTAATAGGATTGTTTCGTTTATTGAGACATTTCTAAGATTTTGCCAATAAGGACATAATAAATAATTAACCATAACTATCCCACACCAGGTCTTAAAACAGCACTTGACCCGGTTTGGTCTGAGCTTCAGCTGTGGGACACACGGCCTCACACTGACTCTACAGAGAAGCTCATGGTCCACTCAGATCATCGTCCCTCCTCCACCGTGTTGATGGCTGTATGAGGTGTTTGTTTCCTCCAGACGTGCTGCTGTGCGTGATGGACGAACATCTCCACTGTGGTCTCGTCTGTTCCAGGAGTGTGGAGCTTTGTTCAGATGCAGCTTTGCAAACCTACGCTGTGCTGCCATGTTTGTTTTTTAGAGAGTCTTTTCTCCTGATAACCCTTTTAAACAAACACACATTCAGTCTGTTCTAAGTGTGCTGTCATGCACTTTCACCTTTAACATGCAAACTGGGGCTTGTAGAGTCTGAGATGGAGCTTAAAGTTCATTGCTGATGCCTTTCCTCGCTGGCGTTGTGTTCACACACACCTGGAAGCTCCAGACATGCAGACCTGCTTCTACAGAGGCGCTCACACTTGCTGGTGACCAGTTAATCAAATGTATGTGATCGCAGCATCGGCTGCTATTCTTGCTCTTAATTCTTATTGAAGCAGAAAGACTGGACTTTTAGGCTGCTTCTCCATTTTCTTAAATTATTTGGATGAGAAAATTACTCTGAGATTGCATTTACTTCATTTTAAGACCTGCTGAGGACCAGAGATGGGCATGCGTTACTGTAATCTGATCACTTTTTTCAGGTAACGAGTAAAGTAAGGGATTACTATTGCAAAAACGGTAATTAGATAACCGTTACTTTCCCGTAGGAACGCTGCGTTACTGCGTTACTAAAACCGTGATTCTTTTTGCGAGAATGTCTCTTGACAACGTAACTCTTCCAAAATTACTAGACAGTCAAGCAATGGAACTGGATTCGCCACTGACGCCAAGTGAACTCCAGGAAGCCCTGATAAGTATGCCCAATAATAAGGCTCCAGGTCCAGACGGCTTCCCTGCAGAATTCTACAAAGAATTCTGGACAATTCTGGCACCAGTATTCCACAGAATGTTGAAGGAAATCGAGGAAAAGGGCAGACTACCACCAAATATGAATTCTGCCAACATTAGTCTCCTGCTAAAACCAGGCAAAGACCCTTTATTTCCCTCAAGCTATCGTCCAATTTCTCTTTTAAATGTAGACCTTAAAATAATCTGCTAAGCTCTCTCAAAGAGATTAGAGAAAATAACCCCCCTCTTAATTCATCCTGACCAAACTGGTTTCATAAAAGGTCGGCACTCCTCAACAAACACTCGTAGATTACTTAATTTAATAGACTACTCATACGATAAAAACATCGAAACCATAATATTATCTCTAGATGCAGAAAAAGCATTTGACAAAGTTAACTGGAAATTTTTATTCGCAACTTTACACAAATTTGGTTTTGGAAACTCTTTCATAAACTGGATAAGAATATTATACAATTCCCCAACAGCTCGTATCAGAACAAATGACCAGACATCCTCCAGCTTCTGTCTCCTGAGGGGCACCAGACAGGGATGCCCACTCTCCCCTTCACTGTTTGCAATTTTTATCGAACCTCTAGCAGCAGCATTTAGACAAGCTACAACAGTTAAGGGCATAAAATGTAAGAACACAGAACATAAAATCAGTCTCTATGCGGATGATGTGTTGCTTTTTCTGCAAAACACACAAACCAACCTCTCTGAGGTAATTATTTTAATAAACTGGTTTTCAAGAGTTTCAGATTATTCAATTAACTGGCCAAAATCTACAGTTCTCCCCATTAACTGCTCCTTCCATAATTCTTCCTCTGCCCCACTGCAATCCGGAAATATTAAATATTTAGGTATTAATGTCTCTCCTAAGCTTTCAGACTTAACTAAATTAAACCACATCCCACTTCTAAAGAAAGTAGAAGGCAATCTGACTAGATGGAGATCTTTACCCATATCACTCATGGGAAGGGTCGCCACTATAAAAATGATGATCTTGTCAAAAATAAATTACTTATTTTTGATGATCCCTAACAAACCATCACAAGCTTGGTTCAGATCTCTGGATTCATATATTTCCAAATTCCTTTGGAAAGATGAACCCCCGCGTATCAGCTTAAAAACGCTACAAAGAACCAAGGATAGAGGAGGATTAGATCTGCCTAATTTTCACCAATACTTCTTAGCCAACAGGCTTCAGTTCATCTCAGAATGGTTAAATCATACCTTCTTAGTTGAGCCCTGGCTAGATGTTGAACAGGCACTATGCAAGGATCTAGAGATTTCAGACCTACCATTTATTAGCTCAAACATCAAAAGACATGAATGCTTTAAAAGTATCAACATCAGCTTTTCTCTGACAGCATGGTGGGAGTTAAGGTCAACTGCCCCTCCCTTCCTTCCCTCCCCATCTCCAGCTGCCTCCCTCTTCCCACTCCACCACAACCACCCACACATGCAGGGCCTTGGAGTAGGGGTATGTCACCAGGGTGCAGAGGAGGCTACCCCCCCTCTGTCCCCTTCTGGCTGCCTCTGCCTCAATTTTATCCCACAACTTAGACATTCACATTATTCACACTCTCATTACACATACATATAGGATCTCGGGGGTGGGCACAATCACGGAGTCCAAATTACCATCAGGGTGTACACCTCACCCCTGGCGTCGTTGCCCACCTCTCAATTTTAAATACACGTAGACATTGAGGGCTATCATTAGGGACTATGCGCTTACCTGCTGCTCCTTGGCAGGTAGCTCCATGCCCTCCTGGGTTTTAATTGCACCTTAGAACACACATGCATCAACACTACAATGAGCGGGTGGAGGGAGGTTTGGAGTCTTCTCTCACCCCCGTTCTCTGCGACCTGCTGGAGCGGGAGGGCTAGGAGGAGTTGGCCGTCCGACTGCGGTCTGGAGTGTGGGGCCTCCCTGCTGCTACGGAGTCGGGGCGGTCTGCCTCCCCCCACCGCAGGGAAAAGGGTAACACCACCTGGGTCTGGGTGCAGTTCCCCCCTCCAGGGGCAAGGGTACCTAGACCCGGTTTGTAGAGTACGCTTGGGGAGTGTGATCGTGTGTACAGCGTCTCTTTATGTCTGTCTCCACGTTGGTTGAGTGTGGAGTAAGTGCATATGAGAGCATGAGGGTGGGAATGGATGTTTGTATCTGTGTGTGCCTGTATGTCTGTGTCTATATGTCAGGTTGGGTATCAGACGCCACCTCTGTGGGGACACCTCAGGCCCTCCAAGGTTTGGAGGCCTATCTCCACCCACCACCACTTCCCCTGCCAGTGGCGGACTCCCTCAGGTGTCGGTGTGTTGGTGGTTCTTTGTGTCTGGGGATGGGCGTCCAGGTACACACCGGCTCACTCCTTGGCGGCCGCTTATCGGGGCCTGGAGCCTGGGGCTCGCTCGGGCCACTTCGGAGGTGGGGTGCCCCCGGCCTCTCGGCCTGGGGCTCGGTCACTCAGGCACAGCTGGCGGCCGGCGGAGCTCACGGGCGCGTCATTGCAACTCCCCCTGGCTTCTGCTGAGTGAGCCCTCATCTGGGACTCTCCTCAGCTCTTTCTGGGACAGTGGCGCGGCTGCCCCTCTGTTGGTCTTCCTTGGTCTCTTGTGTTCTGGGGGCCTCTGGATGTCTGGAGTTTTGATCTCCTCCATACCTGCTTCACACCCTGGAGGACGGGGCTATGCCCCCCCCCCCCCCCCCCCACACTCCCTAGCAGATCATTACATGGAGAAACCTTTGGAATACAAGCGCGCTGAGCCACACAGGTATGCACACGGGTGTTCACTGCTCGTAGACCCAAATTACACCTTTCTTGGCTGCTACCTCGAAGCACATCTGTCCTGCGTGCTGCACAACAACATTGAATATTTACTGCTGTTTACACTTAGCTAGATTAATGCGATGGTGTTGTGTTTAGTATGTTGCTTTGTTTGTTTTTTTGTCTTTTTTGCTTGTTTTCTATTCTTCTCTCAACAGGTGATCCAGGAGATTTTTATTTTTTTTCTCCCCCCCTTTCTCACTGTCCCTCCCCCCTTCTGTTTTTCCTTTCCTTCCTCTTTCTTTCTCCCTTTCCTATCCCTCACTCATGTCTGTCCCGTCTGTAACATCTGAAAATAAAATATAATAAATAATAAAAACAAAGATCGACCAAATGGACCAATACGGCAATGCCACGATGATCCATTTGGCAAAGTAAATCCATTGGGTATCCTTGTTGGTCTTCAGACAACAATTCTGATGGCTAAAGAACCAAATGGGACAGGCAGAAAAAAAAAAAAAAGAGAGAATGTCTCATGACAGTGACGTAAGCGAGTGCGACGTTCGTGACAACAGCTGTGTGCAGATCAACAGTGGATCATATATCGAGTGCAGAGAGAGTATGAGCGTGCAGCGTTTAAAGCGTGGAAGTACTGACCTTACTTTGAGTTTGATTCCATAAAAAGTGACACAAACATTAGTGTCCGCTGTGCGTGGGAAGAAAACTTCTTTTTACAGCGAAAAAAAACCCCTAAACTTGCGAGCAAGCACCGAGTAGCTACGACGTAATGGGAAACACAGAGAAACTCGCGGATTCTTCCACTGACCGCGGCACGCCTGCCCCACTCCTGCTAAACAGGTGAAAATAGAGCAACAGGACCGCTGAGTCTTTGACTTTATTTATTTTCTGCTGTGTTTTACTTGCATCTATTTGAAAGACTGAGTGTAAACACAAAAAAAATTTATTTTATGTGCTGGAATGTGCAGAAAATAGGTTTAAATGTTAAACTAATTTCTTCCAGTCAGAGAATGTTGCAGATAATTTTCAGGTTGTAAATCGTGTTTTTAAAAAGTAACTAAGTAACTAAGTAATTAATTACTTTTGAAAATAAATAATCAGTAAAGTAACGGGATTACTTTTTTGGGGAAGTAATCAGTAATTAGTTACTGATTACTTTTTTCAAGTAACTTGACCAACACTGCTGAGGACCAGATTACTTTAATTATTGTCTGATATATAAAACCTTATTTACACACAGAAACTTTCTGTTTACTGTGTCACCTTATTAGAAAGCTCAAATGTTTTGCAGCTCCATTCAGATGTTTGTGGTCGAATGTTGCTCGGTAATGGCTCTCGTTAAGTAAAGGTTACCAACTCCTGCTCCAGGAGCCTCTTACTAATAATGACAGATTGATAAAAAGCTCGGGGAGAAAGCAAACAACATCACTTTCAAAGTGATTTTTTATTGAGCCCAACTATGGTTGATTGGTTGGCATTTGGGCTGCATCGTTCACTTGAAACCACTTGGAATTCACTCATAATTCATGCACAATTAGCTCCAGATAGATAGCACCGCTTCAGCCACCTGATAGCAGCCCTATGATTTATCCACAAAGAATAGAACCATTTTTTCTCGGTTGTTTCCACCTCATTATTCACCAACACACACACACACACCTCTGTGCCTCACTAAATCTAATAACTCTAAAGTCCCCCTCCCTCAGACAGGTGTCCCACACCATATTATTTCCCCCACGCGTGCCCGCCTTGCCTCTCTGAGAGTATACTTGACATTAAAAAGTTTGAGAAGCCTGTAATTCCGCAGCCTTCCAATTCACACGCCGCCGACCTGATTACCCATTCAGTGTGAAATGACATTTTGAAAGAGCCCCGGCTCTGACAGGTGGCTCTTTGTCATCATTATTCCAGCGTAACACCCGCTCAGCCCTGCTCACTGTGCTGTGCTGCGGCTTGTGCCAACTGTTCCCACAGAAAAAAAGGCACGGGCGCTCAAGACGCCCATACAAGCACACGCATATTGGATTGTTTAAATCAACACAGCCGGTATGAGGATGAAGTCCTAATCAGCAGAGCAATTAGCCACCGACTCAATGAGAGCTTTCTGGCAAATACATAAGCAAACATAAACAGAGGTGCACGTTTGCACACGCAGCATCTGAAAATGAAACAAAATGAGGTATTGATTGGCTGTCGGAGGGGCAAACAATATCATTTATCCCCCGCGGGATGACACGGAGCACAAAGGAATCAATCCAGAGGAGAACGAGAGGGGAATACATAGACGAAGAGCAAAGGCCAAACAAACGACAGCAGGCCGGCAGTAAACAACGCTACGGCTGATGGTCAAAAGGTTTAGACTGAGCTGCACAGCAACACACATTTTCCTTTTGAACATCTGACTTCATCATTTAGAGTTTTAAACGTTTGATTCGCAAATAATGACTTAACATATCTACTTTGAGCCCCCTTACTTATCATTTTAGAAATGTTTTATGGGACTTCTGTAGTTACCTGCTATAAAGATGTTTGACCACCAGGGGTCTAAGGAGCTTGGAAAGAAAAGCGTCTGGACTTCTTTGACTTGTTGAAGATGTTTCACCTCCGAGAAGCTTCTTTAGTTCTAAGAGTCAAATGGTGGAGAGTCCCAGTACCATTTGACTCTTAGAACTAAAGAAGCTTCTCGTCTTCCTTAGACTACCATGCCCTGGATGACTGAGAACCTTCAGACACCAGAGTGCAACGTTCACCAGAAAGGCTTAGCGTAATAGGACATGCCGTATTTTGTCTAACCTGTGTTTGCATGTGTCCGTGCTTAAACAGTGATTCTACAGCTGGGAGAGGCCCTCTCCTGTCCAACCCCCTCACTCTGTGACCTACGTCTATAAACGGATGGATGGAAGTGCTACATTGACTTGCTGTGCCATCTTGTGGTATGAATTAGTATTACACAAAAGTGCAGCCCGATCCTCGTTCAACTTCAGCCGATGTCTCACAGCGTAAATATTACTGAATGATATTTACTGACTAGAAGTAATAAATAGAGTCATCTTTTCCTTTTAACTTTAACACTGAGCCTGCAAAGCTAAATTTAATTTAAAATATGCATTTGCACTGTGGAAGACTCCAACCTGAGCTGGAGAGACAGAAATCCATCCAGAAAACAGAAGTCTGAAGCACATTAATAATATCACTGTGTGTCTCATAAATTGTAATTGGTAAATAAAAATGTTAAGTTTTTAATGTAGTTCTCCTTTATTCTGAAAGTGGTTTCATATCTTGACTGCTTTCATTTTTACAGCAGATTTATATAAGAAAATGTGATTGGTGAAGGGAGTTACAGCGAGGCACTGATGGGTCCCGGTATGTTTGTCAGTATTATTATTATGGGGGACTGGATTTAGGTTTCACCTGCAGCTACAGGAAGTAGATAATGCTGTGTTTGTTAAATTCAAACCAGTTCATCAAGCAAAAAGTCACTGCTGCTGCTGCTGCTGCTGTGGGCCTTGGGAGGAAATAAACCGGCGAGGAAATGAATAAGTCAAAATAAACAAGTCGACACCTTGTGCAGATCCATCATTATTAAGCTGCAACGGTGACTGCACAGCCGAGGTTCAATCTTTATGGCTCCGACAGCCAGCTTGCTTTGTTGTGACTGGAGTACCAAACAGACTGTTGGAGTACTGTGCATGCATGCAAAGTCACAGTCATAGCTGTGCGATCAGATGCATGGCTTCTTAAAGCAGTTAACATTATCAATTCAGAAAGTTTACTGCAGTTTTTTTATGATTTTAATGGATAAAAACTCAACTCCTAAATATATACTTAGGACATTTGAAATACAGTGCATCATAAATAAATAAAATAAGTTTATGACAGAAATTTTTATTTCACTTTTCCTTTGTAAAGTCTGAATTTAGCAACACGGGTGAGGAGAAGACAAAGATCTGATGACTTCGGTGACATTTAAAGTATTAGGGATCTGCTGTATTGGGTGACCAACGTGCTTCGGCTTGTGGTCTTCATCAGGGTCATAAAGTCAGAATCTAGACAGAATTTTTTGGTCTTCTCTGGATTAAACCTGCGAGGCCCTGGAGCAACAGTTTATGTTTGAGCGACGAACAAAATGAACATGTATAAGTAAAAGGAGAGAGCAGCTGAGCAGAAAACCCTCTGCTGTAATGCATCATATCCTCTGCAGAAGACAGGCAAGTGCTCTCTGCTGGAGCAATCACATCTAGTGGTCACACCTGCGTGAGGCTGCCTGTGTGTGTCTCCCTCACACTTGTATGGGGGAGGGAGGTTGACCTGTTGGGTACCTCAGTTCAACTTCTCATTAAAACAGGCTAATTGGAAACACCTGCAGTAGGAAGGACCTATAAAGACAGCAGCATGTCCTGAACACTTGACTCAGAAGCACACTGGTGTTTGGCTGGAGTAGCTGACAGGGCACGACTGCATGCACAGTCCGGTTGGAGGGTTTGACGACACAGCGAGTGCAGCTGCAGCAGTCATGGCTGCTCGGTTCCTCATTGCAAGGTACCACATTTAAATGTGCTTTCATGATCTACACTTCCTGTACTCAAATGTGGACCTTTGTCTGGTTTTATCTTTACTGTATTTGTGCTGTTTGACAGGTTTTTACTGCTTTATGTTTTGAGTGATGTGAACTACTCCTCAGCCTTTCCAGGAGGTGAGCATGCTGAACCCGTGCCAATGATTTATGAAATGATAACTTGCTGTCTGACGTGAAGACTCCAGTGAAGTCATGCCTGCACCCACAGTCTGCAGCATCCCTTTAGAAAATACTTTATTCATTATTCTACAGACTTATGTTGGAGATTTAGGGAGAAAGTCTGACTGGGTACCCGGGAGGGTACCCAGTCAGACTTTCTCATTTCGTTCGCTGGTAACATAACCATTAATGTTCATGCTTTTGTCACAGCCTGATCAAGATGACCACGTTCTCAACCTCCAGTTCAGCTGGCACGGTGTGGTGAAGCCCGTTGGCAGTGCCTTCATCGGCACCAGCCCCGAGTTTGAGATGGCCGTCTTCACCATCGTCTTCCTCATGAACACGGAGAGAAGCACCACAGTTGTGGTCAACATTGACCAGTGTCAGATGGAGCTGGTGGTGATCAGACACGGGCGCTCACTCGGGACGGCGTACCCCAAACTGCTCAGCAGCAACGGCAGACATGTCAGGCAGCACGCGCACTGATGTGATCCATCATTTTATTCACTTCTGATTAAAAACTAATCTTTGTTCAGCAATACGTGGCCTCATTGATAAGGAACTGACCTGCCTAATGTACTGCAAAGGACATTTACATGTATTTCAAGATCACTGTGACCTCAGTAGCTTTCAATAAAATGTTACTTTGGAGTTCAACATTTTTATTTTGCACAGGTTTGCACTGAGCAAATCGGTTTGGCTGAGGTTAAAGTTACAAACTCAAATTGTCGGAACAGGTTTGCTCGTTTCTTGGATTCATTTGGTGATTTATTAAATGTATAACTGTTATTCTAATCTGCTGCTGAGTCTCTTACACTTTTCTTTATGCTGTATATTTTCACGTCTCTGGAATAGTTGGCAGTTAGATAGTCAGCTGGGAAACTCTGTGTTAACTCATGGAGCTGAGGATATCGTGGATATGCTGACCTCGCTCCGTGGTGTACAGGGCCGTTTACCCTCATGATTAATATTCACAATAAAAATATTAGCCGAACATCATGAAGTCTGTATGTGTTTCATAGTGTCGAACAACCTTTGTACAGTTAAAGCCAGCAGTTACTACATGACGGAAACACCAACGTTATCTCTTTTATGCGTTTATACACAGGTCACGCTGATTACTGAACAAAAACCCAAAGATCAGATGTTAAACAGATTTATTTGCTCTCTCTCCTCAAAAATGTTTTTAATGTTAGTTATAATTCAGAATTGGCGACTGAAACACGTAGGACACATAAGAACATCAGGAAATAAAACACTGATAAATATAACCTCAGTAAAAGAAGTCAGCGGGGGTTATTACAGCTGTGTACCGGGGGTCCAGCGATGGACTTGTGGTTCTGTGAACAGCACAAATGCCAGGTGACTGTGAAATAACTAACAGCACTTCTTCCACAAATGAAGCCAGTAACTTACTATCCTAAAAGATTAGCCCTAGTTGCTTGTGCTTTACCTCCATGCGTGAGATCAGTATGTGCAGCAGCTTAAGCTGTACAATGTTTCAGGAAATAGTTCATTTCACCTTTTGACACTGTTAGTTCCACACGAGGTACACGAGAGATGCAGTAGCCTTGGTAAAAGTTGTAATATGATCGAGAGCACATCAATAATTGAAGTCTGTGAAAGGAGAGGTTTAAGAGTGTCCTTTTATTATTTACACTGGTGCAAGTTGTGTAGTATGTTATCCAGGCAGTCTTTTCTTTCACTCCCCACTTCAGATGATAAAGCTGTTGGTCACTAAACGTCTCTCA
Source organism: Copadichromis virginalis (assembly GCF_057382275.1). Classification (NCBI taxonomy): domain Eukaryota; kingdom Metazoa; phylum Chordata; class Actinopteri; order Cichliformes; family Cichlidae; genus Copadichromis; species Copadichromis virginalis. Next base: position 70,247,078 of record NC_140624.1, read on the forward strand.
GTGTACTTTTTCAGGACTTTAAAGATATTGGGGTAAAGTTGTGATGCCTCATGTCCAAATCAGCAGGCTTAATTCAGTCAAAGGTATTTAAACAGATTGCAGTAAAACGAATCTACTGATGTGTTAATTGCACTGCCGTCCTTGCTCTGTATTTCTAATGTGACAGCTGCACACTTGGAGCTCCACTGCTTTAACGTGACAGCAGACTTTCATTCAGTGAGGTGGAAACTCTACAGGTTGCATTTACGACGCATTGTAATCAGTCATCGTAAGCTTGGCTGTTTCACTGGTGTTTTATTACCTTTTTACTCCAGTAATCACTTTAAAAGGTCAAGTTCTTCCCTGTTAAATTTGGAAAAGAACAATTGTAACTGTAGATGGTATAAAAATGCATGAATATTATGCTTTGCCTGAGTGGATCAAGCAAATTAAGCGATTTCTTCTCTGATGTTAAAAAGGTATAAGAATGCAAAGGTCTACGACACTGGTTTAAACTCAAGACTGAAGTTGTATCCAAACAATACTGAGAAACTGAAGATGTACATGTGTTTTCAACCTGATAATCTGTATTCTTACCCATGTTCTCTCTCAGCCACAAGTCCTGTGCAGCCTAGAGCGTGGCAGGGTGGAAGAGGGGAACACGATGTGTATGGAAGTCCTCGTCCTTTCCAGTACATGAGGGCTCTGCGGCCGACAGATCCAAAGATCAACCCTAATGTGCGCGATCAGGTCCAAGTCCAATCCCCGAGCTCGTATCAGCCACGCTCTAATATTCCCGCCCACAGACCCATGGAAACTTATCCGCTCCAGCCTCAAGCACACAGAAACCACCTTGTGGCCAAGCCCAGGAGCTTTGACTTGAGCCTGAGGATTCCTTTTGCTCAGTCTCGTGATGGTGCTAATCCTCCTCGGTACGGACCAAGCGGCTTTATTATTGACAACAGTTTTAATAATCCCGGCAGACGCCATGGCCATGACGCTTCCAAGCTGGGCTACCAGTTCAGCTTATCCGTTCCCTTTTCACGAGGTTCTCCACGCCGCCAGGAACATCACGGCGGACATCGACACAGGCCTGAGGAAGCTGATTTGGGTCACCAAAGACCGCAGGTTTATGTGCCGCCTCATACAAGGCCGCACCCCAACGAGCAGCAGCAGCATCATCATCATCGTGAGCATCATCATCGTGAGCATCATCATCGTGACGAAGGCCGCCCTGGTCGGGTCTCTGCATTTCCGGAGCCAGATGGACTGGAACGCCCATCAAGGCCGCGCCATCCTCAGAGATATGTCGACCCTTACAGTGGCTACTACAACTCCCACATGAATCCTACGTGGAACGACTACTGGTGGTATTACCATGGACCTCACTGGGGTCATGTAAAGCATCCATCTTCTGACCCTTGGCCAAATTTCCATCGGTCAGCTTCAGACTGACATGGATGGAAGAGACGAGCCAAACTCGCAGGGCTCAGGTGGGTCACTGGTTTTTGGATATTACAACATGGCATTTCTTGATGGTTAAAACCTGTTCCTCATAATTTCTTCCTCCTTCACAGCTCTACAGTGCAACAAGGATCTCCTGTATTTATCTAAAATAAAGTGTGAAAGCTCTCCTGCAGTTTCTCTCGTCTTCTGTCAGGTTGAAAGAATAGCTGAACATTTGGGTTGAGGTTGATCTTTAGAGCTAATGACATTCATGTGTTTGCAAGCAAGAAGCAACAAGTCTATGCCCGAATATTAAAAGCCACTGACTCTGCAGCTCACTAAATATTTGGGTGATGTACATTTTGAACTGCATCTAGAGATGCAACTGAGCCCAGTATTTCACAATTATCGCAGGCTTGACACAAAATCAAGTGTCCCGTCTTTGAGCCAACTCTAGCCCTCACTTTCACTAGAGCTGCCATTTAAAAGTCCCCGAGAGTGAATCAGACGTTCCATCCTTCAGTAGTTGCTTGCATACAAACTTGAAATGGTTTTGGAACTTTAGTCGAGTGCCTGTCATAAGATTTTAATATTGCTACTCCTTAATCCAGTGCATCATTGTGGAAGAACTGTAAAATGGTTCTACTTCAAGTATTCTGTGCTGGCTGACAGTGGGGCTGATGGTAGGGGGAGTGGCAGAACATCTGTAAAGATGTGTTTGAGGGTTTTGTTAAAAGCTGAACCTCCAAGGTTTGCAAAAGTCAATAGCAATGCACAAAACACAAAGTCCATCATTATTCAAATAAGTTTCTTTAAAGAGGTTGAAGCACAGCAGTGACGCATCACAGCATAAAGGAAATGTGCAACAGACTAGAAAAATGCAGCAGTGCACTGGCACAATGAACGTCCACTAGGTGACAGGTACGTGCTCTGCAAGAGCAATCGCCTAAAACATGTGTTTGAAGGAACCGGTGAGCAGAAATTGAATTGTATGTTGGTGCTCTGTTTTGCAGAGAGCAGCAGGTTTCTCCAGAATGTGAGATCTACCTGGAACATCAAAAAAAAAAAGCAGTGGGGCTCTTATGGCTTGGTGCACTGACGCCAGTAGTCTACAATGGGTTGTTTCAAAGGTTTCCACATCTCAGCCAACAACTGAAACAGTATTTTATTAAGCTGATGACATCTGAACCTCAGTGGTACAAGAGGCTCCTCCCACCAGTGTGTGGGTGTGTCTCAGTGTCAGAGAAGCTTTTAAATGCAGAGAGAAGAGAATGGCAAGACTTTTATACACATTTCCCCTCATGATTGCTCTTGAAGGCCACAGCATCCATAAATATTATTTTTCATCTCTTGCTATAGAGGATTATAGCTGCTATAAAGCAAACAAATTAACAATGAACTTAGGAAAAACTGATTATGGAAACTTTGTCCACTTCCATTCACTACTGTTCACTTCTTTCATGTTGGTTTTGGACTGTAGATCAATAAAGTTGTTTAGCTTGACTGTTTTGTTCTAACTGCAGCCATGATCTAATGTTGCCACCAAATGGCCAAAGGAGACTGTTCTACTCCAGCCTCCACCACAGAAGAAATATCAATCCCCAAAGCCCAAAAGCTATGAATTTGGTCTGAGAATTCCTTATTTTGATCTTTTGGTCAGAAATGACGAGGGGGATTTGTCCAGTGAAGGACGTGATGGTGGAAATGATAAGATAAGATAAGATAACCTTTATTAGTCCCACACGTGGGAAATTTGTTTTGTCACAGCAGGAAGTGGACAGTGCAAAAGTTATGACGCAAAAATTAGAATACAATAAGAATAAATACAGTACACAGCTGTACAGAATAGAATAAAATAATATACTATATACAGTAGAATAAAATAGAATAAAAATATACAATAAGATAAAAATAGAATACGAATGCTATATACAACTGAGTAAAAATACAACGATGACAGAAAGGATTATTGCACTTAGTATTATTGCATATGTATGGATGTGTGTGCTTGATCAGTTAAAGTCTTTATTATGGAGTCTGACAGCAGTGGGGAGGAAAGACCTGCGAAATCTCTCCGTCCCACACCGTGGGTGCCGCAGTCTCCCACTGAAGGAGCTGCTCAGTGCTGTCACAGTCTGCTGCATGGGGTGGGAGATGTTGTCCATCAGGGATGACAGCTTAGCCGCCGTTCTCCTGTCACTCACCACCTCCACTGGGTCCAGAGGGCATCCTAGAACAGAGCTGGCCCTTCGGATCACCCTGTTCAGTCTCTTCCTGTCCCCAGCAGAGATGCTGCCGCCCCAGCAGACCACACCATAAAAGATAGCAGAAGCCACAACAGAGTCATAGAAGGTCTTCAGGAGTGGGCCCTCCACTCCAAACGACCTGAGTCTCCGCAGCAGGTACAGCCTGCTCTGCCTTTCCTGTAGAGGGCGTCTGAGTTATGAGTCCAGTCCAGTCTATTGTTCAGATGAACACCAAGGTACCTGTAGCTGTCCACAGCCTCAATGTCCATACCCTGGATGTTCAGTGGTTGCAGTGGAGAATGCTTGTGCCTGCGGAAGTCTACCACCAGCTCCTTGGTTTTACTGGCATTGATCTGGAGGTAGTTCTGCTGGCACCAGTCCACAAAGTCTTGAGTCAGTCCTCTGTACTCCTTGTCGTCCCCATCAGTGATGAGGCCGACTATTGCAGAGTCATCAGAGAACTTCTGCAGGAAGCACTGGGTGGAATTGTGGGAGAAGTCTGCAGTGTAGATGGTGAAGAGGAACGGAGCCAGAACCGTTCCCTGTGGGGCCCCCGTACTGCAGACGACCCTGTCCGACACACAGCCCTGAGTCCTCACATACTGTGGTCGGTCGGTGAGGTAGTCCAGGATCCAGGTAGTGAGGTGATGGTCCACTCCAGAGTTCTCCAGCTTGTCCTTCAGAACCGAGGGAAGAATGGTGTTGAAGGCACTGGAGAAATGCTCCTGCTGTCCCCAAACCAGGTCAAACAGACTTATCTGTTCCCTCTTCATCAGTACAGATATGATTGGATCAAGGCAACCCTTCTTGAACTAGTGCATCCGAAACACAGGAGCAGACTCATGAGCCAGGTCATGTAAAACCACAAAGTCCCACTCTGCATGAAACAGAAGGCCTTTCTTCAACTGTGAAACCACACTGCAATAGACTTTTGAGCCAAGTAGAAAATGAGTTAAAGAAGGAAAATGAAAGAAAAATAAGATGTTCTTTGTGTACAGGCTGTGATCAGCTGATCTGGGCTACTGCTGCTCTGAGGTTTACTGCTCTTTGTGGATTTACACAACCGAATTTAACAAGATGTCAGCAGGTGTTTTATGAGTTGTACTATTCCATCCTCTACACTGACAGTTTGTTTTTCCGCACGTTTCACAGCATGAAGAAACACGATGTCACATGTACAGATCGGTATCTCATTGAAAACCACGAGGCTTTACATTTGCAGTTGATCAAATCCCACTGAGCAGAGGTTAATGATAACATCTCTTCTTCCTCTCCTGTCCTGTCTTTCTTATCTTTCTCCATCTGTGAGTGAAGTTAGCTCTCTTTCTTTTGTCTCCCTGTGAAATACAACAGCTGGGCCTTCAGCTGCAGCACGCTGTGTCACAGTCTCACTGTGTTTGCTGATGTTTGTTGAGCTGACAGAAACGCTGCATTTGAAATTACCTGACACTGAAAAACTTTTACTCCCTTTATTTGTGTTTTCTTACTTCAGCGTGAAGCATGACTAGCAGTTTTTATATGTAAATGTCATAAAGATAATCACATTATTTAAAGATTTATGAGAAACCAACCCTTCAGGTTTCTCAACCACGTGAGTGAGCAGTGAATCAGCCAGATCCAACCCTCACTGATCACGTTCAGTTTCCAAACACCAAGAGCTGGTCGTGAGAAATACTGAACTTAAGGGTTCAAGACGGGTTGGGGGACATCACAGAGGCTACATTTATCTTCAATATGGGATCATCGTTTTTTACTGTGGCTCCTGATGTCAATACAAGGCCTTTAAAAAAATGCGTGCAAGGTGTATAAAATTATAAAAGAAAGAAAACCCCACTATAATACAGCTCTGCACTTAGACAATCAGGTCAGAAGTTGAAATCAAATGTGTTCTTATTGTCCACATCCCCTCTGGGGCATAGATTCAATCATTCTAACGTCTCAGCCAGGCCAATCACATCAAGTGTTTGCACCTGTGTGAGGCAGAGTTTGCTTCAGCCCAACTTTTCATTAGGAAGATAGAAAAGACACACACAGACAGCCGCGTGGCTTGGATGCTCGACTTTGAGTCTCGTGGGTGTTTGGTTGGAGGAGCTGGAAGTTGGGCTTTCTGGATCCACGGCTGACAGGGCAGCTGTGAGGCACAGTCCAGCTCAGCGCTCGCAGCTGTGAGGACACAGCGACTGCAGCAGTCATGGCTGCTGGCTTCCTAATGGCAAGGTAACACATTAAATATGAAACCAAATGGGTTTTATTAGGTCCATTTTATTTACTTGAGTCTATGTTTGTCTGGGTCTACCTTGACTGTGTATTTGTAACTGTTTAACAGATTATTGCTGGTCTGTTTGTTGAGTGAGGTGAACTACTCCTCAGCTTTTCCAAGAGGTAAGCCTGACTCACCTCCTGCTGTTTGGAAATGGGGCTAAAACTCTTCTTGTAAACAAGAGAATGGGCCTTTGTTAAAATACCTGTGTTACTATAACTGAAGAGTCCTGCAAATTAAACCCTGTTAAGCTTTGATTCGTTAGCAACAATTTACCAGCTCCCCTAATTAAAGTGAGACCAAACACTAGGCCTACGATCTGATACACAGCACTGACAATTCAGGGTGGTGTTTTAGGGAAACTGCACTGCTTCATTCACGTTGGCTTCATCTGCAGACTTACAGGCACAAGATGGCTCTAAAATTCTAGAATATTCTAGCAGCTCTCAACCAAACCGTGGTTATTAAAGTGTGCTTTAATATGTATAGTGATGTAAGAAATCTCCATAAGAAATCTGACCTATGTCCTGTTTCTTTTTTTTTTTCCAACCCTGCACAAATCAACAAAGAGCCATAACAATTTGCAAATGCAGGGGAATGTCTATAAAGGGGTCTCGAGGTGGCACTCTTCTTCAGTCCTGAAATGTAATTTTTACAATCTGAGTCTAATAAGAAATATATGCTATTAACTTTTCAAATGTATGTGGTCTTAAAACAGGACAGTGTTCAGGGTATGTTTGCAGCATTCTCACGCTATGGAGTTCTTGTGTACTGGATCTAGATGCTGTCTCCACACTATATGAAATGCAGTTGGTATAAAATGAGTTGTCCTGTGCTTCATCTTATGCTGCTTAAATTGTTTCACAGGGAACTAGACGAGCCTTCTTTAAGCCAACTGTCAGGCCGGTTTATTCGTCACGACGCTCCTTTGTTGTCATTTGCAAAACACCGTAACAACACTTGGGTGCAGTCGGGAACTGTTTCTGTGCTGCTAATCATGAATTATGAAGTCCATTAATTCAAATTAGATTGTTGAGATTCTAGAGACGTGTTGAAAATAGATTTTTAATGTCTAAATTTTACTACTTCTTTCTAACCTTTATTTAACCAGGAAGATCCCATTGAGATTAAAAACCTTTTCCATGGATGGGCAGCAGCAAGTTACAAGTCACAGTTACAGAAATTACTGTTAAACACAGACGGCAACAACACAAATGCAAAATTAAATGAAAAGAATAAAATTAAGATAGAAAAAAAAATTTAAAAATCAAAGGAAAATACAAAAATTCAGTTAAAATGACAATCTAATTGAAGCAATTGCATGTTATGGACTTGGCCTCAGGGATTCTTAGTTAGCACTTAAGTGCTTTATGAAATAATTCAGTGTTTTTCCAGTCGTTCTGCAGTTTGTTCCAAGCCAAGGGTGTTAAATGTCTGTTATATAAAACTGTATAAATGAGAGTTCCTCCGACTTGCCGAAGCAGGCCATCCTACCCGAGAGTATAACTCAGTGTTGAGTCTGAGATTTACGGTTAGTGATGAACCTCAGTGAAGTATGCTTCACTATCAACCATTCGAAGACATTGAGCAGAAGCATTCATGTATAGGATATCTCCATAACCCAGCACAGGCAAAAATGTTGCATTTAAAAGCAGATTCTTTATATTGTAAGAAAAACTTATTTTGAAAATAAAATCTGTTTTAACTTCAGATTTTTCACGAGATTCTCTACATGTGGTTTGAAGGTGAGCGCTGTGGCACTCCGTTGTGCACTGTAACAAATTCAGACCATCAGATTTAATGCACTGAGACATATCACTGAGACAGTTTGAGAACCATGCCACTGCTCTGAGTCCTGACTGGAGGAGTCTAAGTTTTAAAATACAATGATCAACAGTGTCTAATACGTTTGACAAATTAATAGAAAGGGATGCACAGTGTTGTTTCTTATCAAGTGCAACAGTAATATTATTTGCCACTTTCACTGCAGCTGTGATGGTACTGTGATTTATTTATTTTCTTCCTCTAAAGCCTGATTGATCAGATAAAACGGCATTGGTGTGTAGAAACTAACTGCTCGCACACACGAGCTTCAAGAACTGTGGCACAGGACAGATTAGATATTGGTCTATAATTAGTAAAAACTGCTGGGTCGCCCACTTTTAGTAGAGGGATAACAAAAGTTGATTTTCATACTGAGGGAATTTGATTCAATTCAACTTTATTCATATAGGAAAGAAAAACTCCCTTTTAACAGGAAGAAACTTAATTTATCCCAAATTGTGATCATATCCATCCTGGGTATCAAACTGCACACATTAAGATGAATAATCTTCAGCCGAGGTGAGGATTTAAATTCAGATGGTGTTTGACTGCATTGCAGCTCAGGGCCTGGTCTAGGTTGAACATCACCAGATAAGAGCAGTATTAAGACAATCAGAAGTCTCTGCTTTGAGACTTTGAGTTTGACTTGTGAAATGTTGAAACTAAGCAGAATTTTTCTTAACTTTGTAATCATACAAAACAAGAAGGTTTTGAAGATGAGGTAAATCTTTGTGTAGATCAAATGAAAAATCCGTGTCCTATTCCAAATACATTGGAGATCGTACAGGATGTACAGCAGCAGTGATGATATAGATCTGGGATCATGTTAAATGTGCTTGACTTAGAAAAATTCAGTGTCCCAAAGTCCCCCACAGCCAATAAGCAAAGTTATTTTAAAAAGTAATTATCCAAAACACACGACTATTGTTGATACTGAATTAAATGTATCATCAGGCTGCAAAGACCTAGGATGGCAAGTAAGGCTCCAGCCAGAAGCTCATGTCCTGGTGGCTTGCTAGCAGATGGCTTCTGGCATCTGCTTGGCTTCTGCTTGCTAGCAGATGGCTTAGTGTGCTGTCAATAGGTCCAGCCAGCAGCACAGGCCCCGGTGTGGTGCAGACGGTTTCTGGTAGTAGCAGAGGCTCCCAAAATGGGCCACTTTCCAAGAACTAACAGAATAGTTTAAAATACCCTTAAAATACCTTGTTGGAAAAACACTAGAATCCATTTAAAATAGTAAAAACAGAAAAATACCCAACAAATTCAAAGCAGACATTCAACAAGGAGACATGCTGCTGCCATCTTGGTCAGCCATCTTGGTCAGTGGTCTTGCCATGTAATCTTGCAGAAATTACAAATTACAATGTAATATTTACATTAACCTTCACCTGTTTTCTTTCATAGCCAGACGTTTTGTGCAACCGGGAGTGTGGCAAAGTGAAGGAGAGGAAGAAGCCTACAACTATGAGAACTGTCATCCTTTCTACTACATCAGTGCCCAGGACAAAACATTGGAAAAGCAGGGACGTTTAATGATGGCCCCTTTCCATATCTGTAAACAAAACCATCCCATAGTGTACCAAAAAGCCTCAAACCTCAAGCCTGCAAACCCCTTGCAGCCACGATCTAATGTTGCCACCAAATGGCCAAAAGAGACTGTTCTACTCCAGCCTCCACCACAGAAGAAACATCTGTCACCCAAACCCAAAAGCTACGAATTTAGTCTGAGCATTCCATATTTTGATCTTTCGGTCAGACATGAAGGGGGAGATTTGGCCAGTGAAGGACATGATGGTGGAAATGATACCGCTCCTGTCTCTAAACCAGGCTTTCAAATCGACTTATCTGTTCCCTCTTCATCTGTCTCTCAATATCCCAATATCCCAATGACCAGCTATGTTGACAGTTCAGTAAATCAAGAAAATCCAGAGAACACAGAGTTTGTCAATTACGGTAACATAAAGCAGGAAATGCCACAATCAAGGCAACCTTTCTTAAACTCTGCTGGTAGTAGTTACTCAGAAACACAGGAACCGGCTTATAAACCATATTCCATCGAAACACAATCAAGTTCAACTCTTACTGGATCAGAAAGACCTTTTCTACATTTTCAAACACAGGAGCAGACTTATGAGCCAGTTCATGTTAAACCACAAAGTTCCACTCTGCATGAAACAGAAAGGCCTTTCTTCAACTTTGAAACAACACCACAACAGACTTTTGAGCCAAGTCGTGTTAAACCCCAGTCAAGTTCACCAATAACTGGATCAGAATGGCCTTTCTTTAACTCTGCAGCAACACAGCAACAGACACATGAACCAGGTTATCTTAGACCTCAATCAATTTCAACCCTTGGTGGATCAGAATGGCCTACCTTAAACTTGGCACCTCCCTGGCAACAATCCTTTGAGGCAGGTCATCTTAAGCCTCAAGCAAGTTCAGCAATAGCTGGATCAGAATGGCCTGTCTTCAATTCGGCACCACCCCGGCAACAATCCTTTGAGGCAGATGGTCTTGAGCCTCAATCAAGTTCAAACCTTGGTGGATCAGAATCGCCTGCCTTAAACTTGGCACCACCCCGGCAACAATCCTTTGAGGCAGATGGTCTTAAGCCTCAATCAAGCTCAACCCTTGGTGGATCAGAATCGCCTGCCTTAAACTTGGCACCACCCCGGCAACAATCCTTTGAGGCAGGTCATCTTAAGCCTCAAGCAAGTTCAGCAATAGCTGGATCAGAATGGCCTGCCTTCAATTCGGCACCACCCCGGCAACGAACCTTTGAGCCAGGTCGTGTTAAGCCTCAATCACGTTCAACCCTTGGTGGATCAGAATGGCCTGCTTTAAACTTAGCACCAATTCAGCAACAGACTCATGAATCAGGTTATCTTAAGCAACAATCAATTCCAGCCCTTGGTGGATCAGACTGGCCTGTCTTCAATTTGGCACCGACTCGGCAACAAACCTTTGAGGCAGATGGTCTTAAGCCTCAATCACGTTCAACCCTGGATGGATCAGAATGGCCTACCTTAAATATGGCACCAACTCTGCAACAGGCTTCTTTACACAGGAACTAACTCAGTGTCAACTCTGTTCAATCTGTGCACAAAGGTTATTTTACTTTTGGAGCGCATTTCTGCCAAGACTAACTCACCATGCAAATAAATACACAATTTCCTTCTTGCATCTGATGTCATTTATATTTTTATACGTTTACTCATACATCTCTAGTCCCTTTAGGGCAAAAATAACTTGGTATTCACTTATATTTTCTAAAATGTCCAATAATAGTTTTAGAAATCTTTAACATTTGATAGGACTTCTGTAGTTGCCTTCTACAAAGATATTTGACCACCAGCAGGTTGCTTTGCCAGAAATGTTGTTACCTGTGTAGTAAGAAATGCTGTGTTTGATCTTACATCAGGGCCTGCTGTTTCTGTGTTTAAATAGTGATTCTATATTGGTGTTGGGTGTGGATGCCAGAGTGAGTAGTCTTGCCTTATTACAGCTAGAATGGGTCCAACTCCCTCACTTACTTTTATAACTGGTAAGATAAGAATAAAAGGATGACAGGATAAAGACATGCTGTGGAAGAGAGACAGAGATTAATGACAAGTATGATTCAAGGAGGTGTATTAACACATAGTGAGTGAAGAACTATCAACCAATGCATCATGGGAATCCCCCAGCAGTCTACATCTATTGCAGCATAACTGAGGATTCAGGGTCACCTGGTCCAGCCCTAACTATATGCTTTAGCAAAAGAAAGTTTGAAGCCTAATCTTGAAAGTAGAGATGGTGTCGGTCTCCTGAATCCAAACTGGAAGCTGGTTCCATAGAAGAGGGGCCTGAAAACTGAAGGCTCTCCCTCCCATTCTACTTTTAAATACTCTAGGAACAACAAGTAGGCCTGCAGTGTGAGAGCAAAGTGCTCTAGTAGGGTGATATGGTACTACAAGGTCATTAAGATAAGATGGGGCCTGATTATTTAAGCCAATGAAGGGAAGCCAAAACAGGAGAAATCTGCTCTCTCTTTCTAGTCCCTGTCAGGACTCTTGCTGCAGCATTTTGGATCAGCTGAAGGCTTTTCAGGGAGTTTTTTGTACATTCTGATAATAATGAATTACAGTAGTCCAGCCTGGAAGTAATAAATGCATGAACTAGTTTTTCAGCGTCACTCTGAGACAGGATATTTCTAACTTTAGAGATGTTGCACAAATGAATGAAGGCAGTCCTACATATTTGTTTAATATGTGCATTGAAGGACATGTCCTGGTCAAAAATGACTCCAAGGTTACTCAGTGTTACTGGAGGCCAAGGTAATGCCATCCAGAGTAGGAATCTGGTTAGATGCCATATTTCTAAGCTTTTCAGGGCCAAGTACAATAACCTCAGTTTGATCTGAATTAAGAAGCAGAAAGTTAGCAGCCATCCAGGTCTTTATGTCTTTAACACATTCCTGCAGTTTAACTCATTGGTGTGTGTTATCTGGCTTCATGGACAGATAGAGCTGGGTGTCATCTGCATAGCAGTGTAAATGTATGCTATGTCTTCTAATGATACTGCCTAAGGGAAGCATGTATAGTGTAAACAGAATTGGTCCTAGCACTGAACCCTGTGGAACTCCATAATTGACCTCAGTGTGTGAAGAGGACTCTCCATTTACATGAACAAACTGGAGTCTATTAGATATGATACAAACCACTGCAGTGCAGTACCTGTAATACCTACAGCATGTTCTAATCGCTCTAATAGGATATTATGGTCGACAGTATCGAATGCTGCACTGAGGTCTAGCAGGACAAGATGAGTCCACTGTCAGAGGCCATAAGAAGATAATTTGTAACCTTCACTAAAGCTGTTTCTGTGCTGTGATGGGCTCTGAAACCTGACTGAAACTCTTCAAATAAACCATTCCTCTGCAGATGATCTGTTAGCTGTTTGACAACTACTCTTTCAAGGATGTTTGATATGAAAGGAAGGTTGGAGATTGGCCTATAATTAGCTAACTCAGAAATATCAATTGGAGAAAAAGACTCTAAATGTTGCATCTGTGAGATGATTATGGGTAATTTTTTCTCTAATTCTTAAAATTTTATTTGTGAAGATGTTAATGAAGTCATTACTTGTTAACGTTAAAGGGATAGTTGGCTCAACAAACGCGTTACTGTAATCCGATTACTTTTTTCAAGTAACGAGTAAAGTAAGGGATTACTATTGCAAAAACGGTAATTAGATTACAGTTACTTTCCCGTAGGAATGCTGCATTACTAAAACCGTGAGTTTTTTGCGAGAATGTCTCATGACAGTGACGTAAGCAGGTGTGATGTTCGTGACAACAGCTGTGTGCATTTAAAGCGTGGAAGTACTGACCTTATTTTGAGTTTGATTCCATAAAAACTGACAAAAACATTAGCGTTCGTCCGGCGTGGGAAGAAAACTTCTTTCTACAGCGAAAAAAACCCTAAACTTACGAGCAAGCACCAAGTGCGCAACGACGTATTGGGAAATTCACAGAGAAACTCGCGGATTCTTCAACTGACCGCTGCGGCACACCTGCACCAGGGCAAACCTCTGCCTGCCCCACTCCTAGAGCAACAGGACCGCTAGTCTTTGATTTTATATATTTTCTGCTGTGTTTCACTTGCATCTATTTGTGTGTAAACACAAAAAAATATTTTATTTTATAGTAGTATTTATTTATTGTCATTGTCAAGAACAATGAAATTGATTGTTCTTGACAATGACAATAAATAAATACTGGAATGTGCAGAAAATAGGTTTAAATGTTAAACAAATTTCTTCCAGTCAGAGAATGTTGCATTTAATTACATTACATGTGTGAAAAAGTAGAATTGGGCTGAAAATTCTCTCGCTTTATCACCTATTCAGGTTGTAATTCGTGTTTTTAAAAAGTAACTAAGTAACTAAGTAATTAATTACTTTTGAAAATAAGTAATCCGTAAAGTAACGGGATTACTTTTGGGGGGAAGTAATCAGTAATTAGTTACTGATTACTTTTTCAAGAAACTTGACCAACACTGCTCAAAAGAGCTCTGACTTTTTGTCAGCCTGGCTACAGTGCTGAAGAGAAACCTGGGGTTGTTCTTATTTTCTTCAATCAGTGATGAATAGTAAGATGTTCTGGCTTTACAGAGGGCTTTCTCATAAAGCAACAAACAGTTTCTCCAGGCTAAATGATGATCTTCTAAATTTGTGCTGCGCCATTTCCTCTCCAACTTACAAGTTATCTGCTTTAGGCTACACAGAAACTACACAGAAAACTCTGTGTAAGGCCCAGGTGGACGATAGATGATAACAAGTAAGATTGGTTTCTGAGTTTTACAGCTGGGGTGGACGAGGCTAAGCATCAGGCTTTCAAATGAATTAAAAGTCTGTCTGGGTCTTTGGTTGATTAATAAGCTGGTGTGGAAATTTGCTGCCACACCTCCCCCTCGGCCTGTGCTTCGAGGTTTCTGGTAGTTAGAATGACTCGGGGGTGTTGATTCATTTAAACTAACATAATCATCCTGCTGCAACCAGGTTTCTGTCAGGCAGAGTAAATCGATTTGTTGATCAATTATTAACTCATGTACTAACAGGGACTTGGAAGAGAGAGACCTAATGTTTAATAATCCACATTTCACTGTTTTACTCTTTGGTGCAGTTGAGGATACTGTATTGTTCTTTCTTTGTGATTTTTTTATGTTTATGTCACAACATCAAGCAGCACTGAGTGGACGAGAGCATCAGGAGGTCGACCCTGTGACCCGGTGCAGAGGGAACGCTCGGCGTTTGTAATGCTGACCAAACAAAACCATGTGGGAGATTCAGTGTCAATGATTCGTACCATCTGAACTCGTGGGGTAACATTTTTGAAAATGCTATAAATACAAAGAAATATAATATAAATACTCTTTCAGCCACGATTCCACGTCACTGTTTGAAATTGGATTTTTAATCTTAATTAGATGTTTTTACCTGGATAAATAAAGGTACTGTACTGGGATAAGAAATAATAAAGTCAAAGAGTTATCCATGTTTTGGTCAGTGCAGACCAGACAGGATTTATCCGAGGGCGGCTTGCATCTGATAACATAAGACGGCTGTTGCACATCATAGATGCCGCTAACAGCTATCAAAATCCATGTGCAGTATTTTCACTTGATGCAGAAAAAGCCTTTGATAGGCTAGAGTGGGACTATATGTGGATGGTATTAAAACACTTTGGGTTTAAGCAGAAATTTGTTGCTATGATTCAAACACTATATCACTCACCTCTTGCTAGTGTCTTAACAGGGGACCTGGTCTCTCCCCCTTTCACGCTGCAGCGTGGAACGAGGCAGGGTTGCCCTCTCTCTCCTCTCCTGTTCTGCCTCTCTCTAGAGCCCTTAGCACAAGCCATTAGACAGTCCACGATTTCTCCCATAAGAATTGGTGGTCATAATCATATCATATCTCTATATGCGGATGATATTATTCTGTTTTTGGACAACTATGAGACGTCCATCCATCCATTGATTAAAAACTTTGACCATTTCAGCTCTCTATCTGGCTACAAAATAAACTGGTCGAAATCTGCTTTGATGCCTTTGAACGATAAAGCTACGAAAGTTTCCTTACCCGGTTGTGTTCAGATCATAAGCACTTTTACTTATCTGGGCATTTCAATTCATAATAGTATTCCAAAGATAATCAAGGAGAATTTTACTACTATGCTAAATAAGATCAAATCCGACTTTCAAAGATGGGACAATTTAAAAACTTCGCTTCAGGGTAGAATCAACACAGTAAAGATGAACATACTGCCACGGCTTAATTTCCTTTTTTTTATGTTGCCACTCTCTCCTCCTCTAACTTATTTTAAAGACATACACTCTGCGGTGTCTAAATTTATTTGGAATGGCAAAAGGCCTAGGATACGTTTGTCAACATTGCAGCGGCCCAAATTGTTTGGTGGCCTGGCAGTACCAAACTTTGAGTTTTATTACTGGTCATTCCAAATCAGGGCGCTTAGTACGTGGGTCAACCCAGAGACTACTACTGCGTGGAAAATGATCGAATCCGCCAAGGCAGCACTGCATAGACTACAAGATCTTCTGTTTGCTAATGTTCCCGCCAATACGCTCTACAACAACAACGAATTTGGACCTATTATTGCCAACTCTATACAGGTATGGAGGAAGATAGAACGGCGGCTGGGTGCTCCAGTTAAATTTTGTAAAAGCTCACCACTCTGGCATAATTTAAAATTACTATGTGGCAGCCGACCATTTGTTCAACCCTCTTGGTTCTCACTCGGGATAAACCTTTTTGATGATCTATTCAACGCCCAAGGCCTTTGCTCATTTCAGGACTTAAGGACACGTTTTTCTCTTCCTGCATCTTCTTACTTTGTATATCTGCAGCTCAGATCAGCTTTAAAAGCATACGGTGCCCCCTGGGACTCTCCTCTTCCCTCTCATCCCATGTTGGACTGGATCCTGCCTAAATCTGGCAGACCCTCTGTTTCCAAAATCTACAACAAATTAGCTGAACATGGTATGAAGTCCCTGCCCATTGAATCTATTTGGGTCAGGGAACTGGGAGAACTACAGGTTAATATAGACTGGGATACAGTGTGGTCTAATCTGAGTTTGACTTCTAAGAACCTGGCGCATCAATTAATTCATTTCAAAACCATACACAGAACATACATTACGCCCTATAGGAGGTTCCAGATGAAACTACAGGCTACGTATTACTGTCACATCTGCAATGATTCATCACCTGGCACGTTTTTGCACATGTTTTGGGACTGTCCTGTGGTATCCGATTTTTGGGTCTTTGTGAACTCTGTGTTATCTGAGGTACTGGAAGTTTTTTATGTTCCCAATCCTGGTCTTTGTCTCCTTAATGATACCTCTGAAATCTCCTTAAAACAAATGCAATGCAAAATGTTGTTCGCTGGATTTACATCCGCAAAGAAGACTATTACAAAGCAATGGTTCTGTCCTGACATTTATATGGACTCATTCTGGAGACGATGTCTTATCCGTGTTATTGGTTTTGAACATACCACAGCAAAATTAAATAAAGCTCGACCCACGACTGTTGACGCTTGGAAAATCTTCTCATCCAGAGTTATCTCCTGGAAGAGGCAATAATTGGTTTTAACTTTGTGTTTTTGTGTCTTTTCTTTGCTGTCCCTATGCCTTGTTTGCTAATGTTTGCTTTGCTACTGCAGTTTACAGTTGTGCTGTATATGTCTGTACCCCCCCCCCCCCCCCCAACCCCGTTTTAAATCAATAAAATGTTGATCACAAAAAAAGAAATAATAAAGTCCATAGCGTGAAGGCTCTTCTTCTTTAAAGCCTAATGGCAGCTGGTAAACCAACTTAAAGCCACATTACTGCCACCTACTGGAGCGTGGATGGGAAAATAGCAGGAAAAAATAACTATGTTGTCTCCTTCAATCCTGTAACGGGAAGATATTCAAATGAAAGATTTTGTAATTCTGTGTTGCTGTCCTAAACAAATTCCTCAGGTTGCTAAATATAGCCACTAATTTCTTCTCTCTCCCTCACACGTTTATGGGGGAGGGAAGTTGACCTGTTGGGTACCTCAGTTCAACTTCTCATTAAAACAGGCTAATTGGAAACACCTGCAGTAGGAAGGACCTATAAAGACAGCAGCATGTCCTGAACACTTGACTCAGAAGCACACTGGTGTTTGGCTGGAGTAGCTGACAGGGCACGACTGCATGCACAGTCTGGTTGGAGGGTTTGTGAGGACACAGCGAGTGCAGCTGCAGCAGTCATGGCTGCTCGGTTCCTCATTGCAAGGTACCACGTTTAAATGTGCTTTCAAGATCTACACTTCCTGTACTCAAATGTGGACCTTTGTCTGGTTTTATCTTTACTGTATTTGTGCTGTTTGACAGGTTTTTACTGCTTTATGTTTTGAGTGATGTGGACTACTCCTCAGCTTTTCCAGGAGGTGAGCCTTACTTGCATCTTGTTGTTATGAATTTTTTCCAAAGCCTGTAGCAAATAACATTTTCAGCCTGTGCTGAAACAACCTGCTCCACAGTTAAAAAACTATAACAACTTACTGCCTTACCTGAAGAGTCCAGCAAAGTCATGCCTGCACGCAGAACCTGGAGCATCTCTTTAGAAAACACTTAATCATTCTTTAGATTCAAGATTATTGGGGAAAGTATGAAGGCCTTCAGTGGGTACTAAACAGGAGACAAAACAACCTTGGAAACAGCTAATATTCTAGAGCACATAATTAATACATTACAAGTCTTTGAAAGCTGACTGTTAATGCCACTGTGTGCCACTAAATGGGTTTGCAGTCTACCTTTGTAAGGACAACGCAGCCAATGGGCTAAAGTTCTGTCATGTCCAAATCAGCAGGTTAAATTTGGTTTGCTTTGGAAGCAGAGAATTGAAGTGGATAAAATGTATCAGACACTGAGAAATGTCACCAGAAGACTCTAAAGAATTGAATGTTTCTGATGCTAGAGCAACGTTAAACTGGAAATGCTGATTAGATCCAGTGGTGGGACAAAGTATTCCAGACCAAACCAAAAAGCCAGGTTTTCTTCATCTAAACTGGCTTGACAACATCTAAAACGCCAGTTGAAGGTGACTCGTGTTAAGGTTCTTGGTGTTTTGTATGCAGCACATTTCCAACAAAGTGCTTTACAGACTAAAGTGTAAAATGCACAACAATAATAAAATAATTTTTTTAGAATAATAAAATAAATACAAAAATGCAATAACACAAACATCTGCAGCAACAGTGACCAAAGCTGTAAAAATTGTTTGGGTCAACATGTGCTGGAAGTGAGGCCATTAAAGCTGTGTCTTTTAGAAACGTAAGATGTTCCACTCTTTGTGCAGATCCAGTATTTGGAGGCAGGGGTGTCCAACTCCAGGCCTCGGGGGGGGGGGGCAGTGTCCTGCAGGTTTTAGATTTCACCCTGGGTCAACACATCTGAATCAAGTGATTAGTTCATTACCAGGCCTCTGGAGAACTTCAAGGCATGCTGAGGAGGTAATTTAACCGTTTGAATCAGCTGTGTTGGATCAAGGACACATCTAGAACCTGCAGGACACCAGCCCTCAAGGCCTGGAGTTCCCCACGCCTGATTTAGAGGGAGGGGGGCCTGCCACAGAAGGCTCTGTCACAACAAAATTTAAGTTAGACCATGGAATAATTAACACTGGTTTTTAACTTAACCTCATACTTTCAGGAGCCTGAATAGAAGCTCATATGGGTAAGGAGGGGTTTGGTTGTTTTCATGATGTAAAAACACAACTTGGATCCTGTAAGGAAGCCAGTGTAGGGAGGCTAGCACTGGGGTTATGCTCCATCAGTTTCATACCTGTCAGCAGACAAACGGCTGCATGTTGGCCCACCTGAAAATGGTAAATTGAGGACTGGTCCAAACCAAAAAGTGGAGAGCCTCGCACTAGTCCAAACTGCAACTGAATGAAAAGATGGTAACAAACGGCTAAATGCTCTTCATGGCACTGAAAACTAACCCTTTGTAAAGTTTTAAACACAGGGAAATATCTGTTTATGTAAATACTTTCGGGAAGAAACTGAAATGACTGATCCTAGAATAAAATTTCACTTGCTGGGCCCACGTCGTCATTTTAGGGTTGACAGTGTTTTAGTAGGTAAAGGTGAATGGCTTGGCCAGTTGAGCTGCGGTTTGGGGAAGGCCTCAAAGGGTACTGGCAGCGGCTCCCAGGCCTGGCAGATCCCCTGTGTACTAAATAGATGTGAAGAAGATAAAGAATTTAAAAAGGGGGAGGCAGGGTGGGGCATGTGTAAGGGAATGAACAGCTTGTAACTGGCAGAACATGTGGATAAGGACCAGAAAGCGTGTGTTAGGAGGCTTGGGCTCGCTCTTCGAATTCTGATACTTTGTCCAATTAAAGTGACGTTAAAAGCAGACTGTAGTTAAACGTGTAAAAGAAGTTTCTGAACCCCAACATTCCCCAGAGAGGCTCCTAAAAGAGTAATTGTAGGTCTGTGCAAAAGTTTCTTTAGCTGCAATCATCTGCGTTTCTTGCCGCCTTACAGATTAGGAAACAAAAATTTTGGTCCACTCAGAGAAGACCTCTCAAATTTAAGTTACTTTCCTCCTGTTAAGATGAATCTGCATCAGTATACTGAAAAACTGTAGTTGTTTTTTTTTTTTTTTGTTTTTTTAGCTTGGTATAATCTGTATTCTTACCCATGTTCTCTCTCAGCCACAAGTCCTGTGCAGCCTAGAGCGTGGCAGGGTGGAAGAGGGGAACACGATGTGTATGGAAGTCCTCGTCCTTTCCAGTACATGAGGGCTCTGCGGCCGACAGATCCAAAGATCAACCCTAATGTGCGCGATCAGGTCCAAGTCCAATCCCCGAGCTCGTATCAGCCACGCTCCAATATTCCCGCCCACAGACCCATGGAAACGTATCCGCTCCAGCCTCAAGCACACAGAAACCACCTTGTGGCCAAGCCCAGGAGCTTTGACTTGAGCCTGAGGATTCCTTTTGCTCAGTCTCGTGATGGTGCTAATCCTCCTCGGTACAGACCAAGCGGCTTTATTATTGACAACAGTTTTAATAATCCCGGCAGACGCCATGGCCATGACGCTTCCAAGCTGGGCTACCAGTTCAGCTTATCTGTTCCCTTTTCACGAGGTTCTCCACGCCGCCAGGAACATCACAGCGGACATCGACACAGGCCTGAGGAAGCTGATTTGGGTCACCAAAGACCGCAGGTTTATGTGCCGCCTCATACAAGGCCGCACCCCAACAAGCATCATCATCGTGAGTATCATCATCGTGACGAAGGCCGCCCTGGTCAGGTCTCTGCATTTCCGGCGCCAGATGGACTGGAACGCCCATCAAGGCCGCGCCATCCTCAGAGATATGTCGACCCTTACAGTGGCTACTACAACTCCCACATGAATCCTACGTGGAACGACTACTGGTGGTATTACCATGGACCTCACTGGGGTCATGTAAAGCATCCATCTTCTGACCCTTGGCCAAATTTCCATCGGTCAGCTTCAGACTGACATGGATGGAAGAGACGAGCCAAACTCGCAGGGCTCAGGTGGGTCACTGGTTTTTGGCTATTACAACATGGCATTTCTTGATGGTTAAAACCTGTTCCTCATAATTTCTTCCTCCTTCACAGCTCTACAGTGCAACAAGGATCTCCTGTATTTATCTAAAATAAAGTGTGAAAGCTCTCCTGCAGTTTCTCTCGTCTTCTGTCAGGTTGAAAGAATAGCTGAACACTTGGGTTGAGGTTGCTCTTTAGAGCTAATGACATTCATGTGTTTGCAAGCAACAAGTCTATGCCCGAATGTTAAAAGCCACTGACTCTGCAGCTCATTAAATATTTGGGTGATGTACATTTTGAACTGCATCTAGAGATGTAACTGAGCCCAGTATTTCACAATTATCGCAGGCACTCCAATTTATGTAGAAACTCCATTCGGCCATCGAATGACACTTCAGTCGAATTCCTGCTCTGAGGAGTCTCAAGCTGGGATCGCTGCCTGCCAAGACACGAGATTAGCCACCCAAACTGTCAGTTTTGGCAGACTATTGAATAGTTTCTCACATCTTAAACTTGTTCTCCAGGACAGTTCTTGGCTGCAGAGGATGACTTGAATGTTTAACGTTTTCTCCCTGGTGAATAATGACAAAGATTTAGGTAAGATTCTTCTAAGGGTTAAATGAGACCTGTCCCCTCCTGAGCCTTTATCAAATGCAGTGGAGCACTGAGGTTTGGCAGTTGCTGAAAGAAGACGTTCTGCTGCACCCAGTCCAGATTGGCTGGCCTTGGTTAAATCCCTTTAAGCAAAATATGTAATTCTCAGATTATAGTATTCACCAACATGTTGCCTCTAGACGAGCCCCTAAAATTGAGGCTGATAAGTTTGAGTGTGCCTGATCTAAAATGGCCTGTATTTATATAGCGCTTTACTAGTCCTTAAGGACCCCAAAGCGCTTTACATATCCAGTCATCCACCCATTCATACAAACACACATCCACATACTGGTAATGGCAGCTACATTGTAGCCACAGCTGACAGAGGCGAGGCTGCCGGACACTGGCGCCACCGGGCCCTCTGACCACCACCAGTAGGCAACGGGTGAAGTGTCTTGCCCAAGGACACAACGACCGAGACTGTCCAAGCCGGGGCTCGAACCGGCAACCTTCCGATTACAAGGCGAACTCCCAACTCTTGAGCCACGATCGCCCTAATGATCTAAAACTTAATTCTGCAGGCTCTCAAGCTTTTAATGCCTGCCACACCACTACTAGCATATCATTCAAGAACCTTGTGTTTTCCTCCAAATCAGATTTGAAAATTAAAGTGACTGGATGTAGCGCAAAACTGTAAGTGGTAGTCTGCTCAGGTACCAGTTTCAGCCCTGTTAGAGGCAATGGACAAAATGCTGATTGGCCTAGAACTGGCAAGAGCTTGAGCAGCCCCACACTTGTGTACGGGTAAAAATGGAGGTTTTCGTTTTTAAAAAAAAAAAAAAACTTGTCCACATGTAAACGCTAAAAATGAAATGTTGGCAAATCAGAAGCCTGGGACGGAAAGACTAAAGTACTTCCAAAAAGTTTTGTTTTCTTGGAAAGGCAGACAAATTTGTTACTTTTCAAATGCCTTCAGCATTTCAAATGTTAAAAGTATTTTGGTTGGTGTAGACTTGCAACTAGGAATGAACAATATAAAGTAAATTTATTCAAAACCACGTTAGGATTGTGGAAGCAGCTGTGTTGACTGTAGAGGCCACGTCCGAAGTTCCCTCTGATGTCTCTGTCTTTCTAAACGGACGGACAGTAACTGTGTAAGAACTGCAGATAGTCAGATTAACAGCAACAGTATTTTGTCTCTATCCGCCATTGTAGAAATTCATCTCATGTAAACAATAACATGGCGCACAGCGTCGCGTCGAACAAAGCGCACACCTGTGACGTTCCGTGGCTAAATATCAGTTTTCCTCATCCACACGTAAACGCAAAAACTGAGTATTTGAGATTCTCCACCCTGGCAGGAGTTTTTAAAAATCTGTTTTCAGTTTTACGTGTGGACGAAAGGTGCAAATGCACAGAAAAATCTGCGTTTTCAAAAATACCTGTGTACATGTGGCCCTAGCCTTACTTCAAGTCATCCCTTGGATATGGACAAATATGATTTTTTTTCATAGCTAGATGTACCGCCACTAGATGCCATGAGAGATGCCACATTTTCAGCAAACAGCTCTTTGGGAGTTCCATTATTGGTGAAAAATAAAGTTTTATGGCTGTCGTTGGAGTTTCTTTTATTTTTAAAGTTGTCTGTTGTGTAGATAAACACTGGCTCATGTGTTAGATGCCTGTTTTATGCTTGACTGATTTGTAGGTCAGTTTTACATTCCTGCAGCTGTGTCCATGGTGGGGGTTTGTTTGTTTTTCACACCAACCACACAAAGAAAATCATCAGATCGGGTGAAGTTGCTTTTTTTTTTAAATAAATAAAACATTTTCTGTTATCACATTTTGGTGAGTCTGTGTGAACTTGAGCTCACTGGGTTAAATCCCAGTGCATCTTATTCTTTAGCCAGAGTGGATCGTCTGCCTCCTTCTCCTATCCCAGCATCCTTCTCTTTCACTCCACCCTCTGCTTGTCCTCCTTCATTACATCCATGAATCGTCTTTGAGGTCTTCCTCTTTATTGCCTGGCAGCTCTATTTTTGACATCCTTTGTCAGTGTATCCACTCTCCCTCCTCTGTACAAAAAAGAGGAAAAACAGTCTACTCTAGAGTTTGAATCGGATATTAAAATTTTATTCATCTTTCATCAACCTTTTGAACATAGCTTGAAAGCTTTTAGAGCTGTATTCAAACATGTCAAGCTGATTAACGCACACTGTAAATGTGTTCTGTCCCTTTACCATTTTCTGTTCAGTGTTCATTTATTGCTCTCATGATTTTCTCAGTAACGTCAAAATAAAAGCACCCAAGTTCACTGTGTGTATGTTGGAGCGTTTACATGTTTATTTCCTGGCTTGGCCACAGATGACAGACCGACTCATCCTCCTTCAGCTGTTCATGAATTTCCACAGCCAAATCTGGTTGTGGTGATACTTTCAGGTTCTTGTAGTGTGTCGTTGACCAGGCAGGTAAATTAGCTTCAGTTTGTGGTTGAAGGCTAAACAGCACATTCAGTCATGTAGTGTTGCCTCACCCCAAGAACAATTCAGCTATTTAATCTTAAAGTATCTCAAGTCTTTTTTTGTTTGCTTTCTTAACATAAAAAACATATATTTCATACCTCTGATAAATTTGCCTTTAATGTCGCAAATTTATTTTATGTTGGTGCTTGAGCTCAATGCAAGACTTTTATTATTAGTCTTTTATTTCATGTCAAAATGTGTATAAGCGCATAAAACTGTAAAAGGAAAACAATACAGCGCTGTACTGTAGAAGTTAAAATCAAATGTGTTCTTGTTGTCCACATCCCCTCTGGGGCATAGATTCAATCATTCTAACGTCTCAGCCAGGCCAATCACATCAAGTGTTTGCACCTGTGTGAGGCAGAGTTTGCTTCAGCCCAACTTTTCATTAGGAAGATAGAAAAGACACACACAGACAGCCGCGTGGCTTGGATGCTCGACTTTGAGTCTCGTGGGTGTTTGGTTGGAGGAGCTGGAAGTTGGGCTTTCTGGATCCACGGCTGACAGGGCAGCTGTGCTGCACAGTCCAGCTCAGCGCTCGCAGCTGTGAGGACACAGCGACTGCAGCAGTCATGGCTGCTGGCTTCCTAATTGCAAGGTAACACATTAAATATGAAACCAAATGGGTTTTATTAGGTCCATTTTATTTACTTGAGTCTACCTTGACTGTGTATTTGTAACTGTTTAACAGATTATTGCTGGTCTGTTTGTTGAGTGAGGTGAACTACTCCTCAGCTTTTCCAAGAGGTAAGCCTGACTCACCTCCTGCTGAGGGAACTAATACAAAAATCCACATGTAACTGTTTTACTCTTTCCTTTATTGCAATATTGTTTTGCTATACAGCAAATGGAGTATCTATAAAGGGGACTCGAGGTGGCACTCTTCTTCAGTCCTGAAATGTAATTTTTACAATCTGAATCTAATAAATGATTAAATATTGTCAGTTAAATACCAGTGTAAGTAAAAAAAAAAAAAAAATTTAATTAAAAGTAAGCTTTATTCACAGTCCTGTTTCAAGACCATGTACATTGAAACAGGACTGTGTAGAGTATATCTGCAGTATTTTAATGTTATGGAGTTACAGGGTCTAAATGCTCCACACTATTAAATATGAGTTGTCCTGTGCTTCATGTTACGCTGCTTAAAATGTCGCACAGGGAACTAAACAAGAACCTTGTTTAAGCCAACTGTCAGGCCGGTTTATTCTTTATGGCACATCTCTGCTTTGTTCTTGTTCCTCCCAGAGAAACCTCATTTGAAAAAACGGTAATGTAGCTCTGTGCATTAGCAAACTGTTTCTGTGCTGCTAATCACCAATTATGAAGCTAAATAGATCAAATGAATTATGCTCTCATGATAGATTCCTGCAGAAATATGCTGTTGAGGTTCTAGAGGTGTTGGTTTGGAAAATATAGTCTAAATGTCCAAATTTTACAATGTAATTTGTAACTTAACCTTCACCTGTTTTCTTTCATAGCCAGACGTTTTGTGCAACCGGGAGTGTGGCAAAGTGAAGGAGAGGAAGAAGCCTACAACTATGAGAACTGTCATCCTTTCTACTACATCAGTGCCCAGGACAAAACATTGGAAAAGCAGGGACGTTTAATGATGGCCCCTTTCCATATCTGTAAACAAAACCATCCCATAGTGTACCAAAAAGCCTCAAACCTCAAGCCTGCAAACCCCTTGCAGCCACGATCTAATGTTGCCACCAAATGGCCAAAGGAGACTGTTCTACCCCAGCCTCCACCACAGAAGAAACATCTGTCACCCAAACCCAAAAGCTACGAATTTAGTCTGAGCATTCCATATTTTGATCTTTCGGTCAGACATGAAGGGGGAGATTTGGCCAGTGAAGGACATGATGGTGGAAATGATACCGCTCCTGTCTCTAAACCAGGCTTTCAAATCGACTTATCTGTTCCCTCTTCATCTGTCTCTCAATATCCCAATATCCCAATGACCAGCTATGTTGACAGTTCAGTAAATCAAGAAAATCCAGAGAACACAGAGTTTGTCAATTACGGTAACATAAAGCAGGAAATGCCACAATCAAGGCAACCTTTCTTAAACTCTGCTGGTAGTAGTTACTCAGAAACACAGGAACAGGCTTATAAACCATATTCCATCGAAACACAATCAAGTTCAACTCTTACTGGATCAGAAAGACCTTTTCTACATTTTCAAACACAGGAGCAGACTTATGAGCCAGTTCATGTTAAACCACAAAGCTCCACTCTGCATGAAACAGAAAGGCCTTTCTTCAACTTTGAAACAACACCACAACAGACTTTTGAGCCAAGTCGTGTTAAGCCCCAGTCAAGTTCACCAATAACTGGATCAGAATGGCCTTTCTTTAACTCTGCAGCAACACAGCAACAGACACATGAACCAGGTTATCTTAGACCTCAATCAATTTCAACCCTTGGTGGATCAGAATGGCCTGCCTTGAACTTGGCACCACCCCGGCAACAATCCTTTGAGGCAGGTCATCTTAAGCCTCAAGCAAGTTCAGCAATAGCTGGATCAGAATGGCCTGTCTTCAATTCGGCACCACCCCGGCAACAATCCTTTGAGGCAGATGGTCTTAAGCCTCAATCAAGCTCAACCCTTGGTGGATCGGAATGGCCTGCCTTAAACTTGGCACCACCCCGGCAACAATCCTTTGAGGCAGGTCATCTTAAGCCTCAAGCAAGTTCAGCAATAGCTGGATCAGAATGGCCTGTCTTCGATTCAGCACCACCCCGGCAACAATCCTTCGAGGCAGATGGTCTAAAGCCTCAATCAAGCTCAACCCTTCGTGGATCGGAATGGCCTGCCTTAAACTTGGCACCACCCCGGCAACAATCCTTTGAGGCAGGTCATCTTAAGCCTCAAGCAAGTTCAGCAATAGCTGGATCAGAATGGCCTGCCTTAAACTCAGCAACACAGCAACAGACTCATGAGTCGGGTTATCTTAAACCACAATCAATTCCAGCCTTTGGTGGATCAGAATGGCCTGTCTTCAATTTGGCACAGACTCGGCAACAAACCTTTGAGGCAGCTGGTCTTAAGCCTCAATCACGTTCAACACTTGGTGGATCAGAATGGCCTGCTTTAAACTTAGCACCAATTCAGCAACAGACTCATGAATCAGGTTATCTTAAGCAACAATCAAGCTCAACCCTTGCTGGATCAGAATGGCCTGCCTTAAACTTGGCACCACCTCGGCAACGAACCTTTGAGCCAGGTCGTGTTAAGCCACAGTCCAGTTCAGCAATAGCTGGATCAGAATGGCCTGCCTTAAACTCAGCAACACAGCAACAGACTCATGAGTCGGGTTATCTTAAACCACAATCAATTCCAGCCTTTGGTGGATCAGAATGGCCTGTCTTCAATTTGGCACAGACTCGGCAACAAACCTTTGAGGCAGCTGGTCTTAAGCCTCAATCACGTTCAACACTTGGTGGATCAGAATGGCCTGCTTTAAACTTAGCACCAATTCAGCAACAGACTCATGAATCAGGTTATCTTAAGCAACAATCAATTCCAGCCCTTGGTGGATCAGACTGGCCTGTCTTCAATTTGGCACCGACTCGGCAACAAACCTTTGAGGTAGATGGTCTTAAGCCTCAATCACGTTCAACACTTGGTGGATCAGAATGGCCTGCTTTAAACTTAGCACCAATTCAGCAACAGACTCATGAATCAGGTTATCTTAAGCAACAATCAATTCCAGCCCTTGGTGGATCAGAATGGCCTACCTTAAATATGGCACCAACTCTGCAACAGGCTTTACACAGGAACTAACTCAGTGTCAACTCTGTTCAATCTGTGCACAAAGGTTATTTTACTTTTGGAGCGCATTTCTGCCAAGACTGTAACTCACCATGCAAATAAATACACAATTTCCTTCTTGCATCTGATGTCATTTATATTTTTATACTTTTACTCATACATCTCGAGTCCCTTTAGGGCAAAAATAACTTGGTATTCACTTATATTTTCTAAAATGTCCAATAATAGTTTTAGAAATCTTTAACATTTTATCGTACTTCTGTATATTGCCTTCTACAAAGATATTTGACCACAAGCAGGCTGCTTTGCCGGGAATGTTGTCACCTCTGTAGTAAGAAATGCAGTGTTTGATCTTACATCAGGGCCTGCTGTTTCTGTGTTTAAATAGTGATTCTATATTGGTGTTGGGTGTGGATGCCAGAGTGCCTTATTACAGCTGGAATGGGTCCTCATTTCCAACTCCCTCACTTACTTTTATAACTGGTAAGATAAGAATAGAAGGATGACAGGATAAAGACATGCTGTGGAAGAGAGACAGAGATTAATGACAAGTATGATTCAAGGAGGTGTATTAACACATAGTGAGTGAAGAACTATCAACCAATGCATCATGGGAATCCCCCAGCAGTCTACATCTATTGCAGCATAACTGAGGATTCAGGGTCACCTGGTCCAGCCCTAACTATATGCTTTAGCAAAAAGGAAAGTTTGAAGCCTAATCTTGAAAGTAGAGATGGTGTCTGTCTCCTGAATCCAAACTGGAAGCTGGTTCCACAGAAGAGGGGCCTGAAAACTGAAGGCTCTGCCTCCCATTCTACTTTTAAATACTCTAGGAACAACAAGTAGGCCTGCAGAGCGAGAGCGAAGCGCTCTAATAGGGTGATATGGTATTACAAGGTCATTAAGATAAGATGGGGCCTGATTATTTAAGCCAATGAAGGGAAGCCAACAAAAGAGAAATCTGCTCTCTTTCTAGTCCCTGTCAGGACTCTTGCTGCAGCATTTTGGATCAGCTGAAGGCTTTTCAGGGAGTTTTTAGGACTTCATAATAATAATGAATTACAGTCGTCCAGTGTAGAAATAATAAATGCATGAACTAGTTTTTCAGCGTCACTCTGAGACAGGATATTTCTAAAATGACACCAAGGTTCCTCAGTGTTACTGGAGGCCAAGGTAATGCCATCCAGAGTAAGAATCTGGTTAGATACCATATTTCTAAGATTTTCAGGGCAGAGTACAATAACCTCAGTTTGATCTGAATTAAGAAGCAAAAAATTAGCAGCCATCCAGGTCTTTGTCTTTAAGACATTCCTGCAGTTTAACTCATTGGTGTGTGTTATCTGGCTTCATGGACAGATAGAGCTGGGTGTCATCTGCATAGCAGTGTAAATGTATGCTATGTCTTCTAATGATGCTGCCTAAGGGAAGCATGTATAGTGTAAACAGAATTGGTCCTAGCACTGAACCCTGTGGAACTCCATAATTAACCTCAGTGTGTGAAGAGGACTCTCCATTTACATGCACAAACTGGAGTCTATTAGATAGATATGATACAAACCACTGCAGTGCAGTACCTGTAATACCTACAGCATGTTCTAATCGCTCTAATAGGATATTATGGTCGACAGTATCGAACGCTGCACTGAGGTCTAGCAGGACAAGCACAGAGATGAGTCCACTGTCAGAGGCCATAAGAAGATCATTTGTAACCTTCACTAAAGCTGTTTCTGTGCTGTGATGAGCTCTGAAACCTGACGGAAACTCTTCAAATAAACCTCTGCAGATGATCAGTTAGCTGCTTGACAACTACTCTTTCAAGGATTTTTGATATGAAAGGAAGGTTGTAGATTGGCCTATAATTAGCTAACTCAGAAATATCAATTGGAGAAAAAGACTCTAAATGTTGCATCTGTGGGATGATTATGGGTAATTTTTTCTCTAATTGTTAAAATTTTATTTGTGAAGATGTTAATGAAGTCATTACTTGTTAACGTTAAAGGGATAGTTGGCTCAACAAACACATTACTGTAATCCGATTACTTTTTTCAACTAACGAGTAAAGTAAGGGATTACTATTGCAAAAACGGTAATTAGATTACAGTTACTTTCCCATAGGAATGCTGCATTACTAAAACTGTGATTTTTTGCGAGAATGTCTCATGACAGTGACGTAAGCGAATGTGACGTTCGTGACAACAGCTGTGTGCATTTAAAGCGTGGAAGTACTGACCTTACTTTGAGTTTGGTTCCATAAAAAGTGACAAAAACATTAGCGTTCGTTCAGCGTGGGAAGAAAACTTCTTTCTACAGCGAAAAAAACCCTAAACTTACGAGCAAGCACCAAGTGCGCAACGACGTAATGGGAAATTCACAGAGAAACTCGCGGATTCTTCAACTGACCGCTGCGGCACACCTGCACCAGGGCAAACCTCTGCCTGCCCCACTCCTAGAGCAACAGGACCGCTAGTCTTTGATTTTATTTATTTTCTGCTGTGTTTCACTTGCATCTATTTGTGTGTAAACACAAAAAAATATTTTATTTTATGTGCTGGAATGTGCAGAAAATAGGTTTAAATGTTAAACAAATTTCTTCCAGTCAGAGAATGTAGCATATAATTTCATTTTTGCTTGATGCATAAAGTTAAAAGATTAAAATTGATAAAACAAGTTTTAAAAACAGACTTTTCCATTTGTTTACATTTTGTATGATGGATTATGCAGAAAAAGTAGAATTGGGCTGAAAATTCTCTCGCTTTATCACCCATTCAGGTTGTAATTCGTGTTTTTAAAAAGTAACTAAGTAACTAAGTAATTAATTACTTTTGAAAATAAGTAATCCGTAAAGTAACGGGATTACTTTTGGGGGGAAGTAATCAGTAATTAGTTACTGATTACTTTTTCAAGAAACTTGACCAACACTGCTCAAAAGAGCTCTGACTTTTTGTCAGCCTGGCTACAGTGCTGAAGAGAAACCTGGGGTTGTTCTTATTTTCTTCAATCAGTGATGAATAGTAAGATGTTCTGGCTTTACAGAGGGCTTTCTCATAAAGCAACAAATAGTTTCTCCAGGCTAAATGATGATCTTCTAAATTTGTGCTGCGCCATTTCCTCTCCAACTTACAAGTTATCTGCTTTAGGCTACACAGAAACTACACAGAAAACTCTGTGTAAGGCCCAGGTGGACGATAGATGATAACAAGTCAGACTGGTTTCTGAGTTTTACAGCTGGGGTGGACGAGGCTAAGCATCAGGCTTTCAAATGAATTAAAAGTCTGTCTGGGTCTTTGGTTGATTAATAAGCTGGTGTGGAAAATTGCTGCCACACCTCCCCCTCAGCCTGTGCTTCGAGGTTTCTGGTAGTTAGAATGACTCGGGGGTGTTGATTCATTTAAACTAACATAATCATCCCGCTGCAACCAGGTTTCTGTCAGGCAGAGTAAATCGATTTGTTGATCAATTATTAACTCATGTACTAACAGGGACTTGGAGGAGAGAGACCTAATGTTTAATAATCCACATTTCACTGTTTTACTCTTTGGTGCAGTTGAGGATACTGTATTGTTCTTTCTTTGTGATTTTTTTATGTTTATGTCACAACATCAAGCAGCACTGAGTGGACGAGAGCATCAGGAGGTCGACCCTGTGACCCGGTGCAGAGGGAACGCTCGGCGTTTGTAATGCTGACCAAACAAAACCATGTGGGAGATTCAGTGTCAATGATTCGTACCATCTGAACTCGTGGGGTAACATTTTTGAAAATGCTATAAATACAAAGAAATATAATATAAATACTCTTTCTGCCACGATGCCACGTCTCTGTTTGAAATTGGATTTTTAATCTTAATTAGATGTTTTTACCTGGATAAATAAAGGTACTGTACTGGGCTAAGAAATAATAAAGTCCATAGCGTGAAGGCTCTTCTTCTTTGAAGCCTAATGGCAGCTGGTAAACCAACTTAAAGCCACATTACTGCCACCTACTGGAGCGTGGGTGGGAAAATAGCAGGAAAAAATAACTACGTTGTCTCCTTCAATCCTGTAACGGGAAGATATTCAAATGAAAGATTTTGTAATTCTGTGTTGCTGTCCTAAACAAATTCCTCAGGTTGCTAAATATAGCCACTAATTTCTTCTCTCTCCCTCATACGTTTATGGGGGAGGGAAGTTGACCTGTTGGGTACCTCAGTTCAACTTCTCATTAAAACAGGCTAATTGGAAACACCTGCAGTAGGAAGGACCTATAAAGACAGCAGCATGTCCTGAACACTTGACTCAGAAGCACACTGGTGTTTGGCTGGAGTAGCTGACAGGGCACCACTGCATGCACAGTCTGGTTGGAGGGTTTGTGAGGACACAGCGAGTGCAGCTGCAGCAGTCATGGCTGCTCGGTTCCTCATTGCAAGGTACCACGTTTAAATGTGCTTTCATGATCTACACTTCCTGTACTCAAATGTGGACCTTTGTCTGGTTTTATCTTTACTGTATTTGTGCTGTTTGACAGGTTTTTACTGCTTTATGTTTTGAGTGATGTGGACTACTCCTCAGCTTTTCCAGGAGGTGAGCCTTACTTGCATCTTGTTGTTATGAATTTTGTCCAAAGCCTGTAGCAAATAACATTTTCAGCCTGTGCTGAAACAACCTGCTCCACAGTTTAAAAAAAACTATAACAACTTACTGCCTTACCTGAAGAGTCCAGCAAAGTCATGCCTGCACGCAGAACCTGGAGCATCTCTTTAGAAAACACTTAATCATTCTTTAGATTCAAGATTATTGGGGAAAGTATGAAGGCCTTCAGTGGGTACTAAACAGGAGACAAAACAACCTTGGAAACAGCTAATATTCTAGCGCACATAATTAATACATTACAAGTCTTTGAAAGCTGACTGTTAATGCCACTGTGTGCCACTAAATGGGTCTGCAGTCTACCTTTGTAA
This sequence comes from Copadichromis virginalis, assembly GCF_057382275.1. Taxonomy (NCBI): domain Eukaryota; kingdom Metazoa; phylum Chordata; class Actinopteri; order Cichliformes; family Cichlidae; genus Copadichromis; species Copadichromis virginalis. The sequence continues at coordinate 70,279,774 of NC_140624.1, forward strand.
GGACAACGCAGCCAATGGGCTAATGTTCTGTCATGTCCAAATCAGCAGGTTAAATTTGGTTTGCTTTGGAAGCAGAGAATTGAAGTGGATAAAATGTATCAGACACTGAGAAATGTCACCAGAAGACTCTAAAGAATTGAATGTTTCTGATGCTAGAGCAACGTTAAACTGGAAATGCTGATTAGATCCAGTGGTGGGACAAAGTATTCCAGACCAAACCAAAAAGCCAGGTTTTCTTCATCTAAACTGGCTTGACAACATCTAAAACGCCAGTTGAAGGTGACTCGTGTTAAGGTTCTTGGTGTTTTGTATGCAGCACATTTCCAACAAAGTGCTTTACAGACTAAAGTGTAAAATGCACAACAATAATAAAATAATTTTTTAGAATAATAAAATAAATACAAAAATGCAATAACACAAACATCTGCAGCAACAGTGACCAAAGCTGTAAAAATTGTTTGGGTCAACATGTGCTGGAAGTGAGGCCATTAAAGCTGTGTCTTTTAGAAACGTAAGATGTTCCAGTGTTTGTGCAGATCCAGTATTTAGAGGCAGGGGTGTCCAACTCCAGGCCTCGAGGGCCAGTGTCCTGCAGGTTTTAGATCTCACCCTGTGTCAACACATCTGAATCAAGTGATTAGTTCATTACCAGGCCTCTGGAGAACTTCAAGGCATGTTGAGGAGGTAATTGAACCATTTGAATCAGCTGTGTTGGATCAAGAACACATCTAAAAGAAGGGGTTTGGTCGTTTTCATGATGTAAAAACACAACTTGGATCCTGTAAGGAAGCCAGTGTAGGGAGGCTAGCACTGGGGTTATGCTCCATCAGTTTCATACCTGTCAGCAGACAAACGGCTGCATGTTGGCCCACCTGAAAATGGTAAATTGAGGACTGGTCCAAACCAAAAAGTGGAGAGCCTCGCACTAGTCCAAACTGCAACTGAATGAAAAGATGGTAACAAACAGCTAAATCCTCTTCATGGCACTGAAAACTAACCCTTTGTAAAGTTTTAAACACAGGGAAATATCTGTTTATGTAAATGCTTTCGGGAAGAAACTGAAATGACTGATTCTAGAAGCAAATTTCACTTGCTTGGCCCACGTCGTCATTTTAGGGTTGACAGTGTTTTAGTAGGTAAAGGTGAATGGCTTGGCCAGTTGAGCTGCGGTTTGGGGACCGCAAAGGGTACTGGCAGCGGCTCCCAGGCCTGGCAGATCCCCTGTGTACTAAATAGATGTGAAGAAGATAAAGAATTTAAAAAAGGGGAGGCAGGGTCTGTGCAAAAAGGTTTCTTTAGCTGCAATCATCTGCGTTTCTTGCCGCCTTACAGATTAGGAAACAAATTTTGGTCCACTCAGAGAAGACCTCTGTCAAATTTAAGTCACTTTCCTCCTGTTAAGATAAATGTGCATCAGTATACTGAAAAACTGTGTGTGTGTTTTTTGTTTTTTTTTTTTTAAGCTTGGTATAATCTGTATTCTTACCCATGTTCTCTCTCAGCCACAAGTCCTGTGCAGCCTAGAGCGTGGCAGGGTGGAAGAGGGGAACACAATGTGTATGGAAGTCCTCGTCCTTTCCAGTACATGAGGGCTCTGCGGCCGACAGATCCAAAGATCAACCCTAATGTGCGCGATCAGGTCCAAGTCCAATCCCCGAGATCGTATCAGCCACGCTCCAATATTCCCGCCCACAGACCCATGGAAACGTATCCGCTCCAGCCTCGAGCACACAGAAACCACCTTGTGGCCAAGCCCAGGAGCTTTGACTTGAGCCTGAGGATTCCTTTTGCTCAGTCTCGTGATGGTGCTAATCCTCCTCGGTACGGACCAAGCGGCTTTATTATTGACAACAGTTTTAATAATCCCGGCAGACGCCATGGCCATGACGCTTCCAAGCTGGGCTACCAGTTCAGCTTATCCGTTCCCTTTTCACGAGGTTCTCCACGCCGCCAGGAATATCACGGCGGACATCGACACAGGCCTGAGGAAGATGATTTGGGTCACCAAAGACCGCAAGTTTATGTGCCGGCTCATACAAGGCCGCATCCCAACGAGCAGCATCATCGTGATGAAGGCCGCCCTGGTCGGGTCTCTGCATTTCCGGAGCCAGATGGACTGGAACGCCCATCAAGGCCGCGCCATCCTCAGAGATATGTCGACCCTTACAGTGGCTACTACAACTCCCACATGAATCCTACGTGGAACGACTACTGGTGGTATTACCATGGACCTCACTGGGGTCATGTAACGCATCCATCTTCTGACCCTTGGCCAAATTTCCATCGGTCAGCTTCAGACTGACATGGATGGAAGAGACGAGCCAAACTCGCAGGGCTCAGGTGGGTCACTGGTTTTTGGCTATTACAACATGGCATTTCTTGATGGTTAAAACCTGTTCCTCATAATTTCTTCCTCCTTCACAGCTCTACAGTGCAACAAGGATCTCCTGTATTTATCTAAAATAAAGTGTGAAAGCTCTCCTGCAGTTTCTCTCGTCTTCTGTCAGGTTGAAAGAATAGCTGAACACTTGGGTTGAGGTTGATCTTTAGAGCTAATGACATTCATGTGTTTGCAAGCAACAAGTCTATGCCCGAATGTTAAAAGCCACTGACTCTGCAGCTCATTAAATATTTGGGTGATGTACATTTTGAACTGCATCTAGAGATGTAACTGAGCCCAGTATTTCACAATTATTGCAGGCTTGACACCAAATCAAGTGTCCCGTCTTTCACAACCTGCTCTTGTACAAGTTTACAAGCACTCCAATTTATGTAGAAACTCCATTCGGCCATCGAATGACACTTCAGTCGAATTCCTGCTCTGAGGAGTCTCAAGCTGGGATCGCTGCCTGCCAAGACACGAGATTAGCCACCCGAACTGTCAGTTTTGGCAGACTATTGAATAGTTTCTCACATCTTAAACTTGTTCTCCAGGACAGTTCTTGGCTGCAGAGGATGACTTGAATGTTTAACGTTTTCTCCCTGGTGAATAATGACAAAGATTTAGGTAAGATGATTCTTCTAAGGGTTAAATGAGACCTGTCCCCTCCTGAGCCTTTATCAAATGCAGTGGAGCACTGAGGTTTGGCAGTTGCTGAAAGAAGACGTTCTGCTGCACCCAGTCCAGATTGGCTGGCCTTGGTTAAATCCCTTTAAGCAAAATATGTAATTCTCAGATTATAGTATTCACCAACATGTTGCCTCTAGATGAGCCCCTAAAATTGAGGCTGATAAGTTTGAGTGTGCCTGATCTAAAACCTAATGCTGCAGGCTCTCAAGCTTTTAACGCCTGCCACACCACTACTAGCATATCATTCAAGAACCTTGTGTTTTCCTCCAAATCAGATTTGAAAATTAAAGTGACTGGATGTAGCGCAAAACTGTAAGTGGTAGTCTGCTCAGGTACCAGTTTCAGCCCTGTTAGAGGCAATGGACAAAATGCTGATTGGCCTAGAACTGGCAAGAGCTTGAGCAGCCCCACACTTGTGTACGGGTAAAAATGGAGGTTTTCGTTTAAAAAAAATATATATATATTTCTGTCCACATGTAAACGCTAAAAATGAAATGTTGGCAAATCAGAAGCCTGGGACGGAAAGACTAAAGTACTTCCAAAAAGTTTTGTTTTCTTGGAAAGGCAGACAAATTTGTTACTTTTCAAATGCCTTCAGCATTTCAAATGTTAAAAGTATTTTGGTTGGTGTAGACTTGCAACTAGGAATGAACAATATAAAGTAAATTTATTCAAAACCACGTTAGGATTGTGGAAGCAGCTGTGTTGACTGTAGAGGCCACGTCCGAAGTTCCCTCTGATGTCTCTGTCTTTCTAAACGGACGGACAGTAACTGTGTAAGAACTGCAGATAGTCAGATTAACAGCAACAGTATTTTGTCTCTATCCGCCATTGTAGAAATTCATCTCATGTAAACAATAACATGGCGCACAGCGTCGCGTCGAACAAAGCGCACACCTGTGACGTTCCGTGGCTAAATATCAGTTTTCCTCATCCACACGTAAACGCAAAAACTGAGTATTTGAGATTCTCCACCCTGGCAGGAGTTTTTAAAAATCTGTTTTCAGTTTTACGTGTGGACGAAAGGTGCAAATGCACAGAAAAATCTGCGTTTTCAAAAATACCCGTGTACATGTGGCCCTAGCCTTACTTCAAGTCATCCCTTGGATATGGACAAATATGATTTTTTTTCATAGCTAGATGTACCGCCACTAGATGCCATGAGAGATGCCACATTTTCAGCAAACAGCTCTTTGGGAGTTCCATTATTGGTGAAAAATAAAGTTTTATGGCTGTCGTTGGAGTTTCTTTTATTTTTAAAGTTGTCTGTTGTGTAGATAAACACTGGCTCATGTGTTAGATGCCTGCTTTATGCTTGACTGATTTGTAGGTCAGTTTTACATTCCTGCAGCTGTGTCCATGGTGGGGGTTTGTTGGTTTTTCACACCAACCACACAAAGAAAATCATCAGATCGGGTGAAGTTGCTTTTTTAAAAAATAAATAAATAAAACATTTTCTGTTATCACATTTTGGTGAGTCTGTGTGAACTTGAGCTCACTGGGTTAAATCCCAGTGCATCTTATTCTTTAGCCAGAGTGGATCGTCTGCCGCCTCCTCCTATCCCAGCATCCTTCTCTTTCACTCCACCCTCTGCTTGTCCTCCTTCATTACATCCATGAATCTTCTTTAAGGTCTTCCTCTTTATTGCCTGGCAGCTCTATTTTTGACATCCTTTGTCAGTGTATCCACTCTCCCTCCTCTGTACAAAAAAGAGGAAAAACAGTCTACTCTAGAGTTTGAATCGGATATTAAAATTTTATTCATCTTTCATCAACCTTTTGAACATAGCTTGAAAGCTTTTAGAGCTGTATTCAAACATGTCAAGCTGATTAACGCACACTGTAAATGTGTTCTGTCCCTTTACCATTTTCTGTTCAGTGTTCATTTATTTCTCTCATGATTTTCTCAGTAACGTCAAAATAAAAGCACCCAAGTTCACTGTGTGTATGTTGGAGCCTTTACATGTTTATTTCCTGGCTTGGCCACAGATGACAGACCGACTCATCCTCCTTCAGCTGTTCATGAATTTCCACAGCCAAATCTGGTTGTGGTGATACTTTCAGGTTCTTGTAGTGTGTCGTTGACCAGGCAGGTAAATTAGCTTCAGTTTGTGGTTGAAGGCTAAACAGCACATTCAGTCATGTAGTGTTGCCTCACCCCAAGAACAATTCAGCTATTTAATCTTAAAGTATCTCAAGTCTTTTTTTGTTTGCTTTCTTAACATAAAAAACATATATTTCATACCTCTGATAAATTTGCCTTTAATGTGGCAAATTTATTTTATGTTGGTGCTTGAGCTCAATGCAAGACTTTTATTATTAGTCTTTTATTTCATGTCAAAATGTGTATAAGCGCATAAAACTGTAAAAGGAAAACAATACAGCACTGTACTGTAGAAGTTGAAATCAAACGTGTTCTTATTGTCCACATCCTCTCTGGGGCATAGATTCAATCATTCTAACGTCTCAGCCAGGCCAATCACATCAAGTGTTTGCACCTGTGTGAGGCAGAGTTTGCTTCAGCCCAACTTTTCATTAGGAAGATAGAAAAGACACACACAGACAGCCGCGTGGCTTGGATGCTCGACTTTGAGTCTCGTGGGTGTTTGGTTGGAGGAGCTGGAAGTTGGGCTTTCTGGATCCACGGCTGACAGGGCAGCTGTGCTGCACAGTCCAGCTCAGCGCTCGCAGCTGTGAGGACACAGCGACTGCAGCAGTCATGGCTGCTGGCTTCCTAATTACAAGGTAACACATTAAATATGAAACCAAATGGGTTTTATTAGGTCCATTTTATTTACTTGAGTCTACCTTGACTGTGTATTTGTAACTGTTTAACAGATTATTGCTGGTCTGTTTGTTGAGTGAGGTGAACTACTCCTCAGCTTTTCCAAGAGGTAAGCCTGACTCACCTCCTGCTGTTTGGAAATGGGGCTAAAACTCTTCTTGTTAAAATACCTGTGTTACTATAACGTCCTGCAAGTCTAACCCTGTTAAGAATTGAGCCATTAGCAACAATTTACCAGCTCCCCTAATTAAAGTAAGACCAAACACTAGGCCTACGATCTGATACACAGCACCGACAAGTCAGGGTGGTGCTTTAAGCAAACTGTGCATTTGCTTTTGTTTGTATCTTGATGTAGTTTTCTGATTAGGAACAGGTTAAGTTAGCCTTACAAATTAAAACTGTCTGGGTCCATGGCGTGGAGGATGGCTGCCATTCCTCCTCCGCCTTCATGGATTCAGACAGAAAGTTGGAGGTTGAGTAATTTAAATTAACAACTTTCCTGATGTAACCGCATTTCTGTGTGGCAGAATAAAGCAATATGTTGGTAATTAAGTCAGTGACTGACAGGAAAAAGAGGGAACTAATACAAAAATCCACATGTAACTGTTTTGCTCTTTCCTTTATTGCAATATTGTTTTGCTATACAGCAAATGGAGAATCTATAAAGGGGACTCGAGGTGGCACTCTTCTTCAGTCCTGAAATGTAATTTTTACAATCTGAATCTAATAAATGATTAAATATTGTCAGTTAAATACCAGTGTAAGTAAAAAAAAAATTTAATTAAAAGTAAGCTTTATTCACAGTCCTGTTTCAAGACCATGTACATTGAAACAGGACTGTGTAGCGTATATCTGCAGTATTTTAATGTTATGGAGTTACAGGGTCTAAATGCTCCACACTATTAAATATGAGTTGTCCTGTGCTTCATGTTACGCTGTTTAAAATGTCGCACAGGGAACTAAACAAGAACCTTGTTTAAGCCAACTGTCAGGCCTGTTTATTCTTTATGGCACATCTCTGCTTTGTTCTTGTTCCTCCCAGAGAAACCTCATTTGAAAAAACGGTAATGTAGCTCTGTGCATTAGCAAACTGTTTCTGTGCTGCTAATCACCAATTATGAAGCTAAATAGATCAAATGAATTATGCTCTCATGATAGATTCCTGCAGAAATATGCTGTTGAGGTTCTAGAGGTGTTGGTTTGGAAAATATAGTCTAAATGTCCAAATTTTACAATGTAATTTGTAACTTAACCTTCACCTGTTTTCTTTCATAGCCAGACGTTTTGTGCAACCGGGAGTGTGGCAAAGTGAAGGAGAGGAAGAAGCCTACAACTATGAGAACTGTCATCCTTTCTACTACATCAGTGCCCAGGACAAAACATTGGAAAAGCAGGGACGTTTAATGATGGCCCCTTTCCATATCTGTAAACAAAACCATCCCATAGTGTACCAAAAAGCCTCAAACCTCAAGCCTGCAAACCCCTTGCAGCCACGATCTAATGTTGCCACCAAATGGCCAAAGGAGACTGTTCTACCCCAGCCTCCACCACAGAAGAAATATCTGTCACCCAAACCCAAAAGCTATGAATTCAATCTGAAGATTCCCTTTCTTGATTTCCTGATAAGAAATGATGGAAAGAATTCTTCTAATAAAAAACATGATGGTGGAAATGATGCGCCTGCTGTCGCCAAACCAGGTTTTCAGGTCGGCTCATCTGTTTCCTCTTCATCTGTCTCTCAGTCTCTCAACACCCCAACCAATAGCCATTTTGTCCACTTGGCAAGTCAACACAAACCAGAGACTCCTGATGTTTTAAACCCAGAAAAACCCATTTCAGCCACGACTGAATCAAGGCAACCCTCCTTAAACTCTGCTAGTATGGGCCAGACGGAAACACAGGAGCAGCCATTTCCCATGAAACCACAATCAAGTTCAACTTTATTTGGATCAGGAAGACCTTTCGTAAGTTTTGCAACACCCCAGCAAGAGACTCGTGAGCCAGTTCATATTAAGCCAAGTTCATCTCTGGCTGAGTCAACAAGGCCTCTCTTAAGCTTTGGAACAACACAGCAGCAGACTTATAAGCCAGTTCGTGTTAAACCTCAAAGTTCAACCATGACTGAATTAGAACAGCCTTTCCTAAACCTTGGAACAACGCAACACGACGGTTATAAGCCATATCCTATTAAACCACAATCAAACTCTGCCATGATTGGATTAAGGCAGCCCTTCTTAAACTCTGCTGGTACAGAAGCACAGGAGAAACCTTATGAGCCATATCCCATCAAACTACAGTCAAGCTTGACCCTGATTGAACCAGCGAGGCCTTTACGTTTTACATCACCACAGCATCACATTCATGAGCCAGTTCGTGCTAAACCACCAAGTTCAAATCAGGTTGGAGCAGAACGGCCTTTTGTGAACTTTGGAATAACACAACACCAGAGTTATGGGCCATATCTAGTTAAACCACAATCGAAGTCTGCCATAATTGGATTAAGGCAACCCTTCTTAAACTCTGCTGGTGCAGATGCACAGGAGAAGCTTTATAAGCCATATCCCATCAAACTACAGTCCAGTTCAACCCTGGTGGAACCAGTGAGGCCTTTACGTTTTGCATCACCCCAGCAAAACATTCATGAGCCAGTTGGTGTTGAACCACAAAGTTCAAAGCATATTGGAACAGAACGGCCTCTTGTGAACTTTGGAACAACACAGACTCGTGAGCAACATCCCATTAAACCACAATCGAATTCAAACCTCATTGCATCAGCAAGGCCTTTCCTAAGTTTTGCAGCACCACAGCAAGAGACCTATGAGCCATTTCACATTAAACCACAAAGTTCAACCCCAGCTGTATCAGAGCGACCTTACTTTGGAACAACACAACAGCAAACTTATGAGCCATATCCAATTAAACCACAATCTAGTTCAACCATGGCTGCATCTGCAAAGCCTTTCCTGAACTTCGCAGCACCACAGCAGCAAACTTATGAGCCATTTCATATTAAACCACAATCAAGCTCAGATCGGTTAACCTCAGACTGGCCTGCCTTAAACTATGCTGCTATTGGACACTCACAAGCACAACAGGCTTATGAGCCATTTTACTTTAAGTCGCGGTCAACTTCAACCCACTTTGGATCAGAACGGCCTGCCTTTAACTCTGCAGCTGCACGTCAGAATTATGAGCCGGTTCATGCCAAAATGCAATCTTATGACAGTTGGCCATATTTTCAGGACAGGTCAACGATGTCTTCAAGCCAAATGAGAGTCCAAAGACAGGACTCTGCCAGAAACAAACTCAACAGGAAACGCGACTACCCAAAACTTTTTGATGTGGCTGGAAGTGATGGTCATAACAAACTTGCTTATGTTTAACAAGTTCAGGCTCAAGGTTTTAAATCTGCAATTGTCAAAAACTATCAGAGTTCACAGTTCATCCCTTTGCTTCCAAGACTTCTTTTTTCATATCCAGCCACCAGCCCTTCTGATTTCATCTCCAGTGACAACCAGGATACAAACCCAAACAATCTGGAACCATTTTCATCCTCACCTCTGTTCATCCTACCTAACAACACTTTGATAACAGCCTTGTCAGTTCAATTGGAAGCAAAAAGTACCTGAGGTTTAGGTGAGTCATTACATTCTTGTGATTTGAATACATCTGTGAAAACTGGTATAATGTCTGAATCTCTTGTCTTACAGTTGTGCACTTGAACTGAAGAGATGTTAATCTACTGTCTACTCATGTGAAAGTGCCCATGCTCCATCCTGTTTAAGTCTTTTGATTGGCTGCTCTCAAGACGAAACAGTGACAGTCATGTCTGTGCACTATAAACTGAAAGCAGGTGACAGCAAAGGCTAGAAATATCTAGCTACTTCAACCTGTTAAGCTGACCGAAGTCTTTTTGTTTTTGTTTAATCCATACAAAAAACATGAAGTATAGATTTAGCTCTTGCAGAGCGCAGCTTTCCATGTTTGTGTGGCCGGGTGCACTGATTTTTAGTCTAATCTTGTGCCCTGCAGCTTCACAGCAAAAAGCCTCCAGGATGTCATGGTATTTCACAGAGCTGCAGCCGAGCACAGTGACCTGTAGTTTCTTCAAACTGTATAAATGCAGAGGTGCAAAGAGGCTGTTTTCATGTTTTTGTTGGAGGTTTGAGATTAAAACACTGACAAGTTGTTGCACTTGTTGCATTGGCACTGCATCACTACTAGGACATTAATCTAAGATAAGGTGAAGGAGGCACATCTGGAAACCTCAGGGTTTCCATGGTTGAAGTCAGTCTACAGGCCACAGAGAAGCAGTCTGGCTGGCCAAGAGTTTACCACCATAAAGCATTTTCAGTTAAAGGTAGAGGAATGTCTTGTGTTGTTTCTTGCTTTTTTGTGTTTTAGTTCCTGCATTAGCTCAAACTTTAATTACCAACAGATCCAACAGAGTTGTAAATGGTGTGATTGGGAACATAGTCAGTTACGTGATTGTTACATGGTTTATAACCCTTAGGTCACCATCTTGTAGTCTGACCTGTGGGTTAACCACTTGTGGAAGAGTGGCACTGATGGAAAATAAACGATGTTCACTATCTATAGAAAACTAGTCACTCATCCTTTTTGGTCTCTAGAATTGTATTGAGTGTAAAGCAATCAATAGCATTTCATGGTTATATACTGGCCAACTCTGAAACATTTCTTGCTTTTAGTTTTTCTAAAAGTCACTGAATGGTGGATCTTACCCTTTGTATGAAAAGAAAAAAATTAGTCTCCAAATCTAAGCTCTTCGAGGCTTCCCCCCCCCCTCCCCCAACAATACATCCCTAAACCTTCTTTGTTTTCCCCTAATGCAAAACTGGTTTATGAAGTTATCTGCTCACCACTGGCATTTTTTAATTGTTAGCATAAATAATGAGTCTGTCTAGATTCCCGTTATTCCACCACTGGTGAGTCTGGTGGGGCCCTGAGCGGCCCTTCTACCCGTGTTATTATCTAAGAAATATTCAAACACCAGTGTGTTTTAAACAGTGTAAAGACAAATTGATCACTCTGCTCAGTCATGTCTCGGTCAGAGTTGGACACACTAGACTGCTCTGCTAGCTAAATTAACAAATATAAAATGTTAAAGCAAAAGAGAGAAATATTGTGGTACTGGCTGAAGTTGTTATTCAAATGTCTCCTCCGCAGATGAGGCTAGCCAAGCAGCATTTAGTTATATTTAACCTTTATTTGCTTTACTCACCACGGTCTTGTTTTTTCACACTCCCAGAAAAGTAACTCTCCACTTTCATGGAGTGGCTTTTGTTGTCTTTAGCTTTGTCTAAAGAGAATCATGTGTGATACTTGTAGTGGGAATCTGGTGGCGCCTCCGTGGGAGCTCAGGTTTTTCCCACTGCCACTGCAAACCTTGCACACTGCCTCCATTACTCTCATAGTTTACTTTTCCCTTCTAATTGCAAGTTGGTAACTTTGCGTTTTTGAAACCTAATCTGCTCGTACCCAGTATTTTTATCACAGCGGGGTATAGTGTTGAGGTACCCGTTTAGTTTTTATTAGCTCCAGTGAAAACAGTTCAGTCTTTGTCAAATCTCAAGACTCTTCACAAATGTGTCGTCTATTGTATTCAACGATGAGAACTCACTGGAGTAGTTGAAGGAGCAAGTACATCGAGAGGGAGAGGAGGAAGAGGACTCCAACGTAGCTCTTGAAGTGAGGTTACTGCTGCTTAGTGTGCTGGAAAATCACCGCCCATTCACACACATTTTAATTGCCCTTTTAAAATTGGCTGACTGTAGATTATTAAAGGTCTTTACTTTTTCACTGGGTTCAAGAGTTGAGGACATGAATATCATATTTACATCCATATCACCAAACCATATAAATTTTCCATTGAAAATAACTAGTCTGAGTACTTGTACAGTTTGCCAGTGTAACGAACACATCTGGCACGAATGAGAGGAAGCCGGTGTAACATTGAAGCTGCAAGGAGCAGGGGGGAGGACTTTAAATACCTGGAGTCAAACGTCCAAAACAACAGACGGAGCAGAGAGAAGAGGATAGAGCAGGCAGGGCGACATGGGTGAAAACGAGTGTCAGGGGTGTTTTGTGATGGACTCAGAGCAGTGAGAGTAAAAGGAAAGGTTTTTAAGCTGAGAGCGGCTCTGAGAAGTTAAGATGTTCATTGGGAATGAACAGAATTAGAAATGAGTCCTCGGAGGGAAGCTCGGAGTCCGAGAGGTCAGAAATGGTTTGCACACGTGCAGCCGAGGGAGAGTGAATATACCAGATAAATGCTTCCAGACGTAGTGAAGGAGGACATGCATGTTGACGTTACAGAGGAGGATGCTGGGATAGGATGAGACTGAGGAAGATGATCCACTGTGCCCCCCCCCCCCCCCCCCAAAAAAAAGAGGGAAAAAAAACGAGCAGATAAGGAAAACGTTTGTTGCTGCAGTATCGCGTTTGAAATTCATTACAGTTGTGGGTTTTCCTCAGTGGAATCAATGTAACTATTTCCTGATGAGATCATCATTACAGGAAGCGATGGTTTTGTTCCCTCAGTAAGGAATCAAATGATAAAACATAACAATGATCAACTACATCGAAATGTCAATGAGGGCAGAACAAAAAGCAGAGTCATGTTTATCTGTCCAGTTTACCTTGGTGCAGTCTATGCCGGGGTGTCAAACATAAGTCCTGGGCCCACAGTTACCCTGGCAAAAGCTCAAATATGGCCATAGTTTTGTAGTTTTTCCTATTGAGATAGATGCTTACTTCACCACTGACACAACACCTAATAACAGAGTTAGACAAAGTTGCTTTTCCTACTGTCGATCACATAAATGTAATAATTTTTGTTTTTCATTTTTGTTTGGAAATTAAAAGACTTTTTGTGAATTAATGAAAACTTCATATTCTGTAATTAAAAATGGCTCTTACCATGAAAAAGCATAGAAAGTGTTTGTCTGACTGGGTGAATGAGGCAAGTTGTGTAAAGCACTCTGGGTGCTCGCAGTGGGGAAAAACTCTATATAAGAACCAGTTACAAGAACAGGCTGGACAATGAACTAGCAGAACTTTTATTTTACATATTTAATTTTACTCGGTTGTCTCACAGTGTAAAATGAGTTTGGTTATACCTGATCTATGGGAAGCATGGCAGAGCTTAAAATGCAAAATCCAATAGCACTGTTGTAAATGACAAAATGAAGGTTAATTAAGTAGACGGTACAGATTTAAACAACATGTGGGGCTTAGTTACATTTTACCTGAACACTGAAGGACACTGCAGTTATCTCAGATTTATATAAGAGAAAACGGATAAACCCAGAGCTTTAAAACCTGCTGGGTGTCTCTGTTTGTTTTTCTGCTTCAAGGTCATTTCTTTAAACTGCAGAGCTGCAGCTGCCGAACACACAGCCCAGCTTAATTATTTAACTGTTTTAAAAAGGAAGAAGTAATTCAGAGTAATGAGCCTCCACCTTTAAGTGGAAATGGGTCTTTTCTTTGTTATCAAGGTGTCGTAACAGCACTGTTCAGCTGCAGGCAAAAACTAAGAAGTTTAATTCTGGAAAAATAACCAGGTGACATCACAGTGATGTCACCAAAGTTACTCTTACAGCCCAAAACTTACAAACAGTAAGATTCTGGATTTTGTGTTACGGTGGTCCAGAAAAAGACAGAATTAGTCCTGTGAGCAAAATAAATGTTTCAGGTGCTCTGCAGCTCGAATATGACAAGAACGTCTGAGGAAGCTGAGTGACGGTGTTATACTGTGACAAAGCAGCGTGAAGAGATGCAACAAGTTACATCTGTCAGATTAACAACCATTTGTATCTTTCCATGAATGCATGTAGTATGAGTTAATCTGGTTTATTCCCAACATGATGCAGAGTACGAAAAGAATACATCAGTGAAGTGTTAATACTGTTGTTTCTGAGGACGGGTTGGTTACGTTCTAGGTTTACAGTAGACTAAAAGTTATATTTTGTCACAGTCTCGGGTGTATGTTTGTTCCATAATGTTTCCATGTGGTGGTCGATAAAGTGACGATTCTGCTGTAATCACAGATTGGCACGCTCACGTTAAATTGTTCTAAAGCAAAGACTAAAAGCATCTGATCTTCATTAAATTTGAAAAGATGAAACGTATCAAAATTGAGTATTTTGGTCTAAATAACCCAACATGTGATGTCCACATATGTGGACGCCAGGTGCTAGGAGGTTAAAGGATCTCACACAACAAACTAAATATTTGAAGATCATTTTTAGTTGTCATGCATCATGCAGTAGTAAATATGACACGAATCTCTGTGAAAGTTTGCATTAATCATAGCTTGTATGGAGAGCCTGTGACTTTTAAACAGTGAGGTTGGCATTTGTTACTGTGGGGGAACAATGACGTTCTTCCAGAACGTATTCATAGGGGTGGCCACATCGAGGCACCTGAAAATATTGGGGTGGTACACCAAAAACAGAACAACGGAGGGGAGGGGGTGGCGACGGGAAATTGTGAGGGGCCGACAAAGTGGCACAGTGTGAATGACAACAATTCTATATGAATAAGTAAATGTTTCAGCTCATTGTAGGGTGTCTTCCTCGGTCTTCTGCTCACGTTTACTAAAATTATTGCCAACATGGGGCAGTCTTGCCAGGGGAGGCCCAGTATTTGGGTGGTGGCCAGTGCCCTCCTGACCCCCCCTTCCCATTTTGGGTGATACACGTTTGTGGTGCTGTGTAGCGTCGCCAAGAAGAACTTTCACAGTGATGCATGTTGTCTGTAACTCTGTCTTTTAGCCAAGATATCCAAACAAAATATCCAGTCGATTTTTTTTCTTCTAAATTTACATTTTCAGACATTAGATATTTGTCTTGATTGTTAGGGTATAATTAACACCATATTGGTTTGATGCAGAGAAACAAGTGAAACTGAAATGCGACTGGAAAAGTCATGATAATTTCAAACTCTTTCGTGCTCTGTTGACTGATTTAACTGTCGAGGATATGCTGCAGGTGCGTGTTTGTCTGTAATGATGCTGTTTTACATCTTAACCAAAAGTCCCCTCAGGAGATTACCAACTTCTCGAAACTGAGCAATAAGAAGTACACACAGGCTATAAAATCCCCCACTTCTGGTAACTCCTCCATTATTTGAGCTTTTGGAAAACTTTGAAGTGTTGAAGGGCGTTGCGCATGTGACTCCATAAAAATGGAACCGTGTGTTAACTGGCCCTGCTCAGTCCAAAAGGGGCTGACCCTGTCATGTGAAATTGTCCGTGTCAGGCTTAATAGGTTGTGTAATAAGTTGTTTAATTGTTCACTGAACTAGCCCTCTACCACGGCTTCAGGCTCTTCCTGCATAGTTAAGGTCAAATATAAAACCAACGCCTCTTTCATCTTGAGCTACAGCATGGCTCCTGCACAGTCACTGACTCAGACGCTGGGATAGGACGCTCAACGTCTGCTCCCTTTCTTCACTAGACTCGTGGTCACAGACATTTTTAAAAAGATAATTCTGCTGTTCTGAATGGAGTTACAAGGAGCCAATGATGGCATTCGCCTGGCTGCCTACAGAGCCAATCTCCCTGCGCCAGTGGCTAATGGTAAAGCGACATCAGGAGGCTTTGAGTCCGATTACTACACGTGTGATGGGGATGGCAGCAGTGTCGCATCTCGCGTATCTGTTGATTTAACTGGCTACGAGACTCTGGATGCCCCGCCGCGCTACGACTTCTATGCCAACACGGAGGTGTGGGGCCGACGGAGGCAGTTCAGGCCGTCTCTGTTCCAGCTGCACGCCGGCCCTGAGGTGAGGGATCTCTTATTTATTTAATTACGAAAACTAAGAGAGAAGAACTGAGTTTGGTTTTGTGTCTTGAGCAGGATGACTCCAGACCTCCCATGTATGAAGAGACAACAGGTGGACAGGCGGAGGCAGGAGGGAAGGACAGCTCTGAGGAAGATGAGGATGAGCAAAAGGAGCCGCCAACTGAACCCACGCGCTTTGGATGGGTGCAGGGGGTCATGGTAGGTGGAGGCTTTGACCGATGGGAGGCGATTTTTCTGCTGCTGTTTTTGAACTTGGAGCAATCTTGAATCTCCAGATACGTAAAGTTAAAAGATATTTTTCTTAGACTTAACGTTGAAGGCCTCTAAAGCAGCATTCGTCTTGTGTTTCCTGCAACTTAATTCAACTTAAACAAGGAATTAGAAAAGATTAAAATCTGAGACTAATGTAATTTAACTGTCGCCTGTTTTTGCACGTGAAGCTGTGAAAATGTGAAATTGTTTCTGAACATGTTTGCTTGTTTTTGACTCCCTGAGGCATTAAAGGGTTACAGAGTACAGTCAACGACTTATTGTTAAAGGAAGTTAAAAATATTACCCGTGTGAAACTTTAAGTTTCTTCCAAAACCAAAAAAAGTAGATTGATGACGATTTCATATTTGATGTACTTTCTACAAGCTCACTTTCACCGTGCATGTAGGCTGGGACAGAAACAGGACTTTTACTGAGCCTCCACAGTGATGCCGTTGATGATACTTAGACACCAGCAGGCTTCACTCAGTGTTGCATCTGTTCTCAGATCCGCTGCATGTTGAACATATGGGGGGTGATCTTGTACCTGAGGCTGCCTTGGATTACTGCTCAGGCTGGTATAGGTATGTCCAACGACAGCATCCTTTATCCACGGCACATGTTTCCCAGACGGTGAGTATCCCTCACACTCACGGTGTGTTTCCCTGTTCTCATCAGGGATGACCTGGGTCATCATCCTGCTGTCCTCGACTATAACTGGGATCACTGGTCTCTCGACCTCAGCCATCGCCACCAATGGCAAAGTCAAAGGAGGTTGGATTTGTTCACTGCCACATGCAACAGCCTAGCTCTTTACTTTTAATGCTGCTGATTCCACACACAGTGCTCACTTTTTAATCTACCCTCTCATCTGCAGGCGGGACGTACTTTCTGATCAGTCGCAGCCTCGGTCCAGAGCTCGGCGGGTCAATCGGTCTCATCTTTGCCTTTGCGAATGCTGTAGCTGTGGCGATGCACACCGTGGGCTTTGCTGAGACTGTTACTGACCTCATGCGTGTGAGTAGCATGCCGTTTTATACGTGCGCTTTTATAAAATACAGTAAATAATGTCTGTTCATTGTCTTTACGCGTGAAATGTCTTTGTGCGCCATCAGGAAAATGGAGCCGTCATGGTGGATCGAACTAACGACATCCGCATCATCGGCATCATCACGGTGACATGTCTGCTGGGCATCTCAATGGCTGGCATGGCCTGGGAGTCAAAGGTTAGCTTTATCAGTTGTATGTGACACTATGATAAGCTGCCATAGTGGTTTGGATTTAAATGAATAGAATTTTTGCTAATTTTGTATTCAGATTATGAAGCCAGAGTCCCTAACCAGTCCGGTATCTGGAAAAATCATTAATGCAACATTTTTGAAGCCATCTCACTCTTTCACATAAAAGCAGAGGACTCGCCCTCTTCCTAGTTAGCATGTTGACGCTAGTCTTTGTGATAAACCCGACAAGCAAGACACCAAGTCACAGCCGCCAATGATGAAAGACTGAGCCACACTTCAGCAATAAAATTAACACGTTTCCAGCCTGGTGCAAAAGTAGCTAATGTCCCCTTCAGATTTTGGTAACTCAGCAGTGTGGTGTTCTTAACTGAAAGGTGTGCTGGCACAGGCAGGCTTAGCTCCTGGGTCTCGCCTCCGTTAGCTGAGAAGTTTGCGTTGGTGAAACTGTCACATTTTAATGGCCTTTTTTCTGCATTTTTTTTAATTCATGCATGGGCGTGTTTATGCTTGCTAACCAAGCTTTCCATGTTTCCATCTCCACCACCTTCATTTCTGGCTCAATAAATAATCTAAATAAAATTAAAAATTAAAATCAAAAAACTGCTTTTTAGTTCAACCTGGATACATAATCGATGCATAACGATGTGACTTTGTCCATCTTTTGTTTACAGTGTGTGCATCTGCATGTTTACAGCCTATTCTTCCTCCCACAGGCACAGGTTCTCTTCTTCATAGTCATCATGGTCTCATTTGCCAGTTACATTGTTGGAACAATCATTCCTGCTTCACCTGAGAAACAATCCAAAGGTTTCTTTAGCTACAAAGGTGACTATGCAGTGAGCCGGTCTTGCAGTTTACGGTAGTTTATTGCCGAGCTCTCCTGTAAACTCACTCTCTTCCCTTTAACAGCAAATATCTTTGCTGCAAATTTTGTACCTGACTATCGGGGGCCAGGGGGCAGCTTCTTCGGCATGTTCTCCATTTTCTTCCCCTCTGCCACGGGCATCCTGGCAGGAGCGAACATCTCCGGAGATCTGAAGGCATGTTATACAAATGCTTCTTTTCTTTTTTTTAATAGTGGGAATAATATACAGATAAGCCAGTCGGCTTCATGCACACACACACAGCTTTAAATTAAATTTACATATGTTCATGTTTTTAAAAGCCTTTGTCGTCTCCTCCTCAGAATCCAGCAGTGGCCATCCCCCGAGGGACGCTGCTGGCTATTTTCTGGACCACAGTATCCTACCTCATCATCTCTGCTACCATTGGTACTGCATGCCTCTGGAAAAAGCTCTGCTTTAGAGTTGATACTTTTTTATTTTATTTATGTGAAATAAGCTTACAAGCAAGTCTTGTAACTACATTTTGCACCTGCAAAGTATCCAAACCACTTTTATTGCAGTTTCTGCCAGAGCAGCCGTTTCCACCACACTTTATCATAACGCACACACACGGCTCTATGTGCATAGTATCCCAATAATTGTTGTTTTACAGCTCCCTGATCGCACAGTTTTCCTCCTGTAGGAGACCAAAAAAAGCAACCCTTAAATTCGTCTTTGTGTCCTCCCAGGATCCTGCGTGGTGCGGGATGCGTCTGGCGTTTTGAACGACACGCTGTCTCCCTCATCAGCAGTCGAGGATTGTGTTGGTACAGCATGCCAGTATGGCTGGGACTTCACAGGGTGCATCAACAACAAGACGTGCGTCTATGGTATTCACAACTACTATCAGGTCAACTCACACACACACACACACACACACACACACACACACACACACACACACACACACACACACACACAGGAAATAAAAGTCAGTGCTGCATTTTCTTCCTGGTCATCATGGAAACTTCTAGTCTGTTCTACCCTGTCCTACCTATGGGGCGATCGTGGCTCAAGAGTTGGGAGTTCGCCTTGTAATCGGAAGGTTGCCGGCCCCGGCTTGGACAGTGTCGGTCGTTGTGTCCTTCAAGACACACTTCACCCGTTGCCTACTGGTGGTGGTCAGAGGGCCCGGTGGCGCCAGTGTCCGGCAGCCTCGCCTCTGTCAGCTGTGGCTACAATGTAGCTGCCATCACCAGTGTGTGAATGGGTGGATGACTGGATGTGTAAAGTGCTTTGGGGTCCTTAGGGACTAGTAAGGCGCTATACAAATACAGGCCGTTGACCATTTACCTGACTAAGGTGATCCCGTTTACACACTTTCACTACTTTTCTGTAATTTCCCCTTACTGTCACTCCACGGTCACACTCCCATTCTATTAAGCAGCCACAGCAGGTCACCTTGTAAACACAAAGATGTTTCTGCCCTCTGAGTGTACTGAGTGAGCGTATTTCTGTCTGCAGTCGATGAGCTTGGTGTCAGCCTTCGGCCCTCTCATCACAGCTGGGATATTTGGAGCCACTCTGTCATCAGCTTTGGCCTGCCTGGTGTCTGCTCCCAAAGTCTTCCAGGTACACGCACAGTCGGTCTTCACGGAGGTTTACAACCATCAGATATTTCTTGTGACTCTTTAAATGTTTTTACAGAGTGTTTGCTTTACTGTGGCTTAAAGAGATGAAGTCTCACATCCGTAGATACGGGCAGTAAACTCACTTATAGAGTATGAGAGGAATCTGGGATATCTGCAGGAATATTGTTTAGACACAGGGTGAACATGTTAGACCAAATATTACATTTTCTTGTTTCTTACTCCACAGGTCGCAAACTCAGCTTTAACGATGAAAGTCCCTGAGTGTCTTCTTTCTTGTATTAATGTGTTTCTTATTCTAACCTTTCCCCCCCTCACAGTGTCTGTGTAAGGATCAGCTCTACCCTCTCATTGGCTTCTTTGGCAAAAGTTATGGCAAGAACAATGAACCGATCAGAGGATACCTTCTCACATATATCATCGCTGCTTGCTTCATCCTCATTGGTGAGACTTTGAAAGAGTCCGAGTTGTGTAATATCTTTCAAATAAGATGAGTTAGAGGCATACCCGACAGGTTCAGAGGGCAATAACGGAATCATAGACGCAGCAATCAAAATGCTTTTGACAAACTGGAGGAGTCTCCCCCTGCTGGCAGTTAGAAAGAATGCGGTTTCAAGGCACTTCTGCATTGGGAACAGTGTGTCCATCTTTCATCATTAGTAGTCCCTGCTGTTGGGGTTTTAAATGTCAGTATGTGAGTGACATTTCAAACCCAAACAGCAGAGACTACCAATGATGGGTAGCTGCTGAGAAAGAGTTTCCTAATTCACAAACATTTCTGCTGTTTTCATCTAATTTAAGAAAAAAAAATTCTTCAAAACTGTTTAGAAATACATGTTATTTCATATAATCATATTACATATAATTTATCTAATAAAATCATAATAACCATAGGATCAGTTAAAATCTTCAATCCCTTTAGTCAAATTCATGTCATTTCTTTAAATGCATTTCAATAGCATTTAATAAACCAGCTCTTTGCAGAGAGAACGTTTAAAAAGAACCGTTTTGCACATTAAATGACTGTTCTGTAGCTTTACAGAGCGCCATAAAGATCCAGTAAGATGTTTCAGTAGGAGCGTTTGCTTTGTAAAGGGTCAGCCAAGTTACCAAATGTACATGAAATCAAACAGTTTTGATATGTGTGATGGCATACGCTCTATGAAGCCCAAAGGCAGCCAAGTACTTAAGCTCATCTTACTGCTGATATCTGTTAATGCCAAATCAAAACTGTATTAAGTTATTAATTATGCTATCAAGCTTTTTCCTTGCGGCTTCATATCAAAC
Organism: Copadichromis virginalis; assembly: GCF_057382275.1. Lineage (NCBI taxonomy): Eukaryota > Metazoa > Chordata > Actinopteri > Cichliformes > Cichlidae > Copadichromis > Copadichromis virginalis. Next base: position 70,300,706 of record NC_140624.1, read on the forward strand.
GCTTTTTTCATGTGAAGCCATCACAGAAAACAAACAAATCCTCTTCTCTTTTATTGCATCACCAGCTGAGCTGAACACCATCGCGCCCATCATCTCCAACTTCTTCCTCTGCTCCTACGCTTTGATCAACTTCAGCTGCTTCCACGCATCCATCACCAACTCACCAGGTAACCAGCTGAGAGATGGCAGAGCTGACTTTATCATTGTATATAAGAATGAATCATCATCTCAAGTTAAAATATGAACATATGTTAACTGTCTGTGTGTGCAGGTTGGCGTCCGTCCTTCAGGTTCTACAGTAAGTGGCTGTCGCTGCTGGGCGCCATATGCTCCGTGGTGATCATGTTCCTGCTGACGTGGTGGGCGGCCCTTATTGCTTTTGGCGTCGTCTTTATTCTGTTGGCATACACACTCTACAAGAAGCCAGGTAAACACACACAAACTCTCTCACGCACACGTGTGTAAAAACAAAGCCATGCTGCTGCTTCACTCCCTCTCTGCTGCGTTTAGATGTGAACTGGGGCTCATCAGTGCAGGCGAGCTCCTACAACATGGCTCTGAGCAGGTGTGCAGGCCTCAACAGCGTAGAGGACCACGTCAAGAACTACAGGTGAGCCTCTCCAGTGTCTCTTTCTGTTGTGAGGTACACACCCCAAACAGCTGAAGATCCACTATTAGCTCACACTTGAGGAACTCACTTTTAAATCTGACTTCTTCTTCTCTTTCTCTCTCTGTCCCCTCTCCCGGTATTGCCACCATGGGGAGCTCCTCTGCTCCTCGACTCTGGAATTCCTGACCTCCTGATTTAAGAAATATCTCTTCCTTCTCTCTCTTTAAGTCCCAACTCAAAACTCACTTTTTCAAAATAGCTTATCCCACATAACCTCTCCACTCCGCTATTTTAAATTTGTTTTATGTCTTATATGATTCTTTAAACTGCTTGTTTTTATGTTGCTTTTATTGTTCTGCTGTGTACAGTGTCCTTGAGAGTTCTGAAAGGTGCTTTCAAATAAAATGCTATGTATTATTATTATTATCAAAATTTGAAGGTTGGATGAGTGTTTCTGGAGATCCTAAATGAAGTTAAGTTTCCTCTTTAGTCCAGGGGATTCTTTTTTTTTCGTTCAGTTTGCAACAGTGTTACCAGTTTTTATACTATTACTAAAGTTGGATCCACGGTTGAAATGCAGTAGTTTAAAGTTTGTTTTGAAGGACTTTATCAACACTTCAGTTACTTTCACTAACCTCATAATGACATTATGGCAACGGTGGGGAGGAAGAACACTTTTAAAGCAAAGCTTTTTTTACTTTTACGTTCTAAGATTGAACCAATGTTTCTGGAACGATTGATGCTTATTTTAACTTCTTCTGGATTCATGAAAACATGAAGTCTAGTGACTTTTTTCAGGACTGCAATGACCTTGGTCACCAAGGACATGCCCCTCAAAAATAAATGGTAAAGTCTAGCTTATGCACCAAGATACAAAAAGCAGACTTGTTATTGTAAGTCCAGACGCTTTTCTTTGCAAGCTCCTTTGACTACGATGACCTGGATGACTGAGAACCTTCACAGACAAAAAGCAGAGTAGGACTGATAGAAGTTTATTTAGTGATTTTCCAGGAAGAGAAAAGACAAAATACGTGAGACATGAAGAGTAAACTGCTCCGTATCTAACTCCAACACTTTCAGGCCCCAGTGTTTGGTGCTAACGGGCCCTCCCAGCAGTCGTCCAGCCCTGGTGGACCTCGTCAGCTGTTTCACAAAAGATCTCAGTCTTATGTTGTGTGGAAATGTGTTAACTGTGAGTTCTCCCACTGATCGCACAATAAATCCAAACAATAATCGGAACAATGATTAATTGTTTGAAAGCGGAGTGATGAAATCTTTCTACCTTCCTCCCCGTGTTTCGCAGGATGATCCCTCTCCTTCAGTACTGGAGAAGGCCATGAGCGACAGTCACCTGAACTGGCTCAACAAAAGGAAGGCCGGGTCGTTCTACAGAGGAGTGGTGGCTGCAGATCTGCAATCTGGGGTTAACGTGTTGCTACAGGTCAGGGGTGAAATACTGTAATTGATAGTTGAGATGTATCAGCAGAATTGGGCTGAGGGGCAAGGCCCACCCACAATGCCAGTGCTGCCCTTTTGTAGTGACTGAGGTGTGAAAAGCACACGTGAATCCTCACCTGCTGGTGTTCTGACTGTCCACCAGGGGGCAGGTTTGGGCCGTGTGAAGCCAAATGTTCTCATCATGGGTTTCAAGAAAGACTGGCGGAGTGACACACCTCAGGCTGCTCACAACTACATAGGAGTAATGCGGTAAGCCAGAAAACTTTTATGACCAATACCGCTGCTAAAGTATTGCTAACAGAGTATTATTTTTGCGATATCAAATATTTATTGTTTAAAAACTGAACCTCAATTCCATAAAAGCTAAAGGGTACGAGTGTGTGTTGATGCACATGGTCATTCATTTAAATGTCGCTTTCAGTGATGCGTTCGACCTGCAGTTTGGCGTGTGCGTGCTGAGGATGAGAGAGGGATTAGAGGTCTCCAGTCCCTCTCAGTCACACGGTGAGAGCCTGCATGCATATCGCAGCAGGCTGCACATCAATGAACCCGGGAATGCTGCAGCCACTGCTACGTTCCCACGGCACTTTGCTCTTGGCATCAACAAGAGGCGTGCTAGGATGTGCAGTCCACATTTATCCATCATCTTTTAAGTAGCTGCCTGCAAATAAATGAATGTGCAAAGAAATTTCTTGTTTTTGTTTCAGTTAATCCAAGTTTTGACGGTGGACCAGAGAGCATCAACAGCATCTCTGTTCCTTCCTGCGTTCAGACAAACCCCACATGTATGTAAATGCATGATAATATCACAGACACACAGAATACCCAAAGACCCTCTATGGTGTCATTTAAATTCTATAAAACACGTTGTCTGTTTGCAGCTTCTGTCTCCATCGAGCCCGAGCCTCAGCATAGTACACAGTTTCAGAAAAAACAGGGAAAGAAGACCATCGACGTGTACTGGCTGTCTGATGATGGAGGTCCGAGTACATCTCCATTAGTCGCCTGCTTTATGTCTTAATTCAAGAATGTCCACAGACATTTACTCCTCGTGCGTGTGTGTGTGTATTCCAGGTCTGACCCTGCTGCTGCCTTACCTGCTGACCCGCAGAAAGCGCTGGGCCAAGTGTAAGGTCCGAGTGTTTGTGGGAGGAGACGCAGAGAAAAAGGACGAGCAGAAGCAGGAGTAAGTATCATGCACAGGTCTACAGTGTAGATCGCTTCAAAAAGTTTCTTTCTTCTCTTGGAGTTTTTCCAAATGCCCAAATCATCTCAGGAACGCAGCACTTTAGAGTCAAACTGTAGTTTGTTTTTTAATTGGTCAGTAATATAAAAATAATCTTACTGACAGCCAAGTTTTGCTATTTTCACCGTAAAATTGAACAATCTTGCACCATCATCAGTCTATATTCCATCAGAAAGACTTACTTTGTTTTCCCAAGAAACGGGGAAATGCAGTATATGGTCTGACATCCTGCGTTCTCGCAGACACAGACTGCACGCTGTTAGACATGTGCTCACTCCAGCCTCACGTTCTCTTTCCAGGGTGTTGGAGCTGATCAAGAAGTTCCGTCTTGGTTTCCATAGTGTCGAAGTCCTTCCTGAAATCAACCAGCCTCCTCAGCAGATGAAGTAAGCTTGAAGATGAGAATGAAGGATGGATGTTTGGGAATGTGAGCCAAAAAAGCTGCTGTCAGCTAACATAAGAATCCCGATCACTCAGTTTTTTGTGGTTTTTTAATTTTATTTTAGGCTTTGTTTGTTTTGTTTTTTTGTGGTATATGAAGTAAATTAGCCAAATCACTAACTTTAATCTTTTATAATATCCCCACCCACCAAACAGCTGTTGTGAAGAGCCGGGAGAGTCTATGAGGACTGACTCACTTTTGAAAGCGGCCTCTAGTGGCCATTAGACGAACTGCAGCTTTTGTCGCCATGCTGACTTTAGAGATTGTTGCTTATGACAAAGAATATATTTGAACACAGTATTTCAGAAAAATCTTTAGATAACTGTTTTAAGATTTCACTTAATTTATGAGCTGCTGCATCTAAAAATATTCAATTTAGCTGAATTAGGAGTTTTTTCTTCTAAAACTAATCAGCAATTGTTTTACATTTTCTGCTCGGGCGTCTCAGATTTGAACAGGATTGTTTTGGTTCAGAGTTTGAGCATATATAGGGAGATATAAAGTTTTAGCTTCCCTATTTATTTATTTTATAATGTGTCTATCTCAGACTACAGCTGATTTATTTAAATGAATTTGAAAGACTTAAAAAAGTCTTAAAGTACAGTATGATATGTGAAGCTAAAATTTAAAACCAGACAGTTGAACAGAAGGCCCACGATGATTTGAGATAGAATAACTCCAAACTCTGTCTCTGTGTGCTTCAGTGTCCATCAGTTTGAGAAGATGGTCAGTCGCTTCAGGGTGGATACAAATTCTAAGCCGGACTCAGATTCTGGATGTGCAAGCCAACATCAGGAGCCCTGGATGATCACAGACCAGGATTTCGAGAAGAACAAGGCCAAGGTCAGACACAAACTGATCAAATATGTTTAAACCAAGCCAAAACATTTCTTCTTTCCTCGCGCATCCCATCTTAGTTTGAACGTTTTGTTTGTTTTTTCCTGTGGAATTCAGTCTCTTCGCCAGATCCGTCTAAATGAGGTACTGCTGGATTACTCTAGAGAGGCCGCTCTCATTATAACGTGAGTAGTTTTTCTGCTTTTATTTAATAAATGATGGAAAGTGCTGAGTTTACAGGTGTTGTGAAGCTTTCACCTGAGAATGTTTCAAGCTCATTGTTACTGGGTGAAAATCAGCTGTTTGCTGTGTTTCCTGACAGCACCATGCCAGTGGGGAGGAGAGGAGTGTGTCCCAGCACGCTCTACCTAGCCTGGCTCGACTTCTTGTCTCGTGATCTGAGACCTCCAGTCCTTCTGGTCAGAGGAAACCAGGAGAACGTTCTCACCTTCTACTGCCAGTAACATCTCCAGTGAGACCAATGGACATATATGAAACCAGTTATCCTGACATTACAACACCTTTCAGGCCACAGAAGACATTTATTTTTCCATAGATTTATTTCTTGTAATTTGATTTTCAGGTATCAGTGAATGTACTTTCTTCAGTAATGAGCACATGAAATGCTTTGTTACATTTTGATTAACTCTGATCACAAAAATTAGTCAAAAGACGTCTACTGTACAGTGTCCTCTGTTTGTCAGTTAGGGTCCCTTCATGCTAATGTTGCACTCTCCACTTCATAATATACAATAAAAAATAATAAATATAGCTAACATCAATAATTGAAATAATTATGCAGGTCTTTGTTTGACAGATAATTGATATTGACAGAAAATGCTAATGCTTCTTTTTTTTAAATCTTTCTATTTATTGATTTGTGGCACAGGAGCAATGGTCTCCTATAGCTTCACCATCAGTCTAATTTAACTTTGTAAATAAAGTCTTCAGTACTCTTTTTAATATTAAGGTACAATATTAAGGTAATGAGGTACAATGGGAACACACGGTATCACAACATGTCCTTGTTGTAACTCTCTTGTAGTTAAACCAACGAGCTATGTAATAAATCGATCATTAAATTAATAAATACTTGTATTTGTAAGTATATGCATATAATCAAAACATGATACAGTATTAAATATGTTTAAAGGTGCTGTTGTAGTTTCTGGTCATTTTTTCACGGCAGTATTTATATTCCGATGTTTTGCTCAGACGTGTCGTTAACATCTTGTGGCTCCGTTCACTTTTCTGCATAAATCTTGTGGGAATATCTGAAAGTTTACAGCTGATGTAACACGCCTGATGCAACTTCAGCTGAGATAGTTTTGCTTCTCTTATCAGAGACGGAAGTTGACAGGAGCTCTCACTATGACTGTGTTTTAGAAAACAGCAAAAGCAAAACCTTGAAGAAAGCTCACAGGAAGTGTACAAAAGAAAACATACAAATGTTTCACTTTGGTGGTGTGTGTTCGCTTTTTACTTGGACTTTAGCCCGGGTCTAAGCGCGTTTATCTCTGCTTTTCGATACCTTCTCAAATGGCACCAGAGTGTGGGTTATTCCTAAATAAACGATCTTTGGAAGCATAATCATAACTGCGCATGCTCAAGCGGCGAATATTCTGCAAACCTCCACGTCTGAGCGCGAGCAGACGGTAGCCAATCAGGAGCGGCCACAGTGTGTTTGGAAACAACCTTCCTCCTCTAAAGTCCCGTATGAGGACCAGCGGAGACACTTCTAGAGCCACCCAGGTCACTGCAGTTTCTCTTTGACATAAGACGCACTTTCCCCCGGCTGTTCTTCGTGTTAGGGAGTCCAGCGAGTCACGGAGACATCCTGTTTTTCTAGCTCACACATCGCCATTACAACCGGCAGACGGTAAAAATGGATGCAGGAAATTCTGAACAAAAGGCGATCACTCTCATCATAAAGACGCCCAACCAGGCTCAGGAGGACCGGACCATCGAGGGAGTGAGCCTGCAGTGGACCATAAAGGAGCTGAAAGCGCACCTGTCCGCTGTCTACCCGACCAAACCGGTGAGTTTACACAGAGGGCGGCGGAGCTATTCGCGGCTGTGCTGTGGAATGTGATGAGAGTAAAAAGGAGCTGTCAGCCATTTCCCGGGTCACGCGCGTGTATATGCGCGCGCTCACACGAAACCAGCTCAGCATGCCTGCGAGTCCCATGAGCGCGAGCTCGCAGTCATGTCATTTTTTTTCTGTTTAATTAATAAACTGAACTGTGACTGACACACCTGCAGTGAACACGTGTTTCTGTCTGTCTGTTGTTTTGGTATCTCTCTGTAGTTATGTCTCTGAAATAAGTACAACTTCACGGGAACATTCGTGCTATTCAGACCACATCCAGAGGTGTGTCTTAGGCGGGGGGGACTACACATGTCAAACATCAGTTTTGGACAGGAAGCAGAGAAGCAAAGGATCTACGCTTCAGTGGGGTGTAGCCAGGCACAGGCAGTGGACTGAAAAGGTTCAAGTGAGGAGCCAGGTTTCGTCTGTTTACCCAAATGTTGTGGGAACTTGGCCATGTGTTTCTGGTTACGAAATGTTCTCATCAAAATCTTTGTTTTATTGTTTATTCTTTGTTTGATACTAAGAATTATTTTTTTACTACAATTAGATATAAGTCTTTGTGATCTACTGCAAACAAATTACTCGACTTTGGCCATATTTCATGGTTTCAGTTTAGTACCTTAAAAAAAACAAGCTCCCCCACCAAACCCAAAGCAGCAAGGAGATCTGATTCGTTACTGACTTTATTCTTGTTTCGTCTCCAGGCTGTGAGTGACCAGAGGCTCATCTACGCTGGCAAACTGCTGCCTGATAACCTGCACATTAATGGACTCTTCATACAGGTGTGTGTGATAGCACGAGCTGTCATGTCAAGTTGTAAATGTCACGAGCTGATTATGTGCCACTATGCTGGTGACAAACTGGTGGAAGAGGGCTGCTCTCACTGCTGCTTGTAGGAGAATAAGGAAGTACACAGTAATTACTGAGACCTGTGAAAGGGCTGTGCCACAAAAACTAGGACAGACTATTTCATGTTTTTTGTTCAAGAATCCCAGTAGAGGCTCATTGCCTGAGAAGGCATGATAGACGTAAGACAATACCAACCGTGCACAAAGGAGCTGTCAGCCATTTATTCTGTAAACCAATCAGCATACAGCTGTAGAAAACCTGCACGCAAGCTTTGGAGCTTCTGCGGCCTTAGTTCTGTGGGCCCGACCCCACTTCCTTTTAAACTAGAAAAACAAAACAAACAAAACTCATCTTACTGTCTGTCAGCGCTGGGAGGAACCACTATAGAAAAGAGTGCAACAGAGGGACAGCTCGGACTGAGAAGGTTGAGAGCTGAGGATGAGATGGTTTGGACACGTTCAGGGGGGACAATAGCAGATCTGTTGGACAAAGGATGATGAAGATGGTGCTGCGAGGTAGGAGGAAAAGAAAAGGACTTCAGTGAGGATTCATGGCTGTAGTGAAGGAGGCCAGGGATAGGGTGAGATGGAGATATAAACTTAAATTTCAGTTGTATACAGCGCTGTAATGAAACAAAATAACTGTGGACTTTTTTTGTTTGTTTTCTGTAAAAATCATTGATTTGGCGTAGTCTCAGTTTTTTTTCCTCCCATGGTCATCCACAGTTTGAGAACCACTGGCTACTCTGAGTAGACAGAAACCCAGCAGAAGAGCTTCATACCGTACCAGAGCCATGCTTCCCTCACTGTAAGGGTCAAGAGTGCAGTTTTTTTTCTTTTCATTTGTCACTGGTTATCAGACACACACACACACTGCAGTGAAAGGCCACATGCAAAAAGAAAAAGTCACAACCTGGACACTGTCGTACAAAATGACTTCATTATTTCTGAGAAAAAGATTCCACAGAAGCATCAACAGCACAAACAAGTTGGTTTAGTTCAGTGGCTTAAATGAGCACAGATGAAGGCTAGTAGACCCCTATCATCTGCCTGATATGGCTAGGGATGGGTATCGTTTAGGTTTTATCCAATACCAGTACCAAACCGGTACTTTTGAAATGGTGCCGGTGCTTAAACGGTGCTCGAACCGGTGCTTAAACAATGGAAAACACAAACTTTGTCCTAAAACCTCTCATATTTAGCTGTTTGTAAAAAGATAACAATGTTAGCCTTTTCTGCAGCTTTAGGGCATATATGGTATCACTCTATCAAACAAGAAGACAGCAGCATGTAGCTATGATGATGTTTGCTAGTTCACCTTACATGCATTAATGTAATAACGTGGTTAGCCTACTCAACGTAAATTACACATGAACAACATTAAGCTACTCACGCAGAGAAGAACGGCTGCTGCTGCTTCATCATCCTCATCATTTCTGCTACACTGGCAGGGCTAGGGGCCAGGACTCTCCTCTTCGGGTTCTTGGGGGATGTTGCTAACTCCGGGTCGATAACAGGCACCACACCCGCAGTAGATGTGCTCGGTGTGAGGTCTCGCAGCAAGCTATCAAATACGCCGCATTTTTCAGCTTTTTAAAAAAACTCTTTGCGTCGCCAGGTGTTTCATCAGATTCGAGGTGTTACCTCCTTTGACAGTATCACAGTATCACCTTAAAGCACTTGTTGCTGCTGAGTTTGCATCTTTTGCTGTGAAGTACAGCCAGACTTTGACCGCTTCGCCTTGGGCATTTTTAATCAGTAGCTCTGCATAAAAGAACGTACGTATCTGGGCCCGCCTACTATCCTCGGAAACGTAAAATGATTGGCTAGAATCTAAAGTGTATGACATCTCAGGGGGAAAAAAGCACCGAAATAAAGCACCGAAATGTGCGCTGCTTTTCAGTCTGGTTACTACCGTTTATGTCAGAACCGGTGCCATGATGGCACCGGACACCGGTACCAATCCCTAGATATGGCACTAATGGAAGTCACCGTGGCCACGCCCCAAATCGTACGTTCGGGTTCTAAAGAAATTCACGGTCAGTGCAGGCCAAAACATTTTTCAAACCAGGCTGTAAACATGCCTCATAATCAGAGTCTGTGGGATCGACACAGGTGACGTTAAGTGGCCTCCAGAGCTCGTACGTTGGTGTAATTCTGCAGGCTTTGAGGTTCTCAAAGTTTAATCGGGGTTCATTCAGACACAAGTCTGTATGTGTTGGGTGGATGTCACATGTTGTTTAACTGTTTTACCTCCACTTCCACAGACGGACTCAATTCCCACACTGCACCTGGTGTGTGCTGTTAGGAATCCTGCCCAGGGACCTCTGGGAGCCAGACCCAAGGTGAGAACACTTTAGAAGTAACACCCAGTGACTTTTCTCTAACATCAGCACGTTGTTTCGGTCCTCCTGGCTTTATAAAGACCTGCATGTTCACAGCGAAACTCCTGTTGGTGAGGTATTTGAATTCTGAGCTCCTGTAAACAAAGCAGCTGGCTTCATGCCGCCCTCGTGTCCCTACGTTTGCATACAGGCTAGTTTCACACAGCGTCCTTGTGTGCCGTCTGTTACCATCCTTGTGTCTCAGAAATGACACCTGGCTGAGGCAACAGTGTAGTTTGCACTTCAAATGCTTTTCTAAATATTTTGTAAGTTTTGTTGAAGTTTCGAGGATATTTTCAGACTGAGTTAGTTTGGGCTCTGATGATGACAAATTCCAATCAAGAAATCAGTGTGAGGTTTTGTAAGTAACCTCAAGACACTGTGGTAAAGAGCGCTGCAGATGTGCTTCTTCACCTCCGCCCTTATTGTTGCCCCGCTGTGTAGTGGAACTGTTCTGCTTCAGCTGTTATCTACCAGAAGTCAGCCCAGACACTAAAGCTGGCATGCATTAGTATCAGTACACTTCCAAGCCGGAAACAAAGCTGCAGAAACAAAATGTGGTAGATCTGATAACACAGGTCTCAGCAGATGTTTCTTGCTGGGGATTTTTTGTTTGTTTTATTTTGTTTTGGGGGGGTTTGCAGAAAAAAAATGACATCAAACTCTTCTTTCCTTTGCAGACCAAAGAGCCACATTCCTCCAGTCCACAGCCCACACCAGCCCAGACTCCCAGCCCACCAGAGCTGCGGCAGAGGAGGCCGGCCTCCGCAGCTCCAGCACACACACAGACTCCAGTGTGGCCTCCTGCTGCCATGTAAGCAACAAAGGAAGAACTTCAGCTTGTGTGTCAGTGTGCTTTAATCCATCGCAGCAGTGTTTGCACTGTCAGAGAGAATGACCGCTATGCAGCCAAACCACTGAACATTTTTTATTCACCTTTAATACAACGCAGCTATGACTGCTAACTGTACAGTAAGCCATCGCTGACTTCCCTTCTCCACTTCCCCACTGGGGGAATCCCAGTTTCAAAACCAAGTGGCCTTCGGTTAAATTAACCTTTTAAAAGCTGAAGAACAGTCGAATCCTGATCATGTGATTTCTGGATCTTTGTTATTGTTTGTCAGCGACATTCAACAAAAACCCCAAAAGCTGAACTTAAAAATCATCAGTCGTGATAAAGATGCAGAACATGGAAGAAGCCACAGCTTTGCAGGTTGTGCTTTCTGAGGGGCCACTGTTTTCTGTGTCAGGCCGTTTTTAAATTGCAAACATGTAGCTGCTTTTAAGGTGGATTAAGGTATAATTTGTAGTTAATTTCATTTAAGCAGTGCAGAGCACTACCTCTGGAACCAGTATCAAAGATCACTGTTTCAGGAGCTCACAGCAAATATCAAAGTGTTTTGAATTTTCAAAAGTAACCACTAACAAACAGAGATGGTGACTGTAGTTCCTGGAACCAAGAAGACTGAAAATAATCAAGCATAGCTGAAAAATCAGCTGATGTTAGTTGGAGCTCCGCTGACCCCGCTCTACACATACAATTACTAAATCTCATTTTATTCATCGTATTAAAGCTGCTTTAGTCTACAGTTGCTGTGCATCTGCAGGCCGCTTTGCAACCCACCATCGCTCAGTGCCTGCTCTGCTTTGTACCGGCCTCTTTCTGCTGCACTCCACGTATGGGACTGAAGGCAAACACAGTCCCAGCACAGAGATGTTCTCTCGCGTATAAACGACTGCAGATGTCAGAAAATGATTTCTGTTTCCTAAAGAGAAGTGAAGATTAACAGTCTTGTGTCATGTCCCCGGCAGGACTGGAGCTCCTCAGATGACCCAGCCAACCTTTCCCACCTACTCCCTGTACAGCCCCCAGCAGCTGCTGTGGCTCCAGCATGTCTACGCTCGACAGTATTATATGCAATAGTGAGTTCTGCTTCACACACTGAAGGTTTTACACCCACAGCCACGTCTTGTGTTTGTCTGACTACTAATTCTCATTTTCCCATCACCAGCCATGCAGCTTTAGCAGCAGCAGGCAGCATTCCCACAACAGCTCCAACCATTGGCCAGTACCCTCCTGTTCCCGCCCACCAAGTACCCGTCCCTGCCCCGCTAGCTGATCAGAACCCCATCAACAACCTGCCAGCCAATCAGAATCCAGTGCAGGATGGCGCTTTCATCAACCCCGGGGAGGCCAACCAGAACATGCGGATGAACGCGCAGGGCGGAGCCGTTGTGGAGGACGAGGAGGGCATGGAGCGCGATTGGCTGGACTGGTTGTACTCTGCTGCAAGATTCGGGGTCCTGATGATGATCGTGTACTTCAACTCCAACCTGAGCCGCTTCCTGCTGGTGATGGGCACCCTGCTCCTCATGTACCTGTAAGTGTGCAGCTGTGGGTTCAGAGAGCTGCTGTAATCACTAGATTTAAGTCACAGGGGTCAACAAGAGTCTGGTTTTCTGAGTTCTCCCTTTTTAGCGTCTCTTGGTGAATTGCACACCAACACGCCTCGCCCATTTAAAGCCCAGCAGCCTGTCTGAGTCACAGACGGAGTGTGTATACACAGAGCCCCACCTGCAGGCCATGGATCCTTTAAACCTGTTACACCAGCAAGGGGAACAAAAAAAGGTCCCTATACAGACCGATATAAGAAATATTATATTTATTTGTCTAGCAGACCTGTACAAATTAGACTCGAGCTGCTGTTAGAGCAGTTTTGGTAACACTTTGGTTACACTTGATATTTAGTGATAGGTACACTAAAATAAGGCAGCAATGTCAGATTTTTAAGATAAGACTTTATTGATCCCAGGACGGGGAAATTTTTTGCGTTAGCTCAGCTCAGGTACAGATATCAGAAGGAAAAATACCAAAAAAGTACAAACAAATTAAAAATAAGTAAGATAATACATGCATGCAACGGTAGCATACACAGTATGTGATTATGAATATGGTTGTGGAAATATGCAAGACAAACTATATAACATAACTATTCTACCACTGCTACAGAAGACAAATGAATAAGTTAAGCACTGCAGGTGCTTCAGTTACTACTTTCCTGGTAATTTAGTGGAAAAACAAACTATTTCTTTCTATCCCGTACTGTTCAGGGGCAGCCTTATTATAGAGCGGCTTACCCTTTGCCAACTTCTTGGTATTGTGCAGGAAAGGAGACAAATATGAAAATGTAAATATGATCTGAAACCGTCACCTCTCAAAGTAAAATAAACTTTTTCAGTGATTTACTGTTAAAGTGGAAGTGCATTAGAAGTGAAGATGGTAGACCTATGATCTGACAGCAGACACGTTCAGAGTTAAATGAAGTGTCATTTCTTTTTTTAACATTATTGCTCTTTTGGGTCGACGAATATCAGTCATGTTTCTGTCAGTACTCTGCTTCTTCATATGTACTGACTCCTGTCCTAAGTGAGTCTAAACCACTGAATAAAGCCTGAACTTCCTCTTACTGATAAAGCTCAGACCGCAGTACTTCCTCGTGCTGCGGGGCTGCCACACAATCATTTTTACTGCAAAAGCTTTGAAATATTTGCATCTCTCTGTGAAGGAGGGAGTTTCCGGGCTCAGCTGTGTACTGCTGACTTAAAGTCGAGTGATTTCATTAATGATGGCTGCACTGATAGCCTATCGTGACGCATACGAGTTGCTGTTGACATCTATCAGCCGTGTTGGCAGGATGTGCTTCCTTTAAAAAGTTTTTCTTTAAATCTTAAAACTCTGGAAGCTGTTAAAGAAAGGAGCGCTCACCGAAGGCTTCGTTTGAAGGGTTTGCTGCTGGTCGTGCTTTCACTCTTATTTGAGGCTGGAGATCACGCTGTCAGCATCAGCCGTGCTGCTCCCGGCCCACTTCCCTCTTGCTGACCGACGACCTCTACGGCTCAGTTCTGTTTTTGTTTTTTACTTTTAATCATGATGGTAGACTTTAAATCCTCACAAATGAGTTCACAGGTGTCAGCACTCAGCTGAAGGTTGACTGAAAGCATCACCTGCAGTTAGTTTCTAATCACTTCTTAGTTTTTGGAATAAAAGGCTCTAGACGAGCGCTCACGTGTTTTGTTGCCGTGACAACTTTATTAAGTGCTTAAATGTCATGTGTAATGTCTTCAGCTTCTCATCATAAGCAGAAATCTGATCTGACATTTAGTTTTTCTCAATAAATGACTCATATCGAGTTCTGTGAGATCATGTTTTCGAGCCTTGTGCTGCACCCAGCTGCCCGCTGCTGACCCCTAGTGTTCACTTTCAGATTTATCTAACTGGTGTTTAGGTGGTGCAGCAGTTTTCCTTAACCACAGAGAGCAGAAAATGGGGGGCAAGAAGTTTTTAACCACAGGCCTGAGCTCTTGATCCAGCGTTCTGATGGAGACTAGCGTGCTGAATCCAGGCACTGGCAGCTCTATGTGGGCATCACGGTGCAGGAAGCTCCAACCACGATGTGATGTTACAAACCTTTGGAGCTTCTTTCAGGATTATAGATGGTTAGCTTTTCCTTGTAACCCCTGAATTTCCTGCCTTGTCTTCCAGACACACCGTCGGCTGGTTTCCCTTCAGAAGGAGAGTGCAGGTCCCAGAACCCAACCAGCTGCAGCCCCCTGAGAACCAGCAGAACCAGAACAGGAACCCAAACCTGAATCCAGTAAGAAACTCATCATTTTTCTCTCTTGTTCACTTTTTCCTACATTGATGAAACTCCAGCTAAATGCTGCACACTGAGAAAAGACTGAATGTTTTTGAAATGAGTTAGCAGTGAGACCCGGGTCAGGTCGAGTCGCTAACCTGCACACAGGCCCTGATGTTTGCTGTAGTGGGTGAATTAAATGCTGCAGGCTGATGTGTGACGTGTGTCTCCTCAGGCAGGTGAGCACGCCGACAGACAGCAGGATGAACCAGCAGCTGAAGGATCAGAGGGAACGATGACAGCGGTGTTGGTGCCTCCTCACCGAGTGTCCGTCATGTGGACGGCCTGGGTTTTCTTCAAAACCTTCTTCTCCTCCCTCGTACCCGAGGCCGCTCAGGCTGTGGCCTAACTGAACATCTGGGACGGAGGACTGATTGCAGACAGTTCCCGCTCTTCTGTCAACTCTGGAGATGTTTCTTGAAGCGTGGGTGGAAGGCGTTTACCGAATAATAAATGGATGCAGACAAGAGCGCTGCACCTCAGTGCTCCGAGTTCCTGTGACTTTGATCTTTCAAGTGAGCGGGAAGCAAACCACACCAGCAAGATCCCCAAGAACTGCCAAAAAATGTGGACAGAATCAAAAGATGCAAGACCTGAAAATATATTAATAAATCCTCCAACAGGATCCCAGCCGACCTGACCACAGACATCCACTGCCTGCCACCAGCCCCCCACCCTGATCGTTCCCTCCTTTTGTCCACAAAGTGGCAGCGGGTGCCGATAATCCTCCTGAAAGCTGAAACTGTTGTGCCTAAAACGCTCTTCATGTAACGACGTTTACATCCACATGCCTTCTGATTTAAAATCATGTGCCACGCCGTGGTCGCTGCGTGGCCCGGCTCCGTGAATCAGTATTTGGCTCATCTGAGGACGCATGGGTGCACGGGTGTCTGTAACACTCAATCGGACTGAAACGTTCGCCTCTTCCAAAAGCGGCTAAACTTATCTTCGCATTGAATTTTTAAAATCAGGGTCCTCAAAATTATATGTATATATAAGGATTTCTGTTATTCATATACTTAGGGACCTTTATTTGCTTCCTTACACTTTTTATAGTTAATCAGAAACAAGCTGAAGGTTTGTCCAAACATCCACATTAACACAAGTGAAAACGACACTTTACTCATGTTATTTTCCCTTTCAGTGAGTGGCAATTGTGACCAAATACAATTTGAAATCCATCTGTAAAACAGTGATGGTGGTGCAGCTTAAAATGCGTTTTGTAATTGTATTGTATGTACACGAAGCACTTTATAACATGTATCTTATGCAAAGAGAGGTTGTGATTTCTATTAATGCCGAGTTGCTTTTACTGTCAGAGACTGGACAAAGTTTCGTTTTAAAGTGTGACTTGATGTGAAACTGAAATTCAGTTCATCAGCTGTGCTTGTTTTGGGTTTTTTCTTTGGTCCTCAGAAGAGAATAAACAGATGTTAATATCATAACAATGCCTCTGAAAAGAAGCAGCTTTTAGCAGAGGTTAAAGGTCACAGCCCTTCCTGTAATCCAGTCTAGTTTGCTTAGCGCTTAAGCCCCGGGTGTTAGCACTCCGGTTCCCTGTGAGGGGACGACGGTCGCTCGTGGTCACAGTGTGCGATTGGAAATTTCTTTTTTAATCATCTTTCCATTACAAATGGATGAATGCTGTACAGTGAAGTGTGTTTTCCAATAATGGATGCAATAAATATTCTTAACTTTAATGATTCCTTATTTTGTGGATTTGTTTCTTCTGATGTTTGAGTTTGATGACCGCATGTTTAAACATACTGAGGCTCAAGTCCCCCCACTGCATGTGCTGCCTGCAGGCACAGTCACAGTACAAATACATTCAAATTATAGGTTCAGCACAGCAAGCTAACAATTATATTTGCAGGTTGGCTTGATTTGCCGAATGCAAATAATTAATACAAAGTAGAATCCACTAGTTAAAAACAGGCCAATGCAAAGTTTGGCTGCTCTGCCTGCATCCAAGGGGTGTAAGCCTCCTGTTATTAAAGGGAATTTTAGTGTATTTCCTTTTGAAATTAAAATGTAATCAGATACAAACACAGGTTATTGCATTAGAAGTCAGAAATAATTATTTAGGTAGTGCAAAATTTCCTGGTAAAGGGAAAAGCGAAGTCAAACCTTTCACCACCAGGGGGCAGTCTTCTTTTTCCATATGGTGTTATTGTAGCTGATGAATAAGTGTCCAGAAAACGCATGTTGTAGCTCTGCCTCCAGAGTTTTCTGCTCCAGCCTCCTCCCTCAGTGTAAACAGGTAACGTGTGGGAATCAAACTGGAGCTGACACGTTACCACAGCAAGCAGCTCATCCACCTGCATGCAGACAGCCACGCTGGATCCTCATGCAGTGAGCTCATGTTCATGTGCTGATAGCAGAAGCACAGAAGATGCGGACTGCTGAGCGACGTTTCTTCATTCATGTAGATGTTTTGCTTGACTTGGTTTCAGAGCTCGGGAGTACCTGCAGTGTGTCCAAACCTTTCAGGAACAGAGCAATAAGCAGCTTCGTGTCACTGGACCAATCATCTGCAGCAGCTGAGAGCGGGCTGCCTTTGTCCAGGTTGGTGAACTTGTGCCTCCCACAGCCTCTCGTTTCTGTCTCACACTCGTGTTTTTAGAGTGGAAGAACCAATCAATAAAGTCAGCTGATGCCATCGCACATAAAACACCCACACTTATTGATTCCTGTTAAGGCCCCAGCTAGATCAGTGCCCCCTTTGTTGTTACGTCCAGGCTCCGTCAGCTGTACCTCCCCTTTCGTCTCCTCTTACAGGGAGCTCCTGTTTCATTGTGACCCTGCATTTATTCAGGAACGCTGGCCCTGAATGTTAGTCCCCTGATGAGAGGAGGAAAGGCTGGAATCAGAGGCTCCGTGTCCTTTTGCTCACTTTTAAGGCGTCTTTGTGGGGTACGTATGCTGGCAGTGTTGCCTTCTGCTTCTTGTTTTGTCCCAGTTTGAAAAGAAAGGGATGCATTCTTTGTCCTGCTGAAGAGCTCAAAACTCCAGAGTCTGTGCTCATACCTGAGGTGATAGGACAGGTTGGACTTTGATCAGTTTACTTTAACGGGGACAGACCTGAGTCAGTGTTTGTCCTTTCAACGAGTCTGAAGCACAAGACTTGTCTTTCTCTGTCAGCACAGATATCAGGAGCACAGTTTTCCATGTTCCTGATGATCCGTTAGTAAAGCCAGAACCGAGGGAACCAGGATTCACCTGCTGTGCTCCGACAGAACCGTCCACAGGGTTAGACACCTCAGCCAGTTCTCAGAGAGGGAAAACCACCTCATGCACGATGCCCGGCAAAGTCCCGCTGCTGCTGCTGCTGTCGTTGCTGTCCTGGTTCGGCACATCCCACTGCTGCCTGCAGGACCCCGCTTCAGCCTACAGATTCACCGGAGCCGTGTGCAGGCTCACCTACCCCGCTGCTGTCGTGTGTGAGTCTTTTTTTCCTGGAATTTATTTGACTCCATTTGTTGATTTTATCTAATCATCCACTCAAGCAGCGACTTTCTGGAACCAAAGAGCAGGAACAGAGTGACGATTTTATTCAAACACATACATTCAGTGAAGTTTCCGGATAGTTTTCCCTGTTTGCAGTGAAATAGCAGCAGCAGCTTTAACATGATTTTATTCAGTTGGTCGTCAGGTGAAGTGCACGTCACATCTATCTGCCACAAACCTCAGTCTGGTTGTGTTAAAGTTTCTTTTCTCCTCACTGATGTTTTAGGGTCTTATGAAGTTCATTCATGTGATTATTGCAATTTGGTGCTAATAAAACAAAAAGATTAAAACATTTAAATGGAAAATAAGACTTGTTTTCAGCCAGTTCTGAAAGTTGTACTTAATGGGAAGTATTCACGTCGGCTCATCTGTCAGATTAGGTCACCACAGATCACAACCCTGTGGTGTTTTAGAGCACACGTGCTTTTATCTTTGCAGTGAATGAGAAAACCACTAAAGTGATCGAGGCTGCTTTTCAACACGCCCGATACCCGAGCATGAAGGGGGAGAAGTCCCTGCTCTTCATTGGAAAGGTCATGTACGGCCTGGACAAGTGAGGAGACACACACACACACTATAAACATATATGTGACACCCATGGTGAAAAAGCGTGTCCGTCCTTCACCGTCCAGTTTGGAGATTCACAACCTGTCGATTGGTCAGAGCGCGTTTGAGCTGCATCCAGGTGAAGGCATCGCCATGGAGATAAGCAATGTGTCTGCAGTGTTCAAGGGCAGCATCCAGTATGGATACGGCAGCTGGCTGTGAGTATGTGTGACCGACAGTGACACACACACACACACACACACACACACCACCATATGATCTGATCTACAGATTCTTAGAGACTACTGCACATCACCTCGCTGAATCATGTTACTGTTTGTCTGATGAGAAGTGTGGATACTGGACTCAGTGATGCTACTGTCAAGTTGTGTTTGGTTGTAGTTTAGCCACATGCTGCACAATTGTTACCTTTAAAACAAGATCAGAGAAGCAACGCTGCTAATTTAAACCATAAAAAATCCAAATCCACGTTCGCATTAGAGAGTGTGGAGCAGGGAAATTATTTTACTGCTATTGTTAAATAATTGTCATCATTACCATTGCATTAATAATATAATCTGGAGTTTATATTGCATTCAGGGGTTAAACAGTGTCTCTTTCAGAAAGACTGAGTTGCAGGCTGACAGGAAGTTGTATGCAGAAGTGAAAGCAGGAAGTTATTTTGAGCAGCAGGCTAAGATGAGGCTTTAACAATGTAACAGATAGCTTTAAGAAGGCTTTAAGGTTTTATGCATACAGGTATTAAATTAACTTTGTATTCCAGGTGCAGTTATAACTATTTTATACATATTGCATATCTGTGCTTATTTGAGTTGATGTTCAGGTTCTTTAAAGGTCTTAAGCTTCATCTAGTGAGAGTGTCTAGATGATCCATGCTGAGGGAAAACTAGAACATAGAAGGAATTGCAATACATGCTTACAAAACACTTATATATCAGATCATTTTATATTAAGGTTTTAGTAGAGGTTCTTGGTTAAAACATTTATTTAGTAGAAGACAGACACATAGTCTCAGTGAGCCTCTGTCCTGGTGAAAGGTCAGAAGTGCAACAGGTGAATTGAGAAAGAGCATGTGAGGTCGTGACACACACACATGAGTTAGATTTATTTAGAGGAGAGAGAGGTTACTCATGTCTGGCTGTAACTGCAAAAGTGTCTCGGTAAAAGAGGAACCGTTCCTTGTTGTCTCGGCAAGAAAGAGGAACAAGACAAGAACTGAAAGGTAGACAGGAAGGGCCAGCCATGAAAATAGAAGATGATCTTCTGGGTTAAAAGTCTGATCTATGTATAAAATGTATCTGTGACGCATGAAGGGGCGTCAGTAAATCAAACCCTGATGCTATAAAATATCTGTTCATGCTTTGATTAAGTCGAGGACTACTGGCTGTCTGCGTACAGAGTGTCTTCCCACACGTGTGTTCATTAAAATCATTGTTGGACCAAGATCCTCTGGACCATGAGTGGTTTGTACTCTCCCTCCTCAATTTTGAACCTTAACAAGAGCAGCCCTGGTTTTGCTCAAAACAGGTTATAGTTTTAACACGGGTCTCTATGGAGACCGACTTTCTTTCATGCTAATGCTCTTCATACTCCAATGCGCCCAAAACTTCCAATTTAATTTGAATGAATGAGTCTTCACTTTGGAATCAATGATTATTTCTCAGTAATACGACCACAGCAGCGATCTGATGTCATTTCCTCCTGTAGTTTTGTTTTCAGGGCTTTAGAAATGATTCAGTTCAACGATGACTGAAAGTCGAGCAGTTTTTCTTTGTTTGGTGGTTTTTTAAACTTTGACACAGAGTTTAAATGTCAAATAGCAGCAACATGGCTGACTAGCTGGGATAGCTTTGTTGCAGTTTGAGTCTGATGGGAAAACCACTGCACTAATACTTTGTTTTTAGCATAGGTAGATGGACTTTTGTGCATTTTGTGGGTGTTTTTAAACATTTTTTAGTTGAATTACATTATTTTCAGCAACTGGGCGATTACTAATTCTCAGGCAGTGAGGATTAGTAATCCCTCCTGTTTCCTGTGATCTTTGACCTTACTCTCATTTGTATTTTTCTTTTTCTTTAGTGTTAACTTCGGACATTCAGTTGACTTTGAGATTGACTCTCAGATTGATCTTGGAATCAACCCCAAACTTTGTAAGTACATCATGTACCAGTTTGTTTGACCTCTCAACAAGCCACCCCATCAGCAGTCACCGTTCCTGGGTTAGGTTTGTGTTTTGTTCCACATTCATCTTGGTAGTTTTTTCCATTTTTTGATGCTTTACGTTCTAGCTCCATTAATGTATTCAAAGCTTTCAGAATGTATCAGGACTGAACATAAAAACATACAATGATCACATAAAACTCAGTGGATTGTTAAGGTTTAGTAAAACAAAAAAAGGGCATAATGAGAGGTCAGAGGAGAATGGCGAGCCTGCTTTGAACTGACAGGGTGGCAGCAGTTGTTACAAGTTCTAACCACTTGTTCCAACCAAGCTGTGCAGAAGAGCCTCTCTGAACCTGAAGCAGATGTGCTACAGCAGCAGAAGACCACACTGGATGTCTTCCTGTCAGCTAAGAACAGGAAACTGAGGGGACAGTTCATACAGGCTCACCTAAACTAGACAACAGAAGACTGGAGCCTCCATTTCTCCTGCAACATTCAGATGTCAGTGTCAGAATTTGCCATAAACCACATGGATCCATCCTGCCTTGCATCAGGGATTCAGGCTTGTGGTGCTGTTGCTGTAATGGCACATGTAAGTAGCCACTGAGCATTGTTACCTGAGTGTTCCTGCTGACCGTGCCCATCACAGTGCAGCCATCCGTTGACGCCTGCTTCCAGAAGGAAAACCATGTCACATCACAAAGCTGAAATAATCGCACACTGGTTTCTTAATAAACATGATGATGACTTCACTCTACGGCCTCCACGGTCACCTGGTCTCAGTCCTGAAGAGCACCTTTGGGATGTGGTGGGATGGGAGATTATCATCTCGGATGTGCAGTAACTGTCCGCATGGACCGAGTGAACGTTTCCAGTACCTTTTTGAAGGTGCTGGCAGTTCTGATGGTGAAAGGAGATCCAGTCTGACACAAGCAGGGTCTACTTTATAACATGTAAGATTATTTCCACTTAAACAAACATGTGTGCCTTTAGTATGGGAAGAAACCCATGAAGGCACAGCAGACGCGTGCCCTGGTATCTTGGACGGCTACACCAAAACTAAAAATCTAGCAAAAGGCTGCCCCCTGGTGGTGAAAGTTTTAGTTATTTTTTTGAAGAGGTTGATTGAGTGAAGTACAAACTCAGTCTAACTGCGCCGCTGCACAAATATTGCAGGGATTTAACGTGTGTCGTTTGTGTTGCAGCTTGTCAGCCTTATGTTTGTTTTCCATTAATACTTTACATCTGTATTGTATTTCACACTGCGTTATTAGTAGCATTTTACTTTTCCTCCACAGAAAACTGCAGTAACTCCCAAGAGCAACCATGTTTGTGTATTTTATAATAATAATAATAATAATAATACAGTGAAAGTTTGATGTCATCATCCACCATCTTAAAATGTGGCTGCTAGTGTAGCATGTGGCGGTCTCTTTTGTTCCAGCTGACACACAATGAAGCATCATATAAACACTGACTAGCTATCCTCTGTCACCTGTGTGTCCCCGTCAGACTGCGGTGATGGAAAGGTAGCAGCAGACACAGCAGACTGTTACTTGAACTTTCACAAGCTGCGTCTGCACCTGCAGGGAGACAAAGAGTAAGTAACAGAAGTGGGAATGAAGCATCTGCATGAATCTCAGTGTCTGACTGTCAACATTTTTGTGGTCAGGCCGAACTGGCTGAAGAAGCTCTTCACCGACTTCATCACGCTTACTGTCAAGCTGGTCATCAAGGGACAGGTGAGGGCGACAGAGACAAACCTATGATGTGCACAACAATGATTTTTGAGAAGAATAAAGCAGTGACAGGTGTCTTCTCAAATACAGATCTGTAAGGAAATCAACAAGGCGGCAAATATACTGGCTGACTTCATACAGGACACGGCAGGTACGCGAAGACCTGAAGGAAGTGTTTGAAATCTAGAATTAAAATCACTTTCCTTTCCTTAACCCTTTAAGACCTACCATAGAACCAAGTCTGCCAGAGCTTGTATTATATTTGTACATGCTGTGGAGCCATTTTTGGGAGCATTTCAAGTTGCTATACATCAATACAACCATTATAGCCCAAATTTTAATAATATGTCTGCATTAGGTGCATAGTAATTACATAAATTGCAAAAAAAGTGCAATAAACTACAAAAAAAATTGAAAATTGTTTTTGTTTTTTTAACATATATTTCTAGTTAGAGAAATTTAAGAGGCTTATCCCTCAAAACAAAATAGTTTCCCACCACAGGAAATTTATTTTGAGTGTCTTCATAGTTTTATTTTTGAAATACACCAATTTTTATACACTGCAGGAAAAATGAAAATAAATATTATAATGCAAATTTGCAAAAAACAGCATGTGCATCACAATAAACTATTTCCAGCAGTGCAATATGAGTCCTAAGCATCCCAGAAACGACACAAAGTCATAAAGTCAAACATAACTTTTAAAAACACCAGTATAGGCTCATGAGGCCCTGATAGTAAAAAAACTACATTTCCGCTAAAATGACGTCACTCCCGGTTTCGGGCAGGTCATGGCGGACATGCAAAAGTTCGCGCTGACGTCTATTCCAACGTAGGAAGTGTTATGAACAGCTGATCGAATCGGCAAAGCGTGTTTCTAGAATATTATGTTTTTGTTGCTGCAAGTGGTTTTTATGCAATTTTTGCAAAGCTTTATGTGGAAGGAAACTGTGACCGAGGACAAGCTGATGGCATAAGATGTAAGTACAACTCCTCCGGCTTCATATGCAAAAAAAAATTATTGCGCTAGCTTATGCGGTTGCAGTGCTACTGGGATTTAAAAGTAGCCCGCTCCGACCGGCTTTAAAGGGTTAAGCGTCTGTTTCTGCACAAGCTTATTATTGGCACCAAATAATCTCCCATGAACGATGTCTTAGTACATATTTAATAGAAATGCTAAAACATAGTGTGACTCTTACTTCTCGGCGGGTGTTTGAGTTGCACGGTGCTCCTGCGGCGGTCTTTTGATTTTGAGGTTTTCAGCTCTTGTTCTTGTTGGATTAAGGTCAGCGTAGAGCTCTTGAGAAAAGCCCAGCTCCTGCTATGTTTGTCGTTTCTTTGTATCGTTTGTCGCTTCCAGCTCGTAAACTGACAGTTTTCCAGGACATGTTGGACTACCAATCATGGAGGGCAGTGTGGATGTAAATGTGTGAAACAGCCTGCATACAAATGTTCTCTACTGCCGTGGTGTCTGAAGACTGTGGTCTTAACCTTCTGACTATACAGACAGACGAGGTGCAGTGAGGAATTAGTCCTGTCAAACTGCCTCCTTTTTTATCTGTTTGAAATCGACGCTAAGGGAGTGCACATTAAAATAAGACAGGAAGACGAACTCTTTGAAGCTGAAATTGATGTTTTGCTCCAGAATTCTTCAAAAAATTAGATTTCATTGGATTTTGAACAGATATTTAAGACAATGAAGCAGCTGTGTCTTGATTTTGTACAGCGTCAGTTTTCATGTTATGGATTATTTTTTCTCAGTGGTGGCGAGTCATTGCTCAACTTCTTCTCCTGTCGTCCCTGGTCATACACGCCAAGGAGAATAGACTTCTTTAAGTTATCACTGCACATGTTCAAAGCAACAGAAAGTGGGAAAAATGCTTCACTTTCCACAGTTTCCTATAAATGCGTGCAGGCGTGCCAGCAACACTTCAAAGGAACAACATATGATTGTTTCAGTGAGATACCAGAGAAATCAGGTCTTTGGCCTTTTATGTGATCGACCACTTTTTGAAGTTTTCTATTTTATCCATGTGTGCAGAGCAGTTCCTCACTGATGGAGACATCAGTGTGGACATCGGTATCGCTGCTGCTCCGGTCATCACAGCAAACTACATTGAATCATACCACAAGGTAAATGATGACTTTAGATACATAGTTGAATACACAGCAGTGCTGGATCTCCTTTAAATAGTGTAATGTGCAGTAATTCTTCAGTACTGGAGGACACGTAGGGGTCTAATAATGATCTCGTTGGTCACTGTGGGGCTCCATCTCTCCCAGGGACTGACCAAGTACAACAACAAGGTTGCTGTCATCAATGAATCGGTTTTCCAGCCGAGTCACCTGACTGAAGACAGGATGATCTACTTTTGGATTTCAGGTTAGCAGCAGACGCTCTGTTTATCTTGTGTATTTTATTTTCCAGGTAATTTACACCTTTGTGAAGTGAAATTCCACCAGGTACTATAGAAGGCAATGACCACGCTCCCCGTTTCTGTCTTCTCTATCCCCTCACCCCCACCAGTCACAGCAGAGGGGTGGCCCTCTGTGAGCTCGGTCCTCCTGGAGGTTGTTTAAAGGGAGTTCTTCCTCCCCACTGTTGCCAAGTCCTTGTTAATATTGGATCATCCACTTGTTGGGGCTTTACAAGTTTCAGATTAATTTGTAGCTTTGGAAGTCTGCCACAAAAGAAAGAAACATGAAAAACAGCATGTATGTTGGTTAACACATAGACATGCTCAAGACGGCCTGCTGGAGTTCAGTCTGAGCTTCAGAATGGTGCTTGAGTGGCTGTAAACGTGGAGTGTTTTTGGAGCCAGACGAACTGTCGGAGTATTTCAGAAGCTGCTGATCTGCTGGGATTTTCCCACACAAACATCTCTGGGTTCACAGAAAATGGTCTGAAAAAGAAGAATATCCAGAGAGAGGAGCAGCAGAAACTGAAATAAGCCCAAGTTAGAACCAATGGATGTAGAAGAGCGTCTCTGAACCTTAAACCAAAATCAGCAGAAGACTCCTCCAGGTGTCACATCTGTTCAAGAACAGGAAACCGAGGCTTCAAATCACCACACAAGACTGGAACCTGAAATTGGAACATTTCTCCTCAAGGCCGTCAAGTCAAGACACTGAGCCAAAAGAGTGTCGAGGTTATGTAGCTGAAACACTGAAACCAGATAAAGGATGATCAAACTGTGTCCCATCCATGCTCTTTAACATTCACAGGTTTATTTGTACAAAAATAAAATAAAAACAATTTTATTTAAATATATTGAAAAACATTTATTTGTACGTGGAAAGCTATTAATGCAAATGTTGTTTTGACCGCAGACCAGTTCTTAAACCCGATGCTCAAAGCAGCTCACCAAGATGGCCGCTTTCAGCTGAATGTCTCTGGAGAAGAGCTCACCGTAAGTACTTCAGCCTGACCTAAAAGCTCCAAGTCAGACATTTGTGGTATCTTCTTGCTCGATCTGGGATCAGATGTTTGAACTTGCCTGCTTCCTAATTTCCTATTTTTTGTATGTTTGTCACATTTAAATGTTCAGATCATCAAACAAATTTTTCATTCACCACAGCAAGTCCTCCAGGTCCGGGGCAGCAGACCATCACGCTCACCATATTTTACTGTTGGTATGATGTTCCTTTTCTGAACTACTGCGTTACCTTTACGCCAGATGTAACGGGACACACACCTTACAAAAAGTTTAACTCTGGTCTCGTCGGTCCACAGACGAGCCTTTATGTTCCTTTGCTCAGCAGTGGTTTTCATCTTGGTCTACGCCACCATGCAGGTCCTATTGGAGGAAGACTTTAACTTTGTTTACCCCTTAATAAAAAACACCTTTATTTAGAAATGTGTTATGTTTATCTAATATTTAAATTTGTGTGATCATCTGAAACATTTAAGTGTGACAAACATACACAAATATGAAGTCAGGAGGGGCAAACACGTTTTCACACCACTGTACATGTTTGAGTCTTGAATATCATTTCAGACACTCCTCAGGACAAACCTCTCTACTGCCATGCCTGAGCTTATTAGGAAGGTAGGAGTGAAAGCTGCATATAATATATACTTTCTGAGATGGGACGTAAAGCATTTTGTGTTTTTGTGTTCAGTGTCTGCTGGATGCAGCTTCCCCAGAGTTAAGACTGTGGAGTTCATCTGTTCCACATTTGAACAGTTCCACCTCGGGAACCACAGTTTGGGTGCAGGCATCTGGACGGCTCCACTGTGAGGGCCAAGGCACACCAGTACTCTTCTTTCAGACGGTACCAGCTGCCTTTTCCTATACTGAGACAAACTGGGAAACACTTCTAATTCTCAGTATTGACACATTGCGTCTGTGCAGTGAATAAGAAAGCCATGAATTACAAAGTCTTGATCTTTGTGTTTGATGTGTAGGACATGGCCGTAGACATCACAACTTCCTATGTTAACAAGAAAGTCCACCTGCAAGGTCATCCAACAGAGTAAGACTGGTTGACTCATATTTTTGAACACCTTGACTGATGACCCAGTTTGGTCCCAGCGGCAGCTGTGGCCTAACATTTGGCTCTAGAATGCTTTGGTGTACAGAGGAGCTCGTGCATGAGGTGTTTGGTTTCCTCCAAACGTGGTCCTTGAAGCGTCACTGACACAAGACAGACGCCGATTATCAGCGCCGGAGAAGACATGGTGAATGCTTCCTGTCCATCCAGTGAAACTGCTGGAAAGACAACGTTGGAGAAACGTGAACATTTTATTTGTTCTGTATAATCTGCAGCTATCCTTTGAAGCAGCGCTCCTCTCAAACAGCAATAAGGATCATTATTAGGTTATTTACATTATTATGTAAATAACAAAATAACTTAAAGCAAAAATTGGGAAACATGAAGTCCGAAGTCTTTATATTAACGGTCATCAGTCAAACAATACTGTTGCTCTGGGTCTAAACAGAGCGCGTTGTGTGTGACGTCTTCTTTTTAAGCGTTCACACTAGAGCGCGTTTGCTGTCGCATTTTATTTGTAGTGTGAACGAGCAGACAAAAATCTGAATTGAGCATCAAGACCTGCAGAGTGAACGTAGCCTTAGTCTGTTGCTTGGAGAAAAGATTTAAAAGGAACTCCAAAGGCTCACCTGTGCTGTCTGACTTCTACTTTTACTGTTCTCACCTAAGTGTAAGGATGTAAGTGTTAGACTCTGATATCTGATATAAAACTTATCTGCAGATGTAACTTCGGTCAGTTTGTCCTGTTCGTCTACGCCTGTGTGTGATTGTGATCCTCTCTCATTTAGGATCTCAGCATTCAGAGCTGAGCTGCCGTTACAGGATCAGCAGGTAGGCAGTCAGAGTAATACGAGTGTTTTTAACCTGCTCCATTTCCTTTATTTTGGATATTGTGGTGCGGTTGTGCTAATTTTGTACCTTTGACATCCTTTATAGAGCTGCTGTCAAACAACACGTCAAACTTTATGCTTTAAAAAATTCAATCACTGCTGAAAAAGTAATTTTCATGAATTCATCCTGAAAGCACTACACACGTTAAAGTGTTATTTTAGATGTATGACAAGCTGCACAGATTTGTACATTATTACTGAACTGTTAAGTGTGAATAATTCAGTCTTTCTTCAGATTATTTAATTCCCAGTTAAACTGAACATTTCCATTTCTGGTTAGACTTCATCGGTAACCTTTCCCTTTCTTTCTAGCGACATGATGAAGCACTCGAGTTCCTAAAGGAAGCTGTGGTGAAAGTTGGAACTCCCAAAGTCCTGTCTGGTAAGAAACACAGCGCCTCAGCTCCGTCCTCAAACCTTTCACATTATTATAAAGCTTTCCTAAAGTCTATAAGACTGCATGAGTTTTATCATTACTACGCCTCTCTGCCAGACACTTATGAAAGCACTTGTTGATTTACCATCAAACAGCTGATCCAGTGCTTCAGCTTGAATGATTCTTCAAAGTGAACATAATCACTGCATGTATAAAGGCTCATTTACACCATTTCGCTCTCAAAAACAGGTCAGTAAGTGAAGCTGGATCAGCGTTGACAAAAGTGTAGACTTTCTTTACGAAATTACAGATCTCTGTGTTACAAATACTCCTGTAAAAAGTTTAAGCACTAAATAACTTCTATACTCCAGTAAAAGTAAAACCGTGCAGCCTCAGAAATATAGTTAGAAAGTAACGAGTAGCGAATTCTACTCACCACTTTTGTAAAAAGGTAACTGAACCTTTTGCTATGTTAATATAATAGGAAACAATATTAGTCCAATCTAAGTTCTAATTGTCACGAAAGCTTCAGTCTGTCATGTCGGACACGTGCAGTGAAGGAGAATTTCATCAAAACAACTATTTTCTGTTGCCTACATTTTTTCAAAGTACTTCTTGGTCCTGTCATTAGTCAGCTGGCATTAATGAATCTAATAGCACAAATCAACCTGGTGACGTAACCTTGTGTACTGACAGAAGATGGTGCTAGACACTTTCTAAAAACTTGAAGCACTTCTTCCTTAACCTCCTAAGACATGAACTCTTCCACGACAGCATTTTTAATTTCTCTTTGCTATTTGGGCTGATTGGGGCCCGATGAATGTAAAAACAAAGAATTACATGATTTTATTTTTTTACCTGATTTTTGTTTCTAAGAAAAATCAGAGCCACTTATGAGGATATTCGTTTAAATTTTCGATAGAACAGTAGCAGTATAATGTCCTCGTAAGTGGATATCAGGCCCTTGTAGAGCAAAATTGAGTATTTTGGTCTAAATAACCCGAAGTGTGATGTCCACATATGTGGACGCAGGTGCTAGAAGGTTAAATCCAGCTTCACAGCCGGTGTTACATCTGTGTCAGAGAGCGAGAGCAGATGGTGTAAATAAGCCTTTGTACAGTTAGTGTGTCATTTCCACTCTGAAGGATGCTTTTGTGGTTTGTTCCAGTTCTGGGAGTTGAGCTAACCAGGCTTCTGGACAAACAGGGATTGTACCAGTTTGATGTCTTTAACCCTGAGGTGCTTCCCCGGGACGTGAGTCTTCTCCTTCCTCTCTTTCTGCATGTGTTGTATCCCTGCATTCTCACAGCTTCTGCCTCTTATCTCTGCTGCAGGGCTTTGTGGTGATTCAGATGGATTTTGGTTTCCCTCATCACCTTCTGGTCGAGTTTCTCAAGAGGACACTTCAGTAACCTTTAAATGTCCGACCCGAGAGTGTGTTTTAATCTGAAAACTCAGCTAGGACTGATGTGAGTCAGAACATGCTTCTGTCAGTTAGTTGGTGAACATTTTGTTTGTTGTCGTTTGATTAAAATTAAATACCATGTAAAAGCTTCTGCAGGTGATGTACAGTCAGTAAAGATTACCACAATTATTGTGAGACTTTGCCTCACCTGGTTGTGTGAGTTATTGAGATCAACACAAGGTGTGAGTGAAAGAAGGCGTCCACGTCCACTGTGAACGACCATCCTTGAACAGAGGAGCTGGCTTACACCTGTCTGCACCTATAATCTAGTTTTGAGATCCTCTCCTAGACGCCTTATCGCCCACTCACAGCTTTGACAAATGCCCAGCTGGGACAAGCACATTTACTCAGGGCTTTGATGATGTGGTGTTCTTCTGTTTCCCTGACGGCTGTATCTGTGGGGATGGTGTTCACTCTGTGCTGGAGCGTCCTGTAGCATACGAATGTTTATTTTCACACTGACGTTTGAGACACTGCTCTGATAAACATAATCACAGGAATCTGTTATTCTGTCTGGAAACAGGAGTGGAGGATTTCACGAGGATGAAAATACACAGTTATTAACTGTTTTATATATTTTGTTTGTTTTGTGCCTGTAAAGTTTAGTTTTGCTTTGTGGACAGTCGTTGTTTGAGAGATGCTGTAGGACAGAATACCTGCACCGTGATCCAAGTACACTCGTAAAGGACTGACCCTCAGACAGGAGTTTGGATGTTTTACTAGTGTATGTTTTTTGTCATAATCTAATGCCCAAGATTGTTCATTAAAACTCATTCATATGCTGAATAACGTGCTTTGTTGGTTAGCGTTCTCTTACAAAGTTTAATAACTCCTGTCCCCTGGTCTGATAGTAGAAACATTTGTTTGGGCTGTAGCTTCACCTCTTAAAACACAATTTAATGGGATATTCTTTACTGACATCTGAACACAGAAACATGTTTTCAGTGCAAGAAATTCACAGAAGCAGTTTTAGTGAAGCTTTTTTATTCCAGCTTTCAGACAGCAGTCACACAGCCTTGGAATCCTTTACCCACATTTTTTCTTATATCAACTACAACAGAGTTTACGTTTAGTAAACTTATACAAGTATAAAAAATACTTTATAGGTCAGATTTGTGGGTTTTATTGAGATGTGTTTCTCTCCATTTTAGACCTCTTTCAGCAGAAGGCCATAAGGACGGATGGCCCGTTTCACCATCTCCTCTTCTTTTTCCACCGGTAATCCAGCTGGGATGCTAACCAGCCAGTATTTACCGTTGTAGTGTTTCTCTCTATAAGTTGGGTTGATCCGATTCTGCAGAATCACTCTGTACTTCTTGCCATTATGAGCGGAGGTGAATATTCTGGAATAATGGATGGCCTCGTTGATGTAAGGAGTGGAATAAATCCCTCTGCCGTAGACTTGACCCGGGCCCGGCTGTTAAATAAAAGTGAAACATAATTTACATTTACAGCTACAATTTACTCTGGGCTAACCAGTAACACAGTTTTATTGGAGACAATAATGCACTAACAGCAGTAATAATAAAATCTAACCTTGTAGAATCCTTCGATGATGCCCTCAGCACCTTCCTTTGACGTCCCGTGGTAGGACACGGGCCACTCCCCCGGCACTGACTGGGTGCTCCGGTACTGGGTTCCGAGCCATGCATTTCCATCATACTTGTCTAGGACCTAAAACATTTTCGTAAAATAACAAAATGACTTTAAAAAACGGAACAGCTTTGCAAAGTTTGGAGCGAAACTCAGAACAAAACCGTTGATCACCGTTGATGAATAAAGGAGCAAAAGCTATTAAAGCATGTTACTTTCTCCACAGGCGCCAGCGCTGAGGTGAGCTTTACGACTGGTGCTAAACTGGATGAACTGAGGGACTATGTTACTGATTTAGCATTACTGACGAATACTGTGATATATTTGATAATATCGATGATGACTGCCCAGATCTTTTACTGTGTAATGTAGTAGTACTGAAGTCAGTCATCTGTGTTTACCTTGATGGCAAAGCGTTGCCAACCACATGGACGTTCATACACCTCTCCACCTCTGCAATAGGTCTCTGTGTCTCTCAGCCCAGTGAAGTCGAAGTCAAACTTGCGGTCAAAGAATTCATCCTGATCGATGATATAAGTCTTTCCCCCTCTTGTCCTTTCATCAAATGTCAAGCTGGTGGAGCTTTCAGAAAGCTTTCCACCTTGGAGAACACTTTGAATCCTGGCAAAGTTGTTTCCTGACAGTGGGCTGTAAGTTAGCAGAAAAGGATGCAGGTTCAAAGCAGATTAGCCATTTCTTCATGTTATCCTCAACAGGCTGCTTTCTGTTATAGAGGTTAACAATCTCTGGGTGAAATTAATCTTTCTTAAATTAAGACTAAAAATCGAGACTCAGGGGTAGTTAAAATTTAATCCAGCATACGATGAACAATGTCGAAATTTGAATTAAAAAATAACAAACACTTAAGGTCCTAAGTCTCTACCTAGACCACTAAATAAAAAGACTAAATACATAAAGATAAAACCTGCATTCAGTTTTGATGACTAACAAGAGTGACATCGATCATATTTACCAGGTTTCATCGCCACCCAAGACCGCAGAAATGAGCTGGTTTGCAGACAGAGTTGGTGCTGCAGAACTGGAAGAGGCCAAGCCTTGGAAAGCTACACTGCGTGCTCCGGATCTGAAGTTACTTTTGCATTGCAGATTACACCCAACGCTTCAAGTGCTACCTCTCTGTCAATCATCTTGAATTGGTGTCTTTAAGCTGCAGCTGCTCACTTCTTCCTACAAATGCTCTGGCCTATGTGAAAACAGAGCTCATATTTATAACACCTACTGAGTGATGACGCCATTTGCTTTAAAAAAGAAAAAAAGCAGGACATAATATTTTCCTCGTGAGACTAACGTCACTTCTCAGGAAGCCTAATGGACAAAGCTCGTGTCGTAACTCGAAGCCAAACCGTGAGAAGCCTCAATGTTGCATCAGGCCGCCATCAGTTAGGCTTTAACTGACAAAGGTGTGTCGTAACAGTTGGCATCCTTATCACTCATCATCCTTTGTCCATTATATGCACTTTGCCTCTCCCTCACATGAGCAATCTTGTCACAGTCTGGCGAATTGATGAGAAGGACCCAAAATGCAGACACAAAGAACGTGGAAGAAAACTTGAATATTAACAAAAAGCGAGCCGTTAAATAAGGCTGGTAAAAAAGGTACAAAGAAAGGGCAAACTGAAGTAAACTGACATCAACCTAAACTGGGAGAACTAAATAAACAACAAGAAGAACCTAGACATGAACCATGCCATGGAAAACGTGGCATGAACAACAAACGACTTGACAAGGAATGAACAGAAACACACAGACTAAATACACACAAGGGTGATTAGGGGAAGTGGGAACACACGGGGAAAGAGCGGACACTGGTCTGACATAACGAGACAAAGGAAGCAAAGCTGACTATACTGACATAGGACACAGACCTTCAAAATCCTGCTCCTTCCATCTAAAATCTCTGTTTGTAACCGATTTAAAGAACTGCAGCACAAAATTTTGCACAATGTGTAGATTTCTCCGTATATTTATAGTAAGTATAATATGGGAACATCTCCAAACTGTCTCAAGTGTAAGGTCAGAGTGGGCACTAGATTCCACTGCTTGTGGGAATGTGCTATTATCCAGTCACTTTGGAAAGAGGTCTGTGCCAATGTTAGTACAGCCATTGGTCATCAGGTGACAGAAAACCCATTAATGTGTATATTGGGATATATTCCTGTCTCACTGGTACAACATGAGCATGTAATTCAGTCACTGTTAATGTTGGCCAGGAAAACCATTGTGTTGAGATGGGTGGGGGCTGAGCCTCCCTCCATTCCTCTATGGAAGTCGCTCGTCATTGAAGTTATGACTCTGATCAGGCTGGGACATTATGTTGATGGGAGCTCCCGAATTTTTGTGGACAAATGGAAGAAACCACTGGAAGCACTGGGTGTAACCTGTAAACTGGATCCTAGTGAACAACAATTATGGACATAATGTTGTAATATTCTAGTGCTGTGTAGTGTTATTATTTTGGATGTGAACCAGTCTTATATTTGTTGGGGAAAAAAGTTAAATAAAAGTTAAAAAAAAAACAAAAAAAAAACCCATAAACATCAAAATAAACTAAAACTCAAAACGCTGTATCAACAGACCCGGGAACGTGACAAATCTACTACTAGACATGAACAACTCCAAGCTGTAAAAAGTATGAAGGCCAAACCTTTGTAAATATATGCAACCGTGAATCATATCAAGTAATTTTAAGCCAGAAATAACTTGACTATAACAAATTAAAAGCAGCCATCAGTTTGTAACAAAGTGGCTTTTAGATATCCTGGGTAAAACTTTTCATTGAAATCAAAAGAGGGCAACAGAAATTAAAACAAATATAAATTTACAGTTCTATAAACATACTTTAAGGAACCAAAAATAACTAAATTTATTAGAACGTGGCTACAATTATGCAGTGCGGTAAAAATACTTGCAAGACTTGGCCCAACTCTGTGTACTGCATGTGTACAGTAGGCAGCCAGCTTATAAACAGCTATAAAATGCTTTTCTTTTTTCAGTTTAGTCCTTTAGCAATCACCACAACAGGTCATCTGCCTCCATCTGACCCCTATACCTGTCACACCAACCCCCTTCATGTCCTCATTCTCTACATTCTAAATCTTTTCTGGGTTTGTCCTCTTTTCTTCCTGCTTAGCAGCTCCATCTTCATCATCCTTTGTCCAATATATCCACTCTGCCTCTCCCTCGCATGAGCAACCTACCATTTTGATGTTTTAATCTTTAAATGTCAGCTGGACATTTAAACATGCTGCTGTTGTTAGACGGCACCATAAATTCTACTAACAGAAAAGACTCTTATTCTGTTAATGCACAGCAGCAGCAACCTGTTGATTCAAAGGTTTTATTTAGACATCGGCTGCTTTTCACTCATTTTCAATCCGGTCCTTGTACCTGCCCTTTTTCACAGGAATGCTGTGTTCGTTAACCCACTTAACACTGACCTGTGAATCATTCAAGCACAAGAAGGCTCCTAACTGAAGAGGTAAAGCTGTGTTGCATCCATAATAGACAACTTAACAAAGAAGCAATTTTCAGTGATTTCTCCGAACACTTTACCAGCAGAAAAAACATCATTTGTCCTCATTCTTATAGTTCAATCTAAAAAAATCTTAAAGATCTACATTTCTGCACATAGAGAGAAGGGGTTCACTTCCTAACTTTAAGTCTTATTACTGGACCATTGACATAAAGCACATTAAAATGCGTATTAACAAACTACACAAGTCATAAATGACTTCAAACATAGTTTATTTGAGCACTGAAGTGTAATATATATGGAATAAATGTGAAACTCTTTTATAAAAAGAAAGACTTTCACAAGCTTGATAAATGTAGTGGCTGTCTTTCAAGGTCAAAATTAAAATGAAGAGAGCAAAACTGGGGCCAAGAACTATGTAGTAGAACTATATTTATGTTTGTCTGTTTAGGTGAATTTGATGCCAGATAAATGCAGGAGAACAGACTCAGAAAAGGAAGGTGTGGTAAAAGATTATTTTCCAGTAGTGCTGTCAGGAATAGGATAACATGACTGCACATGTCCAGGGAGGAACAGAAACAGGTGATGGCTGACTGACAGGGGCACACAGATGGTGCGCAGCGGCACTGCTTCTGGGTATCGCGTTGCATTTATAATCCACAACTAATAAAAAGCGATGTCTATGTACACTCCACTGAAATGGCCCGATGAGGTCCATGCCAATGCGTTCAAACAGGGCCTCCATTAATGGTAAGGGGTGCAAAGGTGCTTTTGGGACAGCTGGCTGGTTAACCCGGTCCAGGTATGACACACACCATCGGTGCACAAATCTTATCATATCCCACTTGCCCTGCCCTGGGCTTATAATGAGCCGCCTAGAAAATCATTTCCTGGTGGCTTTTAGGCACCAACAACTAGGTGTGTTCCTTCTCTGTGCGAGTGTCAACTCACTCAATAAAGCCTATTGTTCTTTTTTCTCTTGTTTTGCATGTCCCGTTTGGTTCTTTGGCAATCGGAATTGTCTGAAGGCCAAGAAAGATAAGAGATAAGAGAGATAAGATAAGATAGAACTTTATTAATCCCTCGGGTGGGTTCCTCTGGGAAATTCGACTTCCAAAAAAAGCACAGCAACGACCGAAGTTACAGTTACAGAATTGTTATATATATATATATATACACACACACACACACACACACACACACACACACACACACACACACACACACACACACATATATATAAATACAGAGACAAATATAAATAAAATATACAAAGGGGATAAATAGAATAAATAGGAATAAAAAATAAAAATACAAGTGAATTGCACATTTCAAGTATTGAGTCTATTGCACTGTTGACTATTTACAAAAGTATTGCACAAGGTATTGCACAGTGAGGTGCAGAGGCACTACAGCTTAGTTGTTCCCTCCTCCTTTGTCCTCCTGTTTCCCCTCCCTCTCCCCTCCAGAGAGGAGTTAAACAGTTTGATGGCGTGTGGGACAAAGGAGTTTTTAAGTCTGTTAGTTCTTGTCTTTGGGAGAAGCAACCTGTCACTGAACAGACTCTTCTGGTTGTTTATGGCCGTGTGCAGAGGATGCCCAGCATTGTCCATAATGTCCATCAGTTTCTTTAATGTCCTTTTCTCTGCCACTGTCACCAGAGTGTCCAGCTTCATGCCGACCACAGAG
Source organism: Copadichromis virginalis (assembly GCF_057382275.1). NCBI lineage: Eukaryota > Metazoa > Chordata > Actinopteri > Cichliformes > Cichlidae > Copadichromis > Copadichromis virginalis. The sequence continues at coordinate 70,337,296 of NC_140624.1, forward strand.
CTAGCCTTCCTGATCAGTTTCTCCAGCCTGGATGAGTCCCTCTTTGCTGTGCTGCTCCCCCAGCACACCACAGCATAGAAAAGTACTCCAGCAACCACCGACTGGTAAAACATCCTCAGGAGCTTCCTGCAGATGTTAAAAGACCTCAGCCTCCTGAGGAAGTACAGTTGGCTTTGGGCTTTTTTATACAGGTGCTCTGTGTTGCATGTCCAACGGATTTATTTTACCAAGTGGATCATCACAGCCTTGCTGCATTGGTCCATTTGATTGACTTTTGTTAGTATTATCTATCCATCCATCCACTACCGCTTATCCTTATCAGGGTTCACAAGTTGCATGTCTTTGGACGGTGGGAGGAAGCCGGAGTACCCGGAGGGAACCCACGCAAACACGGGGAGAACATGCAAACTCCACACAGAAAGACCCCGGCCTGATGGTGGAATTGTATGGGCTCAAAATATGGTCATAAATATTTTGTACTTGTAAATCGGTTTTGTACTTGGTACTGTAAAAAGATTTGTATGTGTAAAAAAAATTTGTGCGTGCGTAAAAAAGATTTGTATGTGTAAAAAAAATTTGTGCGTGGGTAAAAAAGATTTGTATGTGTAAAAAAAGATTTGTGTGTGGACTTAGCCAAAAAAAAACCCTGCAAGTCACAACTACGAATTTTGACCCTATTTTTCTTCCTTTAAGCTGATTGGTCAATGTCATGTCAATCACAAATTAAACAATCCAATCAGAGAACAGATGGGTTTGGCTGTCGGAGGGGCACTTTTTTGAACTGCAGGTCCTTGAAGGGTGATACAGTTTGAAGCTGGAGGATCTCTATATAAATATCCGATAGCAGTTAGGTCCCCTTACTAGTGATGGTAAATTTGATTCTTTTTACTGAATCGAGTGTTAATGAGTCACTCACCAAAGTGAATCGGGTGTTTTGAGTCATTTGATTCACTGAGTCAGTTGATCAGAGAGTGCAAAATTTTACATTTTCACTCAAACTTAATTTGTTTCCCTTTTCATGTAAATCCTACTGCTAAGATGAATGATTAAAAAAACAACAACAACTATTTTATAGAGAAAAAAAAGAGCAAAAACATTTCTAAAATTAAGCAATTTCCTATCAAAATTGCTTAATAAACATTTATTTTGTTTATTTGTATTTTATTAGTATTTTCCTTAAGTGTGTCAAATATATATTTTCTCATCTAAATGTCCACTGCGCTGTGAGCCAGGGGGCGGTAATGCGCCTTAACATTGGTTGCCAACCAAGAAGAAGAAGCTGTGAGCCAGGAGGGAGGGGGTGAGCGAGTCCTGAGTGATTCGCTTACGCTTACGATTCAGCACAGGAGGGAGGGGGTGAGTAGCTCAAATGTGTTGTTAGCAGCGCGATGCTACTCTGAACCGAGGAGCTATTTTCTTGATGTGAGCTTCTACTCAGGGTTTTTTCTTCCAGTTCAGAGCAGAAATGCTTTTGTTACGAAACTGGCTGTTGTTTTTTCCCCCCACAATTTTAATTATAAGCTAGATATATTTCTACTAATGGAATTAGTTTGCTAACAGCAACAGGGATGAGTCAGTGAGTCAGTTGGGCTTGTGAATCATGATTCACGAGTCAGTAAAGTGATTCTCGGGTATTGAACGATTCGTTCACGAATCGAACATCACTACCCCTTACTTTCAGCAGCTGTTGAAATGATAAAGTTGTGGTATGTCAGTGGTTAGAAATACATTATTACTTTAGGATTAGTTTAACACAAAGTCAGGGCTGACCCAGGACCATTGCTGTGAGTCACAGTGCGCAGCATAAAAGTCCTTTCACATCGGACGCAGGATGTGCTGCTAATGCTAACTGCTAACTAAAAGCAAAGGATCCAGAATTTGTTGCTGGCTGCTGGGCTCTGTGGGTTTTTGCAGCAGCTCTACCTGTACTAGATGCACCTGCTCCTTGTCTTTTCTATCTCTGACTTTATGTCCTCTACAAGAGTTTGTGGGTTTTTTTTGCTAGTTCTTCAAATGTTCAATAAAAACATGTATGCTAATTCATAACGAAGAAAGCTTTGTAATGAAGACTGTCATTTCCAAAACACTGCCCGCCCCCACCCCGCGGTCCGCAGCGCTGTTGAAAAGGCTGTGGAAGTCCCTGTATTAAACACGTAGTCCTGTGACACAAAAATCACCAAACTCGGACGACCACAGACTGTTTTCCTTCGTGGTGATGAAGGAAAATGCTGGGTTGGCATGTAAAAGGCCATTTATTCCCTTCAAAGACCTGCAGTTCAAAAAAAGCGCCCCTCCGACAGCCAGACCTCTGTTCTCTGATTGGATTGTTACATTTGTGATTGACATGACATTCACCAATCAGATGAAGGGAAGAAAAATAGGGTCAAAATTCGTAGTTGTAACTTGCAGGGTTTTTTTGGCTAAGTCCACACACAAATCTTTTTTACGCATACAATTCCTGATTTACAAGTACAAAATATTTATGACTACATTTTGAGCCCATAGAATTGAACTCAGGACCTTCTTGCTGTGTGGCAACAGTGCTAACCACCGTGTTAGTATTATTAATTAATTTATTATATTTTATTTTATTTTAAGTTATTACAGACAGGGCAGACATGACTGGGGGATAAGAAAGAAAGAAAGAAAGAAAGAAAGAAGGACAGTGAGAGAAGACACTACAAAATCTGTTGAAAGAAAAAAGAAGAAAACAAGCAAAAGGAGAGCAACACAATAAACACAACACCACAGCAATAACCTAGATAAATATAAGGAACAGTAAATACTAAATATTGAATGTTATTGTGCAGTACGCAAGAGATAGCAGCCAAGAAAGATATAGTGTATGTCTGTGAGCACCTGTGCGTACACCTGTGTGCGTGTATTCAAAAGGTTTCTCCATGTAACGATCTGCTAGAGGTTGTGGGAAGCCATAGCCCTGCCCCCCAGGGCATGAAGTAGGCATGGAGGTGATCCAGGCCCAAGGAGGACCATCAGAGGGGCCACCGTGCCACCCTCCTGGAGAGATCTGAGGAGAGCCCCAGACGTGGGGTCACCTGATACAGAAGCCACAGGAGGCTGCAGTGACGAGTCCGTGGGGTCCGCCGGCAGCCAGCTGCACCAGAGTGAACCAAGCTCCAGGCATAGTCAGGCCCATGCATGTTGTCTTACTCCAGGCTGTATAGGCTCGAAAGCCTACTACCAATTAAGCATATTAGGTGATGTGCATCTCTGTAATGAGAAGGGGTGTGGTCTAATGACATCAACACCCTATATCAGGTGTGCATAATTATTAGGCAACGTCCTTTCCTTTGGCAAAATGGGTCGAAAGAAGGACTTGACAGGCTCAGAAAAGTCAAAAATAGTGAGATATCTTGCAGAGGGATGCAGCAGTCTCAAAATTGCAAAGCTTCTGAAGCGTGATCATCGAACAATCAAGCGTTTCATTCAAAATAGTCAACAGGGTCGCAAGAAGCGTGTGGAAAAACCAAGGCGCAAAATAACTGCCCATGAACTGAGAAAAGTCAAGCGTGCAGCTGCCAAGATGCCACTTGCCACCAGTTTGGCCATATTTCAGAGCTGCAACATCACTGGAGTGCCCAAAAGCACAAGGTGTGCAATACTCAGAGACATGGCCAAGGTAAGAAAGGCTGAAAGACGACCACCACTGAACAAGACACACAAGCTGAAACGTCAAGACTGGGCCAAGAAATATCTCAAGACTGGTTTTTCTAAGGTTTTATGGACTGATGAAATGAGAGTGAGTCTTGATGGGCCAGATGGATGGGCCCGTGGCTGGATTGGTAAAGGGCAGAGAGCTCCAGTCCCACTCAGACGCCAGCAAGGTGGAGGTGGAGTACTGGTTTGGGCTGGTATCATCAAAGATGAGCTTGTGGGGCCTTTTCGGGTTGAGGATGGAGTCAAGCTCAACTCCCAGTCCTACTGCCAGTTTCTGGAAGACACCTTCTTCAAGCAGTGGTACAGGAAGAAGTCTGCATCCTTCAAGAAAAACATGATTTCCATGCAGGACAATGCTCCATCACACGTGTCCAAGTACTCCACAGCGTGGCTGGCAAGAAAGGGTATAAAAGAAGAAAAACTAATGACATGGCCTCCTTGTTCACCTGATCTGAACCCCATTGAGAACCTGTGGTCCATCATCAAATGTGAGATTTAAAGGAGGGAAAACAGTACACCTCTCTGAACAGTGTCTGGGAGGCTGTGGTTGCTGCTGCACGCAATGTTGATGGTGAACAGATCAAAACACTGACAGAATCCATGGATGGCAGGCTTTTGAGTGTCCTTGCAAAGAAAGGTGGCTATATTGGTCGCTGATTTGTTTTGTTTTGTTTTTGAATGTCAGAAATGTATATTTGTGAATGTGGAGATGTTATATTGGTTTCACTGGTAAAAAGAAATAATTGAAATGGGTATATATTTGTTTTTTGTTAAGTTGGCTAATAATTCTGCACAGTAATAGTCACCTGCACACACAGATATCCCCCTAAAATAGCTAAAACTAAAAACAAACTAAAAACTACTTCCAAAAACATTCAGCTTTGATATTAATGAGTTTTTTGGGTTCATTGACAACATGGTTGTTCAATAATAAAATTATTCCTCAAAAATACAACTTGCCTAATAATTCTGCACTCCCTGTAAATACAAGAGGAAAGCAGGGCAGCTGACATCAGTTGGCAGACAGGACATGGAGACGCCAAACTAGAAACACTAACGCATGGCACAGACTGTCAAAGTAAACCAGGAAACAAACAGAACAAAACCAATACTAAACATCTGAAATCCCAAACTACAAGAAAACAATACACAAAACACTGGGTCACCGACACTCTAAATAACTTTTTCCATCTGCTATTTTCCTCTGACACAAATTTATGCAAAGTTCAATCAAATATAACTTTTTTTCATTAAAGTACTTAAACCTTATAATAGCTCTTGGGTTCCTGTAGCTGGAAGTGCACAGTGATCAGCACCAGGTGGCACTGTGGGACAACAGTTATTGCAACATCGCTACTCTGCACTCGTCATATGTTGCCAGGACAAGTTACTTCTTCTTTATGTTTTTCTTCTTATCATCATTATTGTTGTTATTATTGTAATTTTCCAAAAACTGCAGCCAACAGTTTCTCCAGCAATGCCATTGAACAATTCCATCTGTCATCAGCATAATATTTTGCCCCCTTTGAACTCCCGCTCACTGGATTTTTTTTCCATTTTGGACCTCCTGTAAACCCAGGAGACTTTACTGCATGTGTGCAACTGCAAAATCCACCATCCAAAAACGTCTGAAATTGTATCCTGTTATAGGGCGTAGAATCTAGTGTTGGTTGTTATTGCCAACACATTCAGGGTCGATTTTGTTGCTACTGTCTGTATCTGACTTACCAAAAGCAGAAGTTGTAGATGTCAGCTGTGGAGAATTCAGTCAGTTCGATTGGTGGTTGTGTTTAGGTACTTTTATTGTTGTTTGTGGAACAAAAATGTTTTTCTGCCTCATTTGTGTTTGCGTCCATGATTCAGTATTTAGGTTTATGTTTGGTGCAGCTGAAGTTTATTGCATTTGACAGATAAAAGCTTCATATAAATGTTCTGTTCCACTAATGAAGGCTTCATGTCCTAGTGATGGGTCGTTCGCGAACGAAATGGCTCTTAGAGCCGACTCTTTGACGTGAACGACGCGAGCCGGCTCCTTATCGCGAGCCGTCACGTGGGGTTTTTCTTTTCTTTTCTTTCTCTCAGCCTCTCTCTCGCACCTTTTTTCCGCTTCACTCTGCACGCGAGCCTTGTGCTTTACGCTGGGCAGAGGGGGGAGGGGTGGTAGTTACACTCAGTAGCACAGGAACAGAGCCAGAGAGAGAGAAAGAGAGGCAGGGACAACAACATTAGAAAGGTATAGTAATCATCCACAACTATTTTCGGTTGCAGATGATAAAGGATTCAGAAAGTTTATTCATGCAGGTCCATATGACAGAGAATATGCATGTTCTTTTAGTTTTCATATTATAATTTATATTTAATTGTGTTGTGGTTTGCAGTGTTTTGTGTTCTTTTCACTTTAAATTTGTGAAAGGAAAAAGCTGAAAATTTAAATAGTTAAAACTTGAAATGTGAATAGTTGATTTTTGTATTATATGATTTATTTATTACATTTTATGTGGAGTGAATAAATAAAAGTATATTTACGGTGGCCCCTAGAGACAAAGCACATACAAACTTCAAATCACGTACGAACTCTGAAGCATGTACAAACTCCAAAACACGTAAAAACTCCAAAGCACGTAAAAACACGTAAAAACTCAGAAGCACATAAAAACTCAAAACACGTACAAAACACAACAGAAGTGCTCCAGGATGCTGGGCGCAGTGTTGAGCCTTTGTTATCTTGTGGCTACACAAGCCAGCAAGTACCAACGACCGGATTTGGTGTGTGGTAATAACAGGTAAATGAACTTTTTTTTAAATTATTTGAATATATATATGAGTGCCTGTGTATAAATACACAAACAATACACACATGCTTTCAATTGTGTAATTTAAGTGATCTAGTAGCTCTGCTTTGGAAGTTCAGTTCATGCTAGAAATGTGTTTTGGAGTTTGTACGTGTTTTGTCTCTAGGGGCCACCGCATATATTTATATTTAAACATATATAAATAAAACCACTTTTTTTTTACGTTAGTAATTCCTTTTGTGCATAATTTTATATTATTGTTAATAATAAATTAATTAAAGCAACAAAACAACCCGAAGAGCCGGTTCGGAGCCGAAAGAGCCGGCTCTTTTTAGTGAGCCGAACCGAAAGAGCCGGAAATCCCATCACTATCATGTCCCCAATGTTTTATTAGCTCTAAACAGAGCGTCCAGGCTAAATCCCCGCCCCTCACTCACCCCGCCTCCAATGTTATTTTCTTAAGGATGTGGAATTGTACATAAAATCATTATCAGACTCCACCAGCAAAAAGTCTCTCAAAACACAACATATATGGGAATTTTTTGTGAATCTTTTTTTTTTTTTTTACCCCTGGTTATTTGTATTCATGTTCTATTCTCTTGTATACTTCATCTGTGTTACGACCCGTCTAGGCCAGGCCATAACATGAGCGAGGCACTCGCTTCCCCCCCAAGACCCAAGCAGTCACACGAAACAAATCCGTTAGATACAAGGTGATTTATTTACAATGTGAATAAAGAGAACCAAAACGGGAGTGTCAGCACTTCAAGGTGAGCCAAGGCCAAAACAATAAACAAAACAAACCTACACAAATCCCGCACCCCTGACCTTACCAAAACAAAGTCAAAAATAAAGACAGAGTCTAACCTCCTTAACTAACTCAAAACAGGAGAAAACGTGTGGTAAAAAGAAACTGCAGCTCACCCCTACCCACTCCACTTCCACAACTTTCAAGCGTACTGCAGCCAGCAGTTACCACAGGACTACTGCTGGGTGATGAGGAGAACCGCGAGGACCTCTCCCGCTGTAGCACTCCTGCCTCCTTTTAATGGGCGGGTCCTCCAGCTGGATCCAATCACGCCGGGGCAGTATATCCACGCACCAATCGGAACAGGGCCCTGGCACAGCTAAATTAACATAGAAAAAACACAACACCTGCACAAACAAACACATGGACATACAAGTTCGTAACAGTGTGTTGTAAACTCATTGTTTGTTTAATAAAGTTCTTGTTTGAAAAAAATGTATCCTGTATCGCAATATTTTGGAATAAAAGGTTTATAGGATGTACTTAAAATAAATAAGAACAATCGACTTTGCCAGCAAAATCTAAATTGAGTTTTTGTTACTATTGATGCTGCTGAGAAATAAACATGGTTCCAATTAAATGTTTGTCGACCCTCTGGGTTTGTTCAAAAATCCCTTCAGCTTGTTCGTGGACAAAAATGTCCACCAGCATGTTATGTTGTGGCAGGGATTTGTCCACCAGGGGGCAACAGTGGTTGGGGAGCTTTCAGTCTGTGGGGGCGCAAGCCCCGGTTCTCTTAATAAAGAAGCAACTGTGAGCTAAACATGGTCTCCGTGGTTCCTTGGTCTTAGGATATCACAAGCAGATTAGGTCTGTAATTTTGTTCCCAGGTCCAGTTTGTATTTGTGGATTTGTGGAAGTTCTTCATGGTTCTTCGTCACACATGGAATTCAAATGTGTGATAAGCTGCAGGATTCAAACACAAGTGTAACTTATAAACACACGTTCATACTTTTATTCCACAATCAGAGAGAAAGAAACAGAGAGAGAGTGCAGGACAGACAGACAGGTGACAGTCTCAGGTGTACACACTGCTACACAACAGCACAGAGAAGCAGGATTTAGTGTTTGTGTTATTACGAGTGTAAACAAGAAGAGTTCCAGATGGTGCAGTGGACACATGTGTGACTGCTGTGATTGAAGCATCTTTCTTTCAGCTTAACGAGTGAACCGTCAGCTCGTTCAAACACACGTTAAAGTGCGTTTGGCTCGACATCACCGAACAGAGGCAGCAATATAACACAGCTCACATTAACAGTGCAGTGAATCCTGCTTGTGCCGTGATATTCAGGACTGCAAACCGAGCAGCATTCACTTCGTCACGTCGCTGGGACGTAATCGGCCTTAAAATGCGTCCTTGAAGGATGCAGCCCCTGAATTGGGATATAGCCAACATACATGCCGAGGGTGGGGAACTCCAGGCCTCGAGGGCCGGTGTCCTGCAGGTTTTAGATGTGTCCTTGATCCAACACAGCTGGTTTAAATGGCTAAATGGCCTCCTCAACATGCCTTGAAGTTCTCCAGAAGTCTGCTAATGAATTAGTCATTTGATTCAGCGACCCAGGGTGAGACCTAAAACCTGCAGGACACTTGAGCCCTGGCGGTCCCCACCCCTGCTATATGCCATCTTAAAATGTGTCACGCTACAAGGTAAGAGTCCCCTTTGTTGTGTCAGTTAGTGATGGAGACATATACAGGTATTTGCAGCAAACTATAATTGATTGTTCTTCTCTCCTAACTTCAGTGCAGCTTGTAGAATAAAAATATAAATGAAACTGTTAACATTAAAGCTAACAGCTGGCTGCTTTCACCTTTACTTTGTGCTACATTCCTGTTCATCAAAACATCATTGCAGACAAATAAGGTCTCCATGTACCTGACCTGAGTGCATCTCTTAGAAACAAAATATCACCTCTCATTCTATTGGCTGTACCTTCATGATGTAAACAATGACGTGCATGCAGCGCAGCTATCGCCTCCAACTGTGCAGCCTTACTGGGTTTGCTGTGAAATATTTAAAGAGATCAAATATTTTTCCTCTTAATGGAAAGCATCACAAAGTCAAGGAGTGTCTCGAAGGCTGAGACGAGCTGAGGCACGAGTGCAGGGATCATTAACCGACAGACCGAAGCAAAAGGAAGATTTTAGTGTCTTTTCAAAAAAGCAATTGAGAGCCCAAAAACAGGAACTGAGATCCAAGCGTACACGACGCCTCCAACTGACATAATTGCTCGTTGTTACCTTCAGATTACCAACACACACCACAGGAACGTCTTTTCACTGAGGGCCACTTCCTGTGTGGATGAAACAAACAGACAGCAGGTCTGCTCAGATGTGATTGGCTGGAAAAAATGTCATTTATTATTGACGCTTGACTTATTTTCCTTATCACACCTGAGTCTGCTGTTGTAAACATGCAGAGATGTGAGGGGTATGTGACTGAATTAGCTTTTTAAAAGTGTTGGGTGAAACATCTGCAGGACCTGTTGTTCTGTCTTTACTCTTAGAGAAAGAGAGAAACTGGAGGGGCTGTTCCTGCTCTGCCCCTCACAGCAAACTGGACTCTATGAACTAAAATTAGTTAAACAATTGGTTAACATTTCTGTTTTTACGTTTGACTACGCACGTTTAGCTTCATTTCTGCAGTTCCACAATAGTATGTGTGTTTTATCCCTGGTATGAAAAATGTTCAGCTGCTGACGGGACAGAGTTCTTTGGAGTCGTGATGCAAAAACAACCTTTATCTTCACGGCGATGTCACACAGACACACTGAACACTGATTCTGAGGAATGCTTGACTTAACAAACACTGGTTGTTGCACAATCACAAAGCAGAACATGAACATATTTCAGTCTTCTTCTTCCTCCTGCTCCCTTCAGGGGGCGCCACAGCAGATCATCAGCCGCCATCTCCTCCTATCCCAGCATCCTCCTCTGTCACACCAACCCTCTGCATGTCCTCCGTCACTGCGTCCTTTGAGGTCTTCCTCTTTTCCTCCTGCCTGGCAGCTCCATCTTCATCACTCTGTCCAGTATATCCACTGTCCTTCATTCCCTGCTCGGTCATCTCTTTTCACTTCCTGTGTCATTGTCTTTTATTTTCTTATCTCTAGTCTATGTCAGAGCGCCTGTTTCCAGGCCCCGTCTGCGGTCTCCAGTTCCTTGTGCCTTTGGATTTTCTCCCTTTTGGACTTTTCACTTTTGCCCATTGGGACTTTGTTTTGTTTTCTCATTGTTTGTTAAATCTCACCTGTTTTCCATGTCTGCATTTTCACATCTCAAAGTGATATTTGAGTCAATTTCAGGGCCTGTAAAGAAGTTTAATCAGTAATTCAGCTTCTACCAGGTTCTGACTGTGAGCCTCAATTACACATACAGTCGGGGAAGATGGCCCCGCCCCTCCCTGAGCCTGGTTCTGCCGGAGGTTTCGTCCTACTAAAAGTGAGTTTTTCCTTCCCACTGTCACCAAAGTGCTGCTCATAAGGGGTCACATGATTGTTGGATTTTTCTCTGTATGTATTATTGGAGGGTCTACCTTACAGTACAAAGCACCTTGAGACGGCTGTTGTTGTGATTTGGCTGTATGAGTCAAACTGAACTGAACAAACAGCATTAAAACATAAAACACAGATGATTAGAGCTCATAGCCAAAGCCAGTGCAAAGAGAGCCAGAACTCTGCAGGGCCAAAAAACCTGTAGTGATGTAGGTCAACGTTACCTGCTGCTCTGACAGTGGTATTTCCTCCTTTTGCTCGTGCTATCTGTAGATGCTGAACACCAGCTCACACCTCATCGGTCTTAACATAATAAACAGATTTAACACAGGTTGCTAGGCCTGTATGCTAACACAGTTATTTCAGATAAATCACCCTGAAAAGCCCCAGGAATCCTTCATCCAGTAAATCTGCCGCCTCTCTAACTTTGTCTTCCTCAATTTTTTGTTTTTTAGATGTGATTATCCTTGACGGTTGTCTCCTGGTGCACGTCTGCACTGCTTCCACTCTGCCTTCTATTTTCTCACTTTATGTTTTGATTTGATTCTTCTCTGAAAGTGCCATAGCACTTGGCTCTTCTTTTCTATGCTCAAGTGCTTTCATCTAACATTCACACTCAGATGGATGCATTGGAGCAACTTGGGTTGGCCAACCAACCTTCCAGTGTGAAGATGACCTGCTCTGCCTTCTGAGCTACAGCCTCCGCATCCTGCAGCACGTTACAGGAGTTGCAGGAATTTCATGCAAGAACTGGCCGTGTACTACACGTGACAACCCTTCTTCATGGTATTCTTCACTTTCAGGCTTTAGACTATGGTGGCATGTCAGAGCTGTCTGATCCCTCCAGAAGCTGAAGGAAGTATCATAAGAGGAGAGGAGATTAAAAAATGGACGGAGAGGAACCAAAGACAACAAATAAGGGAGGACTTCTTGACCACATGGCGTATGTCGAGGAACTAGCATCCTCCTCGTTGAACGCTGGTACAGGCAGGAATAAACATGCTGCTGTTGTTAGACGGCACCATAAATTCTACTAACAGAAAAGACTCTTATTCTGTTAATGCACAGCAGCAGCAGCCTGTTGATTCAAAGGTTTTATTTAGACATCGGCTGCTTTTCACTCATTTTCAATCCGGTCCTTGTACCTGCCCTTTTTCACAGGAATGCTGTGTTCGTTAACCCACTTAACACTGACCTGTGAATCATTCAAGCACAAGAAGGCTCCTAACTGAAGAGGTAAAGCTGTGTTGCATCCATAACAGACAACTTAACAAAGAAGCAATTTTCAGTGATTTCTCCGAACACTTTACCAGCAGAAAAAACATCATTTGTCCTCATTCTTATAGTTCAATCTAAAAAAATCTTAAAGATCTACATTTCTGCACATAGAGAGAAGGGTTTCACTTCCTAACTTTAAGTGGTATTACTGGACCATTGACATAAAGCTCATGAAAATGTGTTTACCAAACTATAAAAGTCATAAGTGACTTCAAACATAGTTTATTTGAGCACTGAAGCATGATATAATGCAATAAATGTGAAAATTCTTTTTGAAAAGATTTTCAAACTTGGTAAATGAAGTGCTGTCTTTCAAGGTCAAAATTAAAATGATGAGAGCAAAATGGTAGCCAAGAATTTAGTGCGAGTGCCCGCCTTTATTTACTCTACAGGAGTCTTTCAAACTTAGTGAAACGAGTGTGATGCGAGTCAGTGAGTCAGAGAAGCTCACGGCAGCGATAATGAGGCTGATTGTTGCGGCTAGGCTGATCTTTTCTGTCAGTAATCGCTGCTGTTTTTGTTGGTGTTAGCTTCTGTTAGACGACATAAGGTAGTGGATACATTTGCGTACATGAGAACGTAATCAAGCTGAGCGTGAGAAAAGAGAGGCGGACTTTTAGGACACTTGCTGTTGTCAACTCCGGGGAATAAATGATGCATGTTTTCATGTGTTGAGCTCTGCCTTTAGTTCAGGAGATGAGATGACACGAGGAGCAAGAGGATGACATATTTTTAAGATGTTGGTGGCAGTGTCCCTTTCCTGTTTTCATTTCTTTGGGAAAAATGTTAAAAATGTCAAAAATCCCATTGATGCGAGATCGCATCACATTTCACTTCATTTGGAGTATTTGCAGACTGCTGATTTGGTAATACTGATATAAAGAAGAAACGTCTCCATGCTTTGGTGCCATGTTTTCCTGACTTTAGGACCTACCAAGACAGAAGCCAACTTTAAACTGTTTGGTTGAAGTGACTTCAAAAAAAGATACTGGTTTAATTCTTCTGAATTCTCTGCGTTATTATGAGCTTGTGGCTCTGATGCATATTTTTAATCTTAACTAAATTTGTTGTGAGTGAGTCAGCTGTGTATATTTTGCATCAGGGCAAAGAACAGAGCTAACTTCTGGTGATGAATGCTCCAAAGAGAGTGAGCTGACCCCCATAAATGATGCGCACCATAATATGAACCAAACACATGTAAACAGGCTCCCACTTTATATAATCAACTGTCAGAACTGCAGTGCTGCTTACTAATGGTAAAGAAGCACCACACACTTGAGTTTCACATTTATGGAGAGGTTTTATTGTCCTAACTTCCAACTGTAGGATCTGCTCTAAGCCGCAAACTCTCAATTCGTTGTTATGGAATTTGATACATTGTAGCTGTGTCATCAAACAGAGCTGCCCTTATTGGCAACATGTTGACGCTGGCTAAGGTGATCTTGATTTTGAGCAGTGCGTCCGGCTGTAGCTGGGCTGCTCTGAGCCAAGTATGACTCATCACTGTTCTCAGTGCGACATTCCCTCGTCTCCCTCGTCTCAGCCTCCATTATCTCAATGAACATTATACATTAATCTGACCCGCCCCTACTGTGCCAAACACTCTGCGGCATTCAAGCAGGAAGAACACAAAAGAACGTAAAAGTAAATCAAGCAAAGTCACGTATAAAGTAGTGAATGATCATCATATCTTAAAGACCTCATGCTACATCACTTTAGTTATATAAAAGGATAAAAATAATGTTTCCTGGGATGCAATTGACAATCTTCTAACTGGGAAAACCCACTTTCTACTTTTAATAATTCAAACTTTCCTTTTTGATAAAGCTTAGAGTTCGGGCTGACCCTGAGCCCTCCGTTCTACAGGCTGGGGGACTTCCCATAGTGCAACTACTGCATATCATGAACCTTTGTCAGCTCTCTCCTTTGGTTGGTATTTCATCCATGATCTCTCTGCCCCTCTTTTCTCTGTTCATTTTCTTATCTGTTCCCATCGCCCCGCCTCCCCCCTCCTTAAACCTGGCTCTTCCTTCCCACTATCACCAAATGCTTGCTCTTCTGGAGCCACAACATGACTGGACTGGAAAATTAGAACACAGTTAATCTGTTGTGATGTAATGAGGAAACTGAGATACTGTGTTGGTTTCCATTCAATTTGATGAATGATCACTTAACATGCACGACACCAATTTTTGCTATTTTTAACCCAGCATAACAGAGCTTCAGAGGCACCGCGCGTCCTGGCAAGTGCCAATCATATTAACCAAGACTGCGTATCCAAACAACCACCAGAGTCAGCTGTTTTCTCATTTAACTTTTATTTGTGCAAAGCAGTAAATTTACAGCCAAAGTCATTTCTGTGTCGCTGCAGTTCACCTGAAACCTTTAAGTATGCTGTTATCTGTACGTAAACATTCAGTATAGCTGCATAGATAGCAAAGGTTATCGCTACGAGCCACGTGACAGCGTAGGTGGGGCTGCTCTTCACACAAAACAACATCGTTGTATAAAAAAGGTGGATTGAATCAACACAAAGTACATTCACAGTAACAACAGTAATGTAAAAGGTTTTCATTAGTTATAGTTAAGTAATGTTTTCTATATAGTTTAGTGAATAGTGCCAAAAAGAAACAGAAACAGGAGTGAAGGTTTTTGTTCCCCTGCAAGGGTTTAATTACAGTTGGATTAGAAGAACCAATTAAAGACTCATTTTAGTTCCTTTGGTCCAAAATGTGCATAAAACCTAAAGTAACGAGTACAGAATGTTAAATACTTGTATGTTGTGATGTTGGTTTTTTCAATATGGAATGTAAGAACACATAAAACATCACAATACTGAGAGACAGCATGTACAGCAATGAAAGGTCAGGGCAAATTTCAACAAATTAAAGACAACTTCAAGTAAAGACGGAGTACAAGAAATGATCGAGAAAACAGAAAAACAAGTACTGTAACGCTTTGAATTTGAATATTTATCGAGTATAATCCACTGCTCGCAGACCTTAAGTCTCATTGTATCAAAATTTCACTACACCTAAAAAAAAGAAAATATAGTAACTGTACAAAAGTACACCTGCATGTAAAATAAAGTCACAGTTCGTCACCTCCTAAAACTGTCCTCAAAAGTGCCACAGTAGACATTCAAACACCTCTGCATGCTTCTGCTGTCAAATGTTTAGTGTAGAGAAAAGTTTCGCTTCCCCATCAACAGGTTCCCTCCACTGGGAAACGCAGCATTCGCCAGGGTCCCATTTTCAGTTTGGCTGCTTCCACAGCGCCTTTGTGGTAGCTGTACGACTTTATTTGTAGCAGCACGATCACATTTTTCAAATCTGGGGTCAAAGTAGGATCTAACAGAAGAATCCTTGGGTCACATTTTGGACTGGCTTTTGGTAAACGCCCACATCCGAACAGAGATTTTACAATCATGGACAATCACACACTTACTGATGCTGCTTATAGTCTAGTTAACAAGGTCATTAAGGACAGCCATCCACCCCAACCACCAAGTCCCTTTCGACCAGTCTAGGGTTGGCTTTTGCTTTGGGCACAACTAATCCTCAGTGATGATCTGAAACCTCGCTTGTGTTTAACTTTAAACTGTTGTCCAAAGTGTTGGGATTCAGGGAAGCGAGAATAATCGTTTTAACTGACATGCATTAAAAACTATTTCCATTTTTTTCCTATTGCTTTTCTCCAAAACAAGAGTGAGGATTCATACCGAGGGCTGGAGTCACCACCACCGCCAATGACACCTCCTTTACATTTTCAGAAACCAGATTTAGATCAGGTCTCATACATTTTAGGATTGAAAGCTATAAACCTGTTAGAAGGATTGTCTTTCTACAAAAAGGTCAAAGTCTACAGCGGGGTGGGCTTTGATTAAACCCAACGCTGACGCCTAAGCCTAGACGGGTGGCCAACGACCTGATGATGTTAAAAGGTTAATAAAGTCGATATACTAAGAGTTGGTAACGAGGTCGAAAGCGATGTCAGCAGGAGTCCTTGTGTTACATTAATAGTGTATATTGATTTTTTTTAATGGAAAGCTTTGTTGTCATTGTCAGTCTAGCGGGCACTGCTATGCCCATGGTACCAATTAAAGTATGAAGAGGCACAGAAATAACAGGAAGATCATTTTTCACAATGTCATTTAAAGGCATGAAAAATGATGCCCCACCACTGATTGGTATGCAATAGCAAAATACTGCAATGATGCAATTACAACTAATCAGGGTGAGGTAGAACTTAGCTGGTCTCAGGATGTCTGCATGATCTCTTTGTGCCACGTCTCTATATCAAACCTCTATATCACCGCCTAAAAGTAGCACCTCAGAGGGAAGCTTGACATACACAGGACAGTGTTTGTCTGCTGCACTGCTGCATTTCTACCCTCACTCAAGCAGACAGTGGCCATAATGTGCGCTTGGACGTGACTCACATCAGTGACTCAGCTCTTGGAAACAGAGCGCTCTTGGTCTTAACTAAATGCCCCTTCAACAGCAGTCCAGTTACAAGAAGTAATTATGCAAAGTTTGACTTTGCAGCAACCGTCAGCATCATTACTCTGGATTACGGCTACAATGATGAGCCAGCATGGCAGCAGGCACTTGGGCCAAAACACCAGAGACGTCACCAACGAATCCATCACCACAATAAGGAGCCATTGTCGTGTGTTCAGTGTGAAGCTTTCTTCAATGCGGCAACAGCATCTGGTTCCCAACAGACGGTTTAGCAGCCAGGCTAAATCAGACAACACGACGTAACGTGTGCAGCTGTCACAGTGAGCCATAATAATAATGACAACATGAAACCACCACACCTTTGTCCCTTAAACAGTTAAGTGAAATCACAGGACTATAAGTAAGTCAGCTACAATGTGTCCTGTTGTAAGGAAGATACCTGACGTTCGATAGCTTTCATGTCGACTCGTTGAGGCTACCCCAGAAAAATATTCACATGTTTAGACATTCAAAATAACCGTGTTTGCCCTGGCCTGAAGATAATGTCAAACACACACAAAAAAGAAAATGAAACAAACACCAAGTGGGAAGAAAGTGGAACGTGTTAATCCATCAGCCCACCAGTAGCAGACAGAACCAGGCTACTGGGAGCTCTGGCAGAAAAGTTGAGGTTGTGATTCTTTCCCACACAGCAGACACATACTGTACATACACACTGATGCAAAGCTAACACTTTTGAGCTAGCCACGCTTTCAGAACGTTCATGTTAGTGATATGGTTCAAACTGGGCCGAAACAACCTTCTGACCAGCGATGAAGGTTAGTGCGAGTCCATGTGTTTCCTCTGTTTTGTTTTGGGGGGTTTTGGCCTTCAGTTACGCCGTGTAAACTTTGAGCTGCAATGATTGTGGGGCATATTCGAAGCACCTACTAGCCACGTGATCAAGGTTTGGCTTTGGTCAACACAACACCAACAGTAGCCAGCAAATACCAGCAAGGCAGGGAGTGTAAGTAAAGCGTAGAAACTTTATCAGCCCGTGGGTCCTTGACGTTTTGGCTGAACGTGCTGTCAGAATACTGAATCGTCTCGCCTCCTTTACACAGCCCAGGTCTTCTTCTGCTGGAAGTAGGCGTCAAACCTGGCCTGTGCGTACTCCTGCAACACAGGTAAGCACAAATGAATATGTGGAAACAAGGGCTTGTTTTAAGTAAAAACAATAAATCCAAATGTAACCCTGCGTGCTCCGGGTTAAGTCACACTAATAGAACATCAGTTCTTTGCACAGTGAATTCTTCCTTCTTCTTGTTTTAGATGTTACATCAGTTTGCTTGAAATTCACATTCGTGACTTTGCACTAATATCCGAATTAAGTGTTGAAAATGTTATTTAAAAGTCACATTGATGAGCTTTAAGTCTGGATCGTTTTAACCAGTACAATCTGTGCACGCTTCGGATTTTCACCAAGCGCAGCTTCCTGTCAGCTGGTGTGACAGCGTCCCGCTGCATGGCAGCCCGATCTGACCCGAGGCTGTCAAAGAAGCTGAGCACAGCCAGGCAGAAGCTCAAACTCCAACCAGAGGTAACGGTAACTTCTGTCACTGTTCGTCCTGAACAAACATATAAATTCCATGATTCTCTCTTTTAATGACCACTGCGCATCTTTTGTGACAGCAGAGGAGACGACCAGGAAAGCCCTGAATTACCTGTTTCGATGTATCTCAGTTTGGTTCAAATTAAATCCTCCTCTTCCCCACTTGACATTTTACCAAAGCTGAAGTTCAGATCTGTGCCCCGAACAACTTTGATATTGAGTAAAGTAAATAAGGACTCAAGGTAAGGAAGCAAAGACTCACCAGATATCCAAATTTGATGGTGGACAGCCGGGCCTGGATGATGGACCACAAGCCCCAAAAGAAGTGAGATGCCAGCGAGAACCTGCATCACAAAGACACAAAGTGTTTTCTACTTCCATTTAGCTTTTCACTGCAGCATCCTGCGACTTACTCTGCGTTAGGTAACGCATCTTTGTACCCTAAGCTCACCTGTTCACCTCCACGTACAGCTCTTCTTTCAGCTTCATTTGGTCCTCTGCGCTCAAGCCGTCGAACCCTTGATCGGACTCGCGCAGGTAGCTCTCAATGAAGTGGAGCTACGAGGAAACATTTCATGGCAGTCAGCAGTCCGTTAGAGAAATCGAATGAGCCCACTAACATATTTTACACACCTGCTGGGCCTTTGAAGGGTAGTTCTGAGCGCTGACTTTAAAGAAAGGAAACTCATCGCAGTTGTAGTCGTACATCCATTCACAGAAGTGGTTACCGATGTCGAATCCCCTGCAGGGTCAGAGAATGGCAAAGAAACAAGAGCACGTTTATGAGCCAGTGCTGTTCCTTGTTTTGGTTTAGTTATAATTAAAAAGATAAGATTCTCCCACAAGCAGTGACTGTAAAGTCGCAGTAATCCCGTGTGTGATTCAGTCTCATTCGTCCCTCAAGTATTCCCGAGTGCCGTTTCCCACACTGTTATCAGGAGCAGGACCTCCCCGTGCGGCGGGGGAGGCAGTGACCTGAGCTCGGCCCTTTGCTGTCGCTTCCAGAGAGAAAAAGCAATAACCCACAGCATGTTTTGTTTTGTTGTTCTTCCTGTGCATGTGTTATAGCACACGTGCCTCACAGGGTCACGTGTTCTATGTTATACACGGGAGGACTTAAAGGGGCCAGGCTGAAGGGAGCTGGGAGGAGCAGGGAGTTCTGGGTAACATGCAGTGTTTCCCAGAAATGAGCGACGCATAAAGACAGAGAGGTGCAGAAACACAAGCACATCGTTGTATTCTCGTCTACTTCGGGTCATCGTCGCCTTTCTCTGGCCTTCATCCTGTGTGCCCTCAGCAGCCTGCCAAGTTCTGGTTACATAACAGCTGCAGTTAATATTTCAACAGATTAGGGTGGGCGTGAGTTAGGACGCTCGATATAACGATATATATCGGGTGACGATATAAAAACGTCTATTTGTTTCGTAGTGTGGCAAAATAAACTGTTTTGATGGTCGCTGTAGTAGCTGTATTCATTTATTAAAGTTCTCTCTTTCTCTTATATTTAATATGACCACACTACGGACGGACAAGCGCCGGTAAAACAATGGCGTGGCTCCGCCGTCCGCTTGTTTGTTTTGCATATTAACCTTTCACAATAAAGCTCAAGATCCTGTTGAGACTTTTCAAAATAAACTAAATCCCGTGAAACAGTATGCAGCGTTTACGGCTGAGAAGCAAAAAAGAGGCGTCAGGTGCTAAAAAATAAACCTTAGACACAAACGTTAGAACGCTTTTCCCCGCAGCACGCCGTGTAATAAATACAAAGAAAACGGCGGCTGTTACAACTTGTGTTTAAAAATGTATCGTTTCATGCGTCGGCTAAAAGTCTCGACTCCAGCTGGAAACACTTCACACAAGTCGAGCTGCCCGAGATTCACAGAATTTACAGAAAATGTTACATTTGTGTGATTTATATCGTTATCGGACGATAGATGTCTTATATCGGGATATGAGATTTTGGTCCTATCGCACAGCATGAGTGTAGGAATATCACTAAAACGCAGCCATAAGCCGACTGTGGCGGTTTTTCTTCTTGTTTACGCTCTGATTCTAGTATCTTTGTTTACCATTATAACCAGATTACAGGTTATAATCTGGTTAGAGAGCACTGAATGTGACACAGGTTGGTAGGAGATGAGTGACGGTGACGCAGCAGCTCAGCACTCGAGTCAGGCTGTGCTCGGCACATCAGTTTCACCAAACCATTAAAAAACTGTAAACATGGAGGTGTTTTTATTTCTAATATTTTTATTTCATTTGAATTTTTATTTTTAATGATGCTGATCCGGTTTATCGATCTGCTTCTTGTTTCTAATGCTAACCTACAATAATAACAGTAATGATATTAATAAAGACAGCAATGGACTGATGCAGAAACAGCTGGTGAGGGTTCCCAGGTCAGATGTTACTGCAGGTGTCCTGCTCGTGTACCTGTAGTTGTAGCTGCTGTATTCAAAGTCAATGAGCATCAGCTTCTGTTTGTCTGAGCTCTGGCGGCCTTTCAGCAGCAGGATGTTTCCTGAAAGAAGCAAACACACACAAGTTAGCACTGCTACAACAGAGGAAAAGAAATGGATGGTATGAAGGGCGACCTCGCGTCTTCAGGTTTTACCTTCCTGACAGTCGTTGTGGCAGAAGACCACGGGAGAATGAGTGGACTCGAGCAGAGACCTGCACAAACACAAAGGCGGTCACTTCATTATAAAGTCATGGATGTTTAGAGACTCTCAGCTGTGCTTCCTTTGCCCTCTGCGCCTGTGTAGCCGAGATTTTCACGCATGTTTCCTGTGGTAAACCAGCAAGTCTTGCGTAACAGTCAGGAAACACGCATGTGTCATGTGTGCAGTGTTTTACAGCTGCATGTCTGCAGCAACATACCTGAGCATTTCCATCTCCTGTGGGAGGTTATAGCTGAGCAGGCGGTTGAAGCGACGCAGGTGCGCCTCTCTGGTGAAGCTCAGCCTCATCACTTGGCTCAGGTACCTGATCAAAGTGTTACATCCACACACATTAATGAAAAGAGGAAAAAGTCATAGTAGAGACGTTGGAAATGGAACACACTTGTGTTGAAGTTACATTTAGTCAATGATAGCTTAGTTTTAAAAATGATAAACAATAGTTTTTAAAAATAATGAAAACCTTTTCTCCAATTTTTAAGCTGGTCTAAAAATGTCTTTGTGTTTTTGCTATTTGCTCACGTCGGCTGCTATTTCAATTTGAGCAGACAAATATGTAGATGCATGTAAGGCCCACAGTTCAGTGAACTTCAAATATATTCTAACCACATCTGCTCTATGGGTGTAATTTTCTCTTTACAGGAAACCAAAAGAATGGCCAGATAATCTCATCACATCTGGCAGCTTCCATGTGTTTCCCAGGACAACAGTTCCCAGGTTTTCCCGTCAATCTTTTATGGCGGGAAAATCAGTCAAAGAGCCGAACGGCCGGACTCAGCAGGCGATCAGCCAGACATTTAGGCATGTATGAGGAATACTGATGGAAAAAGACAGCGGCCTTTATCAGCACACGCCAACAAACATTGTGCAATGTAAACCTCGTAAACACTTGACGCATGAGGTTGAAGGTATTTCAAGGGGAAGTGCACGGCGATAGGCGGACGGCCACCTGCAGAAGCCGATAAGTAATCAGTGCTGTGACACGCTATCTGGGAGAACTTGAACTGAGGAAACTTTTCATGTGCTCACTGCCTGACGCGGTGACGTACGGGCTCGGGTGACTCACTTGTCCATGGTTCCAAACAGCCACTTTGGTTGCTTGTTGAAGGGCATCCTCATCCCGTGAAACCTGGCCATCTTCTGCGCAACCTCGGCCGAGATGCTGGAGTCGCTCAGCTCACAGGTGTCCAGTTTACGGCTCTGTCAGCAGGACATCATAAAACTGCATGAAACCATGACTCTGGCTCTAACTGCATAAATCACAGGTTTGGTCAGGGTTTCTTTGACATCCAAACTAAAATCTTATCTTGCAGAGCCCCGGTGTGTGAGAGGCGTTGGGGGTTTTTCAGACATCTGAAAACAATCTGGTCTCTGCATCCAAACGTCAAACAATTTTTAAGGTCAAATTCTGTTCTGTAAGTAATTTAAGCCTCTAAATTCGTCACTGAGCAACTTTTTAAAAATATCCAGCTTTGTTGTCACACCTGATATTCCTGTTTGAAAAGTTTTGCGACTTATCACAAACTGCGTTGAGCAATTTTGAAAAGCCCCGGACCTCAAACTGTACACGAGCTGGAGGGTTGTGTTTCCACTTGTTTTTATCCTGACACACACACACACAGTTGGGTATTCATATCATGTGTGGACATAATGCTTTTCCCAGCCTCTTCCCCTAAATATAACCTAATTGTAATCCTGTAACTAAAACCACATTTTGTGTCTCAAAATGCCGTCAGACTTGTGGCGACTGGTCCCCACAAAGATTTGAATACAAACACACACACTCTAACATTTCTTTCCTCTCAGTCCTAATCTTGAAAAATAAAGTTGTGAGTATTGGCAGCAGTATTGGACTTCTTTGAGTGCTCCTAAACTGCTAAAAAAAATCAAATAAACCACAAAGAGAAAATATTTTCTCTAAAACAGATTTTTGTAAATGAAACAAAACTTTGAAACCAGGTGAAATGTATTTGGAGTTTGTTCCCAACTTCATTAAACTAATCTTTATAAACTTTAGCAAAAATGAAAATAAAATGCACATTGTTTTGTAAAAAGACAGGATGTACGTCAAAATAAACTATTTCCAACAGGATACTGAGAACATCAGTACTTTGGGATAAAGTTCAACAGACAGCAGGAGTGCAGCTTTGAGAAGCCTTGGACAAAAACAAGGAAAGAAATACATTTCCAATTGTGTTTATTTATAAGTGACATCACTTCCTGCTGTTGCAGCTGGTGTCCATGAAAAGGTGATTTCGTGCTGACAACGTGATAATGCCTATTCATCCCGTAACAGCTGATCAGATCGATAAAGCACCTGCGTCTGGATCATAATGTTTGCTTCTAACTTGATTTCTGTAGAAGGAAACGTAATGTGTAAGTGCAGCTCCGCACGGGGACTTACGGGGATGTACTGCTCCAGGCGGCCCTGAGGGAAAATACCGTAGAGTTTGGGTCCGAGCTCTCGCTCAGCCAAGATGGCGAACATCACGCTCTCCAGCACCATGGCCTCGGCGCCCTGAAGATACACAACAGCAACACCGTCAACGTTTCAGGCAACACGGTGTCAGAGTTCACAGCACCTCCACCGTTAGCTCCCATCACAGCCGCAGAATAGCAAATGAGACAAAGAGCTCTTTCTGGTCACGCAGGCTGAAAACGTTAAGATTAGAGTGGATGAATCCTCTCCTCAGCCACTTTCAGACACAGGCAGACTACCTTTGAAAAGGAAAAGTCTTCTTTTCAGGGTTTCTGGTAGGCAGCCTGCCAAAGCTGCTTTACATGAAAAGGTCTGACGTGTGAAAATGGCACAACTTCAGCAGAGTGAAGTGCACGTCTGAAAGGGGCTTAGGAGGCAATCAGGTGGTGGAGGACAAGGATGGATGATTCTGAATGAGGAGAAATGTTGTGGTTAGGGTTAGTAGGGTTTGCCTGTCAAAGCGGTGAGGAGAAACACAAGAGGTAGACGAAAATCTCCAGCAAGACTTGGCTTTGCAGTTGAAGCTGCTGGAGCAGAGGAGACAGACGGCCTTGTGTTTTCTCGTTTAATCTTAGAGACGCACAACGCTCCCACGGCAACACGTGCAGCCCGGAGACCAACGGGGGGGGTCTCATGCCAGCACAGTCACGTGTCCTCAAAGACAAAACTGTGTGCCGACTCGATTCTGCTGGAAACCAGGCTTCTCACCAAATATGCACCAGGTTTGGAGTTAAGTCTACAGTCGGGTTTCTTACTTTTACTGGAGTTTAGTTTAGGGAAAGTCATGAACAGACCATCCATGCTATTAAATCCTGTCAGGAACCAAAGACCACAGCTATCACTGATTTGTGTTTACTTCTAAGATTAGGCTTAAAACTTTCCTTTTTTAGAAAGCATATGGTTACAGCTGCATAAGCACTCTATACATTGACTATTTCTTCTTCAGTCCCCTTTTTCATCCACCATGTGTTTATACACATCTCTGAATTTAATCATTACTTATTATCACTCTGTCTCTCCTCCACAGCGCGTCTTTGTCCCATCGTCCTCGCCTCACCCCCCAGCCGGTGGCCCCGCCCCTCCCTGACCTGGTTCTGTCGGAGGTTTTTTTGTTGTTATTTGGCACTATATGAATAAGACTGAACTGAATTTTCTTGTATTGCTATATCAGCTTCAAACTGTTTGAAAAGTCTGGAACATGCAGCGTTCATCAGCTCAGTGATTTCTGAAAAACTATTAACTTTTTCAATTTTCTTTAGTGTCTTAACTTTGAAAATGTAAAGTGTAAATTGCTAAAGTGCCCATTTGATTTGAATAACCTCCACGTTGTGCTGCAGTTCAAGCCTTGAAATAAAAATCAGTGATATATTGCCATCCTCATACTGTTGAGTGAATAACCTTGAGATAAACTGCAGCAGAGACAGAGGTTTGGATCCAAACGTGCGCCTGCTTCTTTGGATAACAGCCATGGGAATGTTTCATAATGAGTGCCCGACAGGAAGCCGACTCAAAGAAAACAATGCTGCCCACTCTGTGGCCTCCTAAACATTATGAATTATTATGAACCACGTCCGTCTCAAAGCAGAACAGGACTGATCTGCCAACAAGGAAGCACAACATTGGACTCCAGGTAAAATCTCTTTAGGGAATATGGGAATCTCTGCTGTGACAAAGCTGCATGCTGCCTACACATCCAGTAACCAGTCTCTGTTTACCACGTAACTTGGTAAAGCTATACACACGGATGAGATTCTCTCGGTTCTCATGTGTTACATGGACAAGGTGAGGATGAGAAGCATCATAGGAAGTAGATTATAGTAGCGCTATACGAATAAGTCTGATTTAAACTAAACTGAACTGAGTTTTTGGAAAATTTGACGTCAGCAGAAATTTAGCAGATGCACGTTTGGTAAAACGTCGCCTTGCTCTCGAGTTATCACGTTTACAGCTGCCTGGTGGGATGACGACAATATTCCATCTGCCTTTTACGGCAGCTATGTGGCTCTTTTCCTGTTTTCTATCATATCTGCTGAAGAAAAAAGCAGAACAAACAATGCAGCACTAACAAAACACCAGTGAATTGGGCCGTACTTCGAACCTCTCCCTGGTTAGGATTGTTGCCCGGCTAGTGTAAAATTTGAATGTTCTCTTTCGTCACACGGTTCAAAAACATACGTGGGCGTTGGCTTTTGGTAAGCTGGCAGAGCCTGTGGTTGTGCATGTGAGCGTCACTGGTTGTCAGTCAGGTTGAGCGTCCTCTGATCCTGTGATGGTGTCTCGAGGCACTCAAACTGGTTTGTGAACCATTTCCACATCAATGATTGTTCTCTGAGCACTTTGTTGCTAACATCCACAGTTACCACCAACAACAGTGGCAACCTATTTACAGTAACTGTCAGCACTGCATGAGTTCTGGGATTATTAGCAGCTTAATAGTTTATTGACCTGGTTAAGGGAACGTCTGAACTTCGCATAAATACATTTAAAGCAAACTGTTATTTCCTTTTTTCACGGTTATTTCAGTCGATTATTAATACCATAGATATCCTTCTGCCTACATCCAGATACTTCTGTCTACGTACTGTTATGCAGTACGCTGTGTAATTATGTAGTGCATGAATTTTGACGGGGCTGTGGTTTTCTAAACTGCAAACAGCAAGCTGCTGATTTACTGCGGTTGATTGTTGTGCAAGACGCAGCATGTTCTGAATGTTTAAAACCACAACGTCACACAAACAGTAACACTCAGTGCTTCCTGCAGTGAAGACGACAGCATTGCACCAATAAGTGCGACCGTGCGTGATGCCAGTGCCTGAAAATATCTGCCGTTAGCTTGTTAGCTAGCGCTGGCAGTGCTGACTCCTCTCATCCCACCATTAAACCAAAATGTGAGGCGGTTTAGAGGATGCCTGACTTTTTGACCCGTATGGGTGCATCATACAGGTACCCGTGGTGCTCTTCGTGCAGCCATACTTGCTAGTATGAACACAATGGACGTACAGAGCGATGGAAGTGAACACGTTAGCTCCCTCTCCCGAACGCAGAGCAGCTCGTTCACGTTTATTCCTGATCGCAGGCATTTTCAAATCTCAGACATGAATTATCCACATTATCATAATCACACAAATGCTGGCAGATAACGAGGCCTCAAAGCGATCACACTGTGCTGAAAAATAAAAAAAAATAATAATAAAGTGAAAGCATACGAGTGACCCAAATGTCAGTTAAGTGAAGTCCATTTCTGTTTGATGGGCTCTTTAGAGGCTGCTGCATCAGCCCACACGGTGAGCGTGGTCGGTATCGACGGTCTCGCAGCCTGCAGTCCTCCCTCGACCTCACTTTCACTTCCTCTGACCTATTCCAAATGCCAGTGTCTGTTTTACATGCATGTTTGACTTGCTTTCTCTCCCACAGGTTTGTTAATTATCAACCAGCGTTAGCCGTAACCCCGGCTGGCGGCTCGGACGCAGAAGAATCGAAACATTCCT
Source organism: Copadichromis virginalis (assembly GCF_057382275.1). Taxonomy (NCBI): domain Eukaryota; kingdom Metazoa; phylum Chordata; class Actinopteri; order Cichliformes; family Cichlidae; genus Copadichromis; species Copadichromis virginalis. Next base: position 70,364,045 of record NC_140624.1, read on the forward strand.
GATGAAAAACTCCTGCAGTTTTCTGTCGCCTGACACGGCATCGTCTGTGCTGCTATCCGAGGAACATTCGGTCTAACGTGCACTCTGTTCCTGGTGAATATTTGATTATGACTGAATCCAAGTTGTTATGCCAGTCATGTGCCGGCGCTGCGTCTCTGCTCAGAGGTATTTCGCGGGCTGGCCTTGGAGCAGGTGCACTGTGAGCTTCAGACAGCTGCTGCTCTAACCTCAATACTTATCCACTCTGCTATGAGTGTAAGACGATGGATTAATGAAGGTGATAAAAGGACATCAAAAGGAAGCACATTATCTAAGAGAATAGATCAAACTGAACTCCCTTTGAATAACTTAGGTGTTCCTCCTCCGAGTACTAAGTGATGATCACAACGCTAACCCTGACCTTGACATATTCAACTAATCTGCCAACGGCTTGGTAACAAAAATAATCTTTCTGCCTGACACAGATTTAAAAAATTCACATTTTTACCCAAAATATTTGTTTTGGTCTTCTCCAAAATATAAGATAAGGACCGAGGTTACCGTTACCACCTGTGACAACTTAAGATCTCAGAGAAATACAGGAGGAAAGGGGCGGCACAAGCCTTCATCGCTAAAAATGGCCAACGCTTTTATATCAAGCTACATCTTGAAACCAGCACAGGGTTTGTAGCCTAACTGTGTCACTGTGTCGTCTTCACCTGGATGTAAACTGTCCGACATGAGAGCTGCAGCTCTGCTGTGACGACTGAAACATCCAAGGAATTAATCCGCATCATCCTTTCTAATCCAAATGGGATTTACGTTGAACACTGCATTGTTAGGCTAGGCGAGGTTATCTGAAGACACTCGCAGTCCAGCGTTAGCCTCACGGCGAGCTGAAGATTAGAGAAGTGGAGTCGAGGGGGAGGAGCTGCCATCTTTATGGAAAGATACTTGAGTGGAAACAATGGCTAACTTGCTGATGACCTAATCTCAGTCCCATGACAGAGAGTCATGATTCAGCTTTGTAAGGTGAAGGTCAAAGGGGGTCACATGATGCCGCGTGGGTACAGAACTTTCTGAGTCAGTGGGTTTAAGGCTCGGTACACTGCCTGCAGTGATACCCTGAACACATCTGTGCTGGTTATCTATCACTAAAATTAGTCTTTTTATGAGGCTTGCGTAACGCGCAAACTTCCTTCACTTGTGCATTTCAGCATTTTATCTTCCTGTCTGCACATTAAGAACATGCAGCCTGTCAGCACTCAGCTCGTAATTACCCTGAACATGCTTTTAGCAGGTTTACAACACACGTATTGTAAAATGTACAGCAGCAGGATGCAAATAAACAGATCCAACGAATCAGATCCGCTGTTGACTATAGAATGAGATGGAAATAGTGAAATAATACCAGTTTACCTCAGACGCACAGCTACTCACATGTAGTCCCAACTCTGCCAACAAGAGCTCAACTGACCCTGAAATATGGACGAAATCCTGAGCTTCACCTCCTCAACTGAACCATGAAACCCTCCCCGCTCATGCCTTCTCCTGAGAATTGGACCAACCCAGAATCTCCATGTCTTCCTTTTCTTGTGAGGAAACATCAGCACCCGCTCATCGTCGCTTCATGTCGACTTAATTTGTTTTAGGACAAGGTGTGCGTATGTGTTACATCACAGGTTGGCATCCAAAAAGTTTAGAGGACTGCGAGAGAAGGTAACACAAGAACTACATCCTTCAAAGCAATCATCAAAGCAGCACCTCTTTAAGCCATTGTGACCTTTGTGTGTGGGGCTGCAGTGATTGTAGGCAGTGTACTCCATAAACCCTCAGACTGTATGAACTGTATGATTCATTTGGGGTCAATAACGATAGCCTGCATCACTGCTGGCCAGCTGACACCACATAAGCCAACAAAGACATTCAGAACAGTTTATTGTAACATTGTAACATCTAAAGACTTTTTTGAACGAACCTTTATCACCTTAACAAGTACGTCTGCAGTCGTAGATGTAACTCTAGCTACTTAAATACTGCATCATCTCCTTTTTGTGTTTTGCATGTTGTGACCACAGTGTTAAGGTGCAGTATCACCAACTATGAGGTTAGTGTCAATCAGACATTTTTCATATGTGTACCACTAACATGACATCAGTACTTTAGTTTTTTAATTTCTCGCTAAATTAAAATTGAAATAAAACTTTTTTGTTGTCTGTTTTGCTTTTTAACCTTTGACCTAGTTTTCTGTTTTCCTGTTTTGAAGATATACACGATCGACCTGGGCGGCTGTGGTGGCTGTGGTGGTAGAGCAGAAAGGCCAAAGTATCCTTAGGAAAGTTACTGAACTCTGATTTGCTTTAAATGCGTTCACCAAAGAGTGCACTTTGAGTTCTCGAGTTGAAAACTGCTGTAAACGAACCAGAACATTTACCTTTGCTGGAGAATAGTGGAACTAAATGACACTAAATGACCTTTGTGGTGCACAGAGGCAGCAAATTCAGCTGCAATGTCATAAAACAACAATTATTTTTAAAAATGCACAAATCATGTTAATTACATTTGTATCATTAATATGTCAGTTTAATGTGATATCAAAGAGTCAACAGAAGTACATTGCAAAACTCCAAACGGTGGTAACATTACACATTTAATAAAGGCGTGTTCACACCGACTGCAGAGAAAAAGTCCCTGCAAATATGCGACTGTGAAAGTCTTCTGGAAGCAAATACACATCCACGAGGGCTGTTTAAACTGCAGGTCATGCGGAAGAGCGTGTAAACACGGGGAATAATGTCACGTCTGCCACCGGGTAACCAGCGAGGGCGAGATTTATGCTGAAAGGGCCTAGTTTCAGAAACTGGAAGGTGTTACCGTTCAAATCAAGCCTCGAGATGCATTTTGACCAAATGAGTGAAAATGTGGACCTAACCTGTGAACCTCTGGTTGTCGGGGACATTGAGGATGCTAAGACGTTAATGACCAGCTACAGTTTATATCTCCTGGGTGTCTGTGCTTTGATGTTAAAAGACAAAATCAGAAATTGAACGGAAGAAAAAAGTAACACTTTAGATTTTCAGTCATGCAGTGTCGGGTGAGCCAGGTATTAAATTAACTGGTATTCGGCCGTTCCTGTGAATTCCCCCAAAGCCCCGCCAACGCACGTGCTCAGAGAAACCTGGCGGATCCTCTTCAGGCTCAGCGTGAGTTAGAGAGGAATTTAGGGGAGGAGAACAAATCTTCTGAGAAACAGTGAGACGGGGGAGGGGGCATACACATGTGAGTCGAGTGTTGCTGTGGACGTACACTCTGAGTAGAGAAACTGTCGTCTGTTACTTACTTGGAAGTGATTTTCTTTGTTTGACTCTCGAGAATCCCCTTTATTACAGGACATCTATCAACAAGAGAAAAAGGGAAGAACTATCCATGAATACATGCCGCCAAGCCGCCCGTCAACATCAAAGCTGTGCCCGCGGTGCAGACAGTACAGTATGAGCTCAAACACACACCGAGTCTTTTGGATGCGACAGTGCAGAAGACTGTTCAGGCAGCGGCCCTCAGACTGAAGGCAGGAGCAGAGCAGAGGCAGATGGATATGAAACCTGCACTTTTACTGAGAGCTGCAGGTTTCTGCTCATCAGCATCACATAACTTTATTGCTCAGAAACAGTCTCCAGTGCAGTTACGCTCGGTTTAATCATTAGTAGCTGTGCACTCAGACAAAGGCATTCGTCCCCTAATCATATTAGCTTTTTGATTAGACATCATTAATTCCTCCTGCGGCACGGCGGAGACGACCGCAGTTACCTCGGTTAAAGGACTCTGTGATGCGGTGCTCTCGTACATCCCCGGCAATAAAAGCTAACTGCTTACGTGCTCATTAGCAAGTACACAGAGCAGAGTTAATACTTAATGCAGGTCTCCTGCTAATGCACTCTCAGCTGCAAATGCCAAATTTAGTGGCTGAATCTCAGTTGTGACTCTGTTGTGTTCTGATCGCCAGCAGGAGATTAGAATATGCTGTGCAAACATCTCGCTGGCCTTGAACTCTTACCGCTCGCTGTTTGCAAGCAAAACCACTCCGATGTGGCGAGCGCCAGCAGCTAAGCGCTATCGTAAGAGTGGATCTGCTGATGAGTCTGACATCATGAACTCTGGACTCAGCGGCCACGTCATGCAAAGAGATTATTTTTTCCAAAAGAAGCACCTGATGGGCAGCAGAAATCTGATCTATCTGATCTGAGCCATCATCAGGTCTGCCGTTTGTCCGCTAGCTTGAAACTGAAGCTGACTTCTTAATGATTAAGAATCACAAGACAGGGATTTAGAGCAGGAAAAGGACAGGCAGGAGGACTTTGTTCTCCTTCCTAGCGGCTGAGCTACATGAGTGTGTGTTACATCTTTGTATTAGGCTGAGACTTCATAGATCTCATACTGTACCGTGTTTTTGGGTGGGTTCACCTGGGAACAAGAGTGCCCAAGGCACGCTCCTTTGGGAAGCCTACGGCAAAGAACACATGCATGTACAGCCATGGGGGTACATCACCATGTACAACAATGGCTAACACGCACACAAACACACATACATGAAGGCATAACTGCATGCATACACTAATATAAGCATGTGACACACATTCACACATAACGGCACTTTCACTCGTCTATTTTGTTGTTTATCTCTAACACTTTTACATGTCTGCTCTTATTTGTGAGTGTGAGTAAAAAGCAGTAACTGCAGACTAAAAACTACCGAGGGGGAACTACTTCCTTACGTCCTCGTGGCGACTCTGGGTTACTTTTTGCACAGTAAAACACTGACATGTGATGTGGCTCCCACCTGCAGGATGGCCCCATAGAGGCGCAGCAGGACGTTCCTCGGCTCGTCCCCAACACAGTTCAGGCTGTCGGGGAGGCTGCACAGAAAGAGCTTGTTGCTCAGACCACCCCTGGAACACAGACAGACAGCGAATATGATATTGATATTTGCGTGTGTGTGATTAAATGATGGATTCACCAGTGTATAGAAGAAAAACCCCAAAACTAGCAGCTCTGTAGTGGTTTCACATGTGCCTAACAATAAAAAGATCCCAGGAGGACACACTGCTCTCTTTTCCACAGAAGTTTTCCTCTTGAATAAGGGAGTGGCTTAAAATAGCATTTAGGAGCCAATACTGTTATCGGTCTGATACTGATATCAGCACAGCGACTGTAAACGCAAGAAGAGAATTTAAAAAATGACAAGAAATAATGTCATCAGCTGTCATCCAAGTTCTTGTGTTAAACACAGATACAGCTACCAGCCATCATTTTAAGAGGTCATGACCTGAGGTTTCATTGTTCTGGCAGCACTACATCAATCAATCCTAATCTACACTCAAAGGTTCGTTTATTTAAAAAGTTTATCATTGAGGAAAATGTGCTTTGTGTAGGGTGAACGTTTACCAATCAAGTAAAGTGGACCAGATCCTATTAAATCTAACATTTTACACTTCATGTAACAAAACTACAGTTTTTCATGTAATTAAATTATTTAAAGTCAGCATTTCTGGAGTTTTTTTAGAGTGAGCACGATCTCTTTTAACACTGCTTCTCTAACCACGGTGCTCCACAAGGCTCAGTCCTGGGCCCATTAATGTTTCCTCTTTAATGTTTTCATTATATTTCTCATCACTGTTAAAAGTGCTTGCTTACAAAACTTCTACCAAAGAAAAGTGCTGCTTAAAAAAAGGCAGACTTTTTTAAGTTTAAACATTTGTACACTTTTAATTAAAAACTATCTGCAATAAAAATAATCACAACACTGATGCCAGAGAGGTTTAACAGTAATGACTGAAATGAGTTAAAGTCTTTGGGACAGTTTTTTTCTTTTCTGAGTGTAGACCCTTTAGATTTTTTTTTCTTTTGAGTGGGAGGTAGGCTCCCACTTGCTATCAACTACATCAGCCGTCGGGCTAAGAATACAGACTGCACTATAGCAGCAGATTCTGACACAGGAACATGAAATGAGCTCTGCTGTTTCGACCACTCTGGGTCACATGGCTCTTGTGAGATGATCTCATCAGACGGTTTACAGAAAAACACATCGGATGGTGAAAATAAACAGAAATAACGGTTCCGATGATCATCCGCACCTGATGATGGTGATCTGGAACACGTCCTCGGCCAGGCTCTTCCAGGCTCCGTGCAGGAACTCCCTGCACCACAGATAAGCCCTCCTCCGGGTGTCTGGGTCGGGCTGGTCGGAGCGGACCAGCTCGTCACAGTCCTCCTGGGTGTCTGGCTGGACCTGCAGGGCGTTCTCGGTCACCAGCAGGCCCAGCGACATGGAGGGGGAAGAAGAAACCCCGTTGATGAATTTGGTTTTCATTTTGTCGACAGTAAGACAGGAAGTAGGCGAACGCGGGCCCCCTCCGGTGCGTGTGTCGCAGAAGGATATATTTCAGTTGTTTCTCTCGGTGTGGAGCCCGCAGTGCGGCAGGTTTCTGCTCTTTAGCTCTTTTTTAACAATAATAATAACAGTGACGATGAAAATAATCGTACGAGCTTCGCAAATGATGGAGACAAGCTAGATGCGTCCGTCCGCGCGCAGGGAATGAATCGCACTGAGAGACGCGCGCGCAGCATCTCGGAGTGGCGTACAAGGAGGGGAGGGAGGGGTCACATGACACGCCCGCGACCCTTCTCGTCTCTGGTTGGATGGCTGTGACACAGCCCCGCAGGACCAAAACAAACCCTGACGGTGCGTGCAGGGAGTGTCGGACAGAGAGAGCAATCCTGAAGTCCGGGAAAACAAACATAAGGCCCGGGGGCCAGAAAGACGCCAAACTGGTGATAGGCTACCAGAACCTTTTTGGCAACTTTTTTTTTTTGCAGTTTTTTTGAAATTTTGAACTTCTTGTTCTTTTACTAAGACATCTCAGGTTTTAAATGTGTGGTTAAACTTCGTTACACTGACACAAAAGGAGAGTTTCACTGGTGACAGTAAATGAAACTGAATTGGTCTGGCTGTAGTTGTGTTTGACATTCCTGTATTATACTGAAGTTTAAAGAGTACAGGCCCCCTGTGGAGCCTCTTTAGCTTGCTGTTTTCTAGAAGAAGGTACAAGAGCATAAAAAGGAGGACCAGCAGATTAAAAAAGCAGCTTCTCCCATGGGCCATCAGGCCCAGCATAAACTCTGCCGATCCCTGTGCAACATGTACTTTAGGTGGAAAGTGCAATAATTAAAATACCTCTCTTATATCCATATAATGTATTCCACTTCCACTGTAAAAGCTGCAATCATTAGAATTTTTAGCTGTTATTTATGACAGCATAAAACATATTTGTTATTACTCTTTTATTCTAATAGTATGACTTTTTTTAGTAGATGATGTGCCCTGTCTAGCTACCTAGGGGTAGCTACAGCTACCCCACAAAAAGATCCAAAAATAACCACAAAGAGGTTGGAAACTACCTCAAAGAGATAAATGGACTCAAACCAACCAGAAGATTCACAAAACACAAAGAACACACAAAGAAATGCAATTCCACTACAAAGACACACAAAATGACCTAAAGATGATCACAAACGTGAGTCACCACAAAGATACTCACAGTGGCCAGAAGGAGACAAAGACAGAGGTCAGAGTTATTACAGTTTATCATTTTAGAAATAATGGTTTCTCTTGGTTTTAATTGTTGATGTATTACTTAGCTGAAATGTTTGGGTTTTTTCACATTTGTCTTTAGTTTAGGTTTATTTAACTATAATAACCGTGGTCCAGGTAGGCCATCAGTGAATATTAGTGCTCGGCCTCAGGCTGACAGCCTCCTACACATCCCAGTAGCTATCCCATGTAAGTGTGCTATTACAGCTGCTTTAACCTGCCCACACTTGCTGTGCACCACTTTGCAATCCACACTCCCCTGACCCCAGCAACTCTGAGCACTGAGCACATGGATGCGTGAAACAACAGGCATTAAAACATACCTGAAACACTGTGAAGGATTAATAAAGCTGTTTGACTTGTATCACACAATTGTTGGGTTAACAAATTGATACCAAATTGCATATAAAGTCTTACAGTGCATTTCCACCCTCTTATAATATTTGAAAACCCCTTTGGCACCAGATTGGATTTCCAACATTCTGAAGAGTCAGTGAACGCACCGTGAACATCTGCCACATTGTTTTGTTGCTCAGTCACGTAGCCAGAAAATCTCCTTTGGTCCTGGAAACCTGCCACAGTTTCTCCTCATGCATTTGGGCTGGAGTTGTGCTTGTTTTCAAGGCCTCTGCCCCACTTTTACACAAAGACGAGTTCATTATGAAGACAATATGAATGCACACAGGAACGCAAACATATACGCGCAAATGGCTTCCACAGCTAGCAGAACTATGGTGAAATATGATGCTTTAATCTTGCATGTCTAACGTTTGGGACATTAAATCGTAATCGTACTATTTTGGTACCACTGACTGAAAATAATTTTTGGGATACTCATGAAAATGTATTTTAAAATCTAGGGAGCATGGGGGGGGGGGGGGGGGGGGACTTCTTTAAGTTTCATCGGTTCTAGGTATTTAAACCCAGCTGGGTGTTGTCCCTGAAGAGGGTAGTTGATCATGTGCCACCTCACACAAGTCAAGTTGTGGAAAAACAAGTTGTGAAATCAGCAGAGGTTTCAGGTGAAACCATTGTTGTGAAGCTTTGCCTCACCCTGTCATTGGACCTATTGAGATAAACTGATGAGGGATGTAAGTGGAGGTTAGGGCTGAGCGATATGGCCTAAAATTCATATCGCGATATAATTTGAAGCGTGTGCGGTAACGGTATATACGCTACGTGATTGCTAGCGACACACTCCATCAGAGCCTTCAAAAGTTCAGTCAGAGCAACGGCCGATGAATCATCGTCACAAAATCCATAATATAAGTCCATCAGTGCCAAAAGGTGGAACCTTAGACACAAAAGCCAGCAGATGGGCTTTCTGCCATTTCTGACATGCACTGCACTTTCCTCCTGTTTTAAAGAATTACAAAGCCCTGGTGTGAAGGGGTTCAAGCAGATTTGCACAGCAGCTGTTTCTCCTCCACATTCTGGAAACAGAGAAGGTGGCAAAGACTTACACCCCACAACAGGAGATGGAAAATGCATCTTCAGACGAGACCAGAACAAAGGGAGCTGCTATGCTTATGTTTTTTGGTTTTGTGTGCTTTTCTCCTCACAGGAAAGGGACAGGTTTGACCCTCAAACCAATGTTTGCTCACTGTGAATCATTTACTGGTTTGGTACCTTTAAATTTCATTCATTACTTTCTACTCATTCACAGTAAAGTTTTGGTTGACACCTATCCCATTCTCTGAGTAAAAAGTACATAATAACTGTATCATGTGCCGGGCCTTGTGTACATTTGTACCGCGCGCTCTGATTGGTGCAATTCCTGGTGAGATTCTGAGATATCTTTGGCATATCTTGAAAAATCAGCGTTGCGATAGGTTGGTCAGTCCCAAATGTTTGCATCTGTAGCCTGGATAAAGTTCCTGTGAGGTGAACATGATGGACAAATATTTTCATTAGGTGTGTAGCTTAACTGTGTGAGTTCTTTGTGTGCAGCTTTTGTACAGTTGCTGATTCACTTACCTCGAATCATTCAAACGTTGAGTGCAATTAATTTGCCAAAATGACAAAACATACAACACTGTAACACAAAAACCCACAGACCTGATGTTGCAACAGGATAATAACATGTAGTGTAAATGTAGAAATTCTAACTTTATTTAACCAGGAAAAAAACTCTTTATCTGTTTTACAAGAATGTCCCTGGCCAAGAAGGACAGCTGTACATGAGAATGATTTGGGTTAATCCACTTTCAGTTCTTCACATAGAGATTTATTACACGTCAGTCAGAGAGAGTGGCGAGAGGGTGGGAGGGAGTGTGCCCGTGGACTGCCTGTGAGAAAAGGTTGTTTTTAAAAATGTGTTTGTTTTCAGCCTCCCCAGCTGTTACAGGCCCTTATTGTTGTGCAGCTGGTAGCCTAAACCATAAAGCACCAGCTCAGGAGGCTTTCCAGGCGGGCCGAGAGCTCCGAGAGCTCCGAGAGCTCCTCACCTCACTGTGTTTCAGAGACCTCGAGTTCCTGAAATCTGCAATCGCCTTGTGTTATGTAATGTTTTAGTGCATTGTACCATTCTGTTAGATAAGGCACCTCCTTTTTGATGGCAGGTAAAAACAGAGCTTGGAATACCCCCAAAAAATCACATGAAGACCCCTCCCCAGGCTTGAGCCCAGGATCATTGCATGTATTGTCGTTGCATAAACCTGTTTGATTTATGACCTCGAGAATGCTGCAGCAGGTATCACTTCAGATCGTTTCAAGATGAGCGTGGTGTTTAGTTGGTAATGTGTGGACTCATTTAAAGCAAAAGCAGAGCAGGAAACTGTTTTCTTTGTGAAAGTGGTCGCTGAGGAGTCCATGTGCGCTCAGCGTGAGGTTCAGAGATTCAGCAATCCTAGTCATTATAATTTGAATGTAACTCATTGAGGTCTAATTAAAAACATTTTGTTCCCTGGCACATGTCTCTTCAGCTGAACAAGCAAATAATGACGACATTGAAGGATGTTCACAGAACGATTGAGAAGATGAAGGATAATGTCCAGCAGGCTCCCCTCGTCGTGAAAAGACTTGAAGCTCTGTGGAAACTGGTGTTTTTCCTCGACCAGAGGAAGGAAGTTCAGCTGTCTGATGTGAAAAAAGCTCTGGAGAATTTCCTAGAGACTTTGCAGAAAGCTGAAATACTGAACATCAAATTCGCAGAGGCTCACAAGATGAATAAGATGTGGAAGAGTTTGAAAATCTGAACAAGAGCCTCACTGATGACTACATATCGCTGTCTGGGGCTCTACACATCGATCTGGAGATGAAGCTGGATAAACGAGAAAAAAATGTCCAAGCTGGAGGCAAAATTAGCAGAGCAGGAGGAGACACTGGAGGAGACACAGAAAGGAGTGGCATCAAATTCAGCCCAAGAAAATTACACGTTCTACTGTGTCCTGCAATGAAGATCAGACCACACATTATAGGAAACTTTGTTAAACCTCTGAAATCACAAAGTTTAAAATATTTGAGATTATTATAATTAACTAGCTCACCACGCTGCATCCTCAGACTGCACAGTTTGAAGCAGATCAGATGAACGATTGTTAAATTAGATGAAAACCACACAGACACACATAGGCTCCTTGATTTATTAGAGATTCATTTAGCACTAGGACAAGAGGACACAAATTACATAACAATGTGAAAGAGAATAAATATGTGTGCACTCATTTCAGCAAGGAATAATTTCATTGTTTCACAAAACTTTATTAAAATTGTTTGTTTTTGAATCCCTCTCAAATCTATTTAATCGTGAAAAAAAGTAGTATTTCTTTTACAAAAGAATTTCTCGAGAATGAAAGTTACCTTCACAGCTTCCCAGTCAAGAAGACCTTCCAGGAGGAATGAAGGCCCATGAGGATTAAATAGGGATTATTATTGATCACAAATCATGCAAAGCGACTGGCCAAACTAGTAGAGCCGAAAACCCATCGGTGAAACAGTTCTGACGACAGAAACAGGGCTGATGGTCCTAATGACGGGCATCGGGGGCATGTTATTGGAGACAAGAATGCGAACTGTTGTAGTTTTGCAGAAAGGCTGGGCCAGAACAGGCGTCGAAGCCCGCATGGGTGCCATGATGTAGGCGGCAGGCACGGGAGGAGAGGGGATAGGCGGTGCTGCTGGGGAAAACATAGGACATGGGGGGTTAGGCAGCGGTGTGTAGGGGCACCCTAAAACAGTTTCATACACCTTGTGCAGTATGTCGCTCTGCTCAACCTGCAGAGCTCCAGAAAGCATCTGGAAGTTCTCAGTGAGTCTTTGGTTCACCTCGCTGAACTTTGCTCCAATGCTGCCTGACATCATGAACTGCTTAAGCCGATTATTTTTTGAGAATTTTGACACCAGTTTCTCAGCATGTTTCAAGATGGTGTGGAGTTCCTTCAGCGCTTTCTCCACAGCGCCAGAGTTTCTGCCTGATCCCCTTTCTTTGACGGTTAAAACCAGTCCCTCCAAAGCTCTGACCCTGTCAGCAATCCGCCTGCAGCGTTCGTCATTGTCCTTCATATTGTCATACATCTCGATGATGGTTGGGCAGAGGCCGAAAAGTTCGGAGACCAGCTTATCCATGGTGAACTGTAAGGAAAGAAAGGTAACAGAACTGTAACGGTGCCATGGAGAAGTAAACTTAACTAGACTGAATTCAAATCAAAATCAAATCGAAATTTATTTATATAGCACATATTAAAACAACAGTGTTGACCATAGTGCTTCACAGTCAGTATAAGCATGAGACAATTAAAACAAACAATAAAACAGGACAACAAACAATAGGTAACAACACAACAAGCTAGACCAACTAGTTAGAATCAAAAGCCAAAGTAAAAAGATAAGTTTTAAGACGTGATTTAAAAGACTGGATCGACTCGGCAGTACGAACATGAACAGGGAGGTTATTCCAGAGTCTGGGTGCCACGGATGCAAAGGCCCGGTCACCTCTCGACTTCATTCGAGACCTAGGTTGTGCTAGGAGCCTGTGATTGGACGATCTGCTCTGTTGGGATTGTATGAGTGGAGTAGTTCAGATAGCTGGGCGCTAAATTATTCAGAATATTAAAAGTGAACAAAAGAATTTTAAAATCTTTGCGATATTTAACAGGGAGCCAATGTAATTTGGCTAACATTGGAGTTATGTGTTCATGAATTCTTGTACCTGTTAAAAGACGCGCAGCTGCATTTTGAATTAACTGAAGCCGGCAAAGAGAGGAGTGTTGGAGGCCCGAGTAGAGGGAGTTACAGTAGTCCGATCTGGATGTAATAAATGCGTGGATAAGCTTTTCAAGATCTTTTAAAGGAAGGAACGGCTTTGCTTTGGATATCTGACGCAACTGGTAAAAGCTGTTTTTTACCACAGTGGAGACCTGTTTCTCAAGTTTAAAAGAGCCATCCAGGAACACTCCGAGGTTCCTTACAGTGGGCGAGAGATGGCTAGCGAGAGGGCCTAGGGCATCAGCTAACTGGTTTAGCGGAGTGTGACTACCAAAGACTATGATTTCGGTCTCGTTCAATGTAAGAAAATTATGTGATAACCAAATTTTAACTTCATGCAAGCAGTTGAACAGAGGTTGCAAAGAAGCAGTCACATCGGATTTCAAAGGTGAATAAATCTGGATATCATCAGCATAACAGTGAAAGGAGATGTTGTATTTACTAAAAATTAATCCCAAGGGCAACATGTACAAAGAGAAGAGAGCAGGACCGAGCACGGACCCTTGAGGCACACCACAGTAAATAGGGGCAGAAGCCGAGGAGTGTTGCCCCATAGCAACAGAGAACGACCTCTCTGAGAGGTAGGATTTAAACCAAGATAAAACCTTTGAGACCAACAACATGTTCCACTCTTGATAGAAGAATGTTGTGGTTAACCAAAGCAGCAGTCAAGTCAAGTAAAACTAAAACCACAGAATATCCAGAGTCAGCAGTTAAAAGAAGATCATTAAAAACTCTAAGTAAGGCTGTCTCTGTGCTGGGGCGAGGTTTCAAACCAGACTGAAACTTGTCATTAATACCATTTGCATCTAAAAAGGCCTGAAGTTGTTTTAGAACTACCTTTTCCAATATTTTGGAAATAAAAGGGAGTTTGGAGATCGGCCTGTAGTTAGTGAGAGCATTAGGGTCAAGATTTTTCTTTTTCATAATAGGTTGCACAACAGCATGCTTAGAGAGACGGTACACAACCTGATGACAATGATGCATTCAGCAGAGATAAGATACAAGGACCAATAACATGTAAAGCTTCCTTAAAGAAACAAGAAGGAAGAATATCATGCGGGGAACCAGAGATTTTGAGATGATCAATTATATCTTTTAAAACAGAATAAGACACTGGCTCAAACTGTTGGAAGACAGTCAAGCATTCAGAGGCTGGAACTGGGTCTAAAACTGATGATGAATGAGATGGATGAGAAGCCCTTAAAGCTGAGATCTTTCCAGAAAAATACTTTAAGGATTTATCACAAAGAGCAGGGGAAGCGTCCCTGTAAGTGGTATCAGAATTAAACTGGGATGAACTTCATCTGGAAGCTCTGATGAGCTGAACCTGAAATCTCTCAAAAAGGAAGTTTCAGATTCGGCTCAGAGGTCTGAGTGTGAGAGCTTCCAAAGTAACTGGAAGGATACGTTAAACTGGTGGATTACACACAGATTTATGTTCTAAGAAAAGGCTGCAATCACAAAGTTGGAGACTCCGCCCATAGAAACAAAAAATCATTTACTGTGAATAGTTTGAAGTGATGACTGCATTTGAAGAATTTAAAAAACAACAATGAGACACAACTTCACAAGCAGAAAATATGAACACTTGCCACTGTACATATACACCTCATGTAGAAGAACATGTATACAGAATGTGTTGAAGTTGAGAAAGGTCTAACAAATACCTGCTTTCCTCTTCTAAGGTAGACAATCCAATACTACATACAGAGAAAAATCCAACAATCATGTGACCCCCTATGAGCAGCACTTTGGCGACAGTGGGAAGGAAAAACTCCCTTTTAACAGGAAGAAACCTCCAGCAGAACCAGGCTCAGGGAGGGGCGGGGCCATCTTCCCCGACTGTATGTGTAATTGAGGCTCACAGTCAGAACCTGGTAGAAGCTGAATTACTGATTAAACTTCTTTACAGGCCCTGAAATTGACTCAAATATCACTTTGAGATGTGAAAATGCAGACATGGAAAACAGGTGAGATTTAACAAACAATGAGAAAACAAAACAAAGTCCCAATGGGCAAAAGTGAAAAGTCCAAAAGGGAGAAAATCCAAAGGCACAAGGAACTGGAGACCGCAGACGGGGCCTGGAAACAGGCGCTCTGACATAGACTAGAGATAAGAAAATAAAAGACAATGACACAGGAAGTGAAAAGAGATGACCAAGCAGGGAATGAAGGACAGTGGATATACTGGACAGAGTGATGAAGATGGAGCTGCCAGGCAGGAGGAAAAGAGGAAGACCTCAAAGGACGCAGTGACGGAGGACATGCAGAGGGTTGGAGTGACAGAGGAGGATGCTGGGATAGGAGGAGATGGCGGCTGATGATCTGCTGTGGCGCCCCCTGAAGGGAGCAGGAGGAAGAAGAAGACTGAAATATGTTCATGTTCTGCTTTGTGATTGTGCAACAACCAGTGTTTGTTAAGTCAAGCATTCCTCAGAATCAGTGTTCAGTGTGTCTGTGTGACATCGCCGTGAAGATAAAGGTTGTTTTTGCATCACGACTCCAAAGAACTCTGTCCCGTCAGCAGCTGAACATTTTTCATACCAGGGATAAAACACACATACTATTGTGGAACTGCAGAAATGAAGCTAAACGTGCGTAGTCAAACGTAAAAACAGAAATGTTAACCAATTGTTTAACTAATTTTAGTTCATAGACACAGCCTATGAACTGAATAGGCTGTGTGTAATAGGTTTGTAAGGCCATGTTACCCCTAAATTTCTATCTTGTTCAAAGAGAAGATATAAAACAAAGTTCTGAGCTAATCGACCTCAGTGTTCTCCTTTTTTAAAAATAAATAATAATAAATATATAATTTCCACATTTATAAGTAATGCAGTTTCTAACGAAGCATGAAGAGCATTTTGCATCTTTAGGGGTAAATGAAACTTTTCTGGAGCTTTAAATATACTTTCATACAAACGTGTAAAACTGGACCCAGTGGCAGCAGCTGATTCCACATTTAACTGCTGTATTAAAGAAACACTTAGCTTTTTATTTCTGCTGATTTAAAGCTCAGCTCATTTGAGCAATGGACAAGCTCACGTTAACAATCAAGGACGCGATCAGCTTTTCT
This sequence comes from Copadichromis virginalis, assembly GCF_057382275.1. Taxonomy (NCBI): domain Eukaryota; kingdom Metazoa; phylum Chordata; class Actinopteri; order Cichliformes; family Cichlidae; genus Copadichromis; species Copadichromis virginalis. Next base: position 70,379,956 of record NC_140624.1, read on the forward strand.
AGTTCTTTCATGGACATTAAGAGAGAATTTGTTGTGAAAAAAGACACATTTTGTGAGCTATCCACTCGGTCTGTGCATTCGGGGTGGGGTGGGGAATCTCTTGAATGTTCGGTTACTGCAGGTTAAGCAGGTTAACAGAGTGGCACTGATACGTGTCCACCTTCACATTCTTCACTGTGAGTTTGTTTTTACAAAAGAATGCATTTGAGGAAAGATCGTTATCTTTGGGCGTAGAAACTCCACCAGTTTCTCATAAATGAGAGCATGCTGCAAGTGTCCGCGTTGGGAAATGACAAAGAATTTCCACTGACAAGAAGGATTATTTTAAAGTGGCAACTGCATAATTATGCTGTTTGTCCTTTCAAGACTGACGCAGACATGACAGGGTCATTGTTTTCTTTGTTATTTAGGCAACAGCACGCTGGACAACGGGCGTAGTCTTACAACTTACCTGCACATAAAGCTCCGTCACTTTTATATTCGGCTCAAAGAAACTGCTTGTTGTGCCGTAGCTACACACTCCTTTGAGCTCAGTGACTCCCTGCAGCCTCCCTGCAACAAATCAAGAGAGAAGATCCATGCACAGGTTTCTCTTTGTCTCCGGCACCAACTTCCCTTTAAGTTTCATTCTGCGTTGGTCAGCTTTTTATTGCAAATGCAGCAGAGGTGCACTCTTCTGTGCACCGGACCACAGCTACAACCTGGCAGGTCAAAATGTATTAAAGTTAGTGAAGGGCAGGATTTAGCCTCTGGCTGCTGAATACAACACGTTTCAACTCTAAATTCCCATTTGAAGAAAACACTTTCAAAGCATAGTTAAAAATATTAAACTGCTGCTGGTTTTAACAAAGATGACTCCAGGGTAAAATCTCCCATCGTACAGGAGCAGAGGAGTAAAGAGTTTGGGTATTTACCAGTCAGTGGAGGTCACAAGTGTTGCTGCTCAGGTGTTGAGGAAAATGAATGTCAATTTCATTCTTGTGAGTTTTTTAGGTGATTTATCTGAAACATCTCTGTGCTGACGTACAGCAACAGACACAACGATCTGCGTTAGCCCCGTTTATTATCAGCAGAATACTTCAAAGTAAAGCACGGATACCTGGAATGCTTAAGTATTTTGTACTTAGTTACCACCCAGCTGTTCTTGGTTTTGTTCTGACATGAATTGAATCAGAGTGAGCCGATGTTCTGAGCACAGACGGTCCAATCCTGACCCAGGTGAGCCTCAGCCCAACAGTCCAAGCAGAGAGGCCTGTAACGCTTCAGGTGAGTCACAGCCAGCGAATCACAACTGCCTGCTGTCGGTTTGCTTCATCCACACAGGAAGTGGCCCTCTGTGAAAAGACGTTTCTGTGGTGTGTGTTGGTAATCGTAAATGTAAAAACAGAAATGTTAACCAATTGTTTTTGAACTAATTCTAGTTCATAGAGTCCAGTTTGATGTGAGCGGCAAATATTTGATCTCTTTAAATATTTCACAGCAAACCCAGTAAGGCTGCACAGTTGGAGGCGATACCTGCGCTGCATGCACGTCATTGTTTACATCATGAAGGTACCAGTGTTGGGACTAAGGCGTTATTAAGTAACGCGTTACAGTAACTACGTTATTATTGTGGTAAGTAGCACGGTAACTAGTTATTATGCCAAAACCAGGAACGCGTTACTCGTTACTGGGATTTAGATAGGCACGTTATTCGTTCGTGTGGTGGCTGTCGCGGAGCTTCCACAGATTCAATAACATTAGCAAGTGGTGGAGGCAGCAGGTGGAGGAGGGAAAGGGGAGACAGGAGGAGAGACCCGAGGCGGCCGCCGGTCCGAGTGTGAACTGAACTTCAGGTAAGAGGTTATGACCTGCAGTCTCTCTGGGTCAGATATGAACCAAGTTTAGGTGGAGTTTATTTTAGCTGTGCTGACTTTTTCGTACTGCGTGCTAGCTAGCATGACAGGGTTTCTATACAGCTGGGTGGTGCTATGTTACTGATGTTGAACTTTATTTTGTTCATAAGATTAATTATTAGAGTTGCCAACCGTCCCGTAAAAAACAGAATCGTCTGGTATTCAGAGAAAATATTACGCGTTTCTTATTGAGGTGAAAAGGAACAGTTTGTCCCGTAATTCAGCTACAATGAAAAAGACAAAGCTGCAGTTATTCTGTGTCTTTGCTGCACAGCTGCCTCTTCTTCTTTCATTCTCCCCCCTCCCTATCCTGTTTCTACTTCAATCATGAAACTGATCAATGATCAGCTGATCGGCTTTTCTCTGTTGTTTGTTTATCGCCCACTTTGTGCCAGAAAGAGGAAACCAGCGGATAAACAACAGCAGCACGTTCAAGCTTGATCAGCTGTTGTTAGAATTTATTTAATATTACTTTCTAGTATCAGCTGATGTTTGCTGGAGCCACAGCTGTAAAGCTGCTGGTCATGATGTGGGTTTGGTTATGTGGTGAGAGGGAAACATGAAGATGAAACCAGGAGATGTCCTTACTGAACCATCAGAGCTGAACAGGTGATGGAGAAACAGGTTTACCTTTTAGGTGACATGAATGAGTTGAAGTTATGAACTGTTTCTGAGAGACAAATAACACCAGGATCCTTTTCTAAGTAGCTGACAGCTGGTAACTGTGCAGGGGCGGGTCTAGCAAAGTGTTGCCAGGGGGCCATGTAGGGCATTAACAGGGAGAGGGGGGCACAAAGAAATACTTTTCTTTCTTATTATCATTTAAAATGTCTCACTTTTAAAAAAATAATTATCTGAGTCTTACAACAAACGATTGATAGATTGATGCATATATACCATCAGAACAGTGTACATCACTGTCACAACAGGGTTTATTTTCATTCAAAGGCTTTATGATTTTTCCTATAATGGTGGGCCGGTCTCTAGTCAAATTCCCCGGGCCGATTTTTTGTCCCAGTCCAGCCCTGTAAGCAGCTCATCTGCAGTCTGGTGTTACCTACATCTTCCTATTCAGAAGGCAGAATTTCCGAGTTCTGAGTACAATCGAAAGCACCACGACTGCAGTTTTTGTGTTGGATGTAAAAAGCAGGATAGGATAGAATCAGGCGTGGGATTTCTCTCGTGGAAATGTGCACATTATTTTTTTCCTTTCTATTGGTAGGTGGCACAGTGCACTGTGGCAAGTAAGCAAGCTAGAAGACTGACAGTCTGGCTGGGTATCCAGTTACGGAAGCAACACATTAACAAGAGAATTCTGAGTAAAACCAAAGTTACTTTCCCTAGTAACTAGTTACTCTGAAAGTAACGAGTAACTTGAAGTAACTGAGTTACTTTTGATAGAAGTAACTAGTAATGTAACTAAGTTACTAATTTAAAGTAACTTACCCAACACTGGAAGGTACAGCCAATAGAATGAGAGGTGATATTTTGTTTCTAAGAGATGCACTCAGGTCAGGTACATGGAGACCTTATTTGTCTGCAATGATGTTTTGATGAACAGGAATGTAGCACAAAGTAAAGGTGAAAGCAGCCAGCTGTTAGCTTTAATGTTAACAGTTTCATTTATATTTTTATTCTACAAGCTGCACTGAAGTTAGGAGAGAAGAACAATCAATTATAGTTTGCTGCAAATACCTGTATATGTCTCCATCACTAACTGACACAACAAAGGGGACTCTTACCTTGTAGCGTGAGTGTTGTTGGGAAGCACAGCAGTGACACCTTGTGGTGAATAAGTTAATCACCATCACATAGCTGGTTGCCCTCCATCTACAGCAGCACAGCAGCCAGTAGCTGGAGATTCTGAGGCTGACGGTGCACCGGAGCCCTAGCATCCATACGCTGTTCCAGGCAGTGAATGTTCTCATGTTACCTGATGAATCTGTCTGATTGGTTATTATGTGTTATTATTGTGTATCACGCGTGCATATAACAGGTATTACGGTAAATGATACCTGTTGTACCGTAAAGTAAAAGCTATGTTTTTAGGTGTGACGTTAACAATGACAAACATACATATATATACACATACATACACATATGTATATGTATACCATATATTAGAACATTAGACTGCTGATTTATTGTGAATGGATGATATTGTTTTAT